>NC_056742.1:29719877-29764888 GCF_019279795.1 Protopterus annectens | reverse complement strand
AATATATTTACGGACGATTTGTTTAAGTTATGTATTTTTTGAAATGGGAATTGTCCTTGGTGTGATGTTCAAAATCCAAAAGCATCAAAATTATTATCAAACATGTGGTTACTGCTTTGTGTTACATCCTGAAAGCCAGAACAATTAACCCAGCAGCACAGAGGTGTTTCCAGAATGATCATACATCTTTCTCCAAGGTCTAGCACCCAGATGCAGCTGCTAAATGAAGGGCTTCTCCATTACGTACCCAAAGGTCTAATATTACTGACAGTTTTGTCACTATAATGCAATCAGTCACACACAAAAAGATCAAACAGCTGATTCATTTTGCAAAGTTCAGGGTAGACATATTACTATATAAAGTGTTAATCCCTATTTACTTCAAAAGTGTTCTTTGCTAGTATTTAGAATGATGTCTGACACGATTAGTTCTATGGTAGGTTTTTGTTATCATGTAGTTTCACTGCAAAGATTTTCATCACATTTGTTTCTGCTGGGTCACATGCATCAAATGTGAATGACAGTGATTATTGCTTTTGCCAATGCAATTTGTACAGAATTTGCATTTCACTTACATTGGTCCAGGATGGGTCATTTGATTCTGAGGAGTTAGAGTGTGAGGCAGATGGAAAAAATAAATGCTTGCCACATTTTTTAAACTGCTGCTGCAGCTTGATTATATTATTTTGCTGCACTAGAGTATTGCAAATCAAGAATTGGAAGAAATGTTCTAAAGTTGTCCAATTATGGTATAAGTATTTTTAACTAAGAGGTTACAGGCACATAGCTCCATTGCATGACAAACACAAGGGGGCTTGCATACTGCAATTTTTTTTTTAATTTGGTCTTATTGAATTTTCATTTAAAGTAAATGTGTACATATTTAGAAGCTATAACTCCTTATTTAGCACATTACTATATAAATATGAGATGGTTATAGGTGTTACTCTTAGAAACTGAATAGGTCTTGCTTGTACAATGTTTGTGTTTTTTGAACTTTCTGTAAGTTTATGGTATGATTATAACCATTTAGTATAAAGCCTTGCCTGTAATGTAAGGACTTTTGTTTGGTTTTCTTGTGCTTTGGAGCTTTTTTCCCTGGGCCTATGCTGAAAATGGATCTGTATCCAGTTGGACCTTCCCGGTCAACAAATGTAAAATAAATAATAAATAAATAAATAGATAAATAAATAGTTTTGGATTTGATTGTTATGGATTCATTACTTAAATCAGTGGCAGCATTCACCAAATAAATTATTTTTTCACCCACCTATGGCACTGAATATCTTATTTAGTATTAAGGAAAAAGCCTGCCTTCTTTAATGCTTCACTTATTATGAAATGGCATGCACAGTGTTCCTCTACATTGGTCCTTCTTGTCAATATGGTGAAAGTTGCAGTGATGCACCTCTTGAAAAGGTAACCTGCAGAATCGACTTTGGCGGAACTAACATGCTGCTGATTATTATATAAACGAATGAGATACTCTTTACCAAAGTTCATTGATCTCACTTCCATGAGTTAGCATTTTAACTCCTCACTTTCCTGAGAGATGACACTAAGAAGAAACTATTGTCATATTGTTAGCTAAAATAGCAAGCAATTCATCCCCTGTCCTTATCATGTTTTATCTACTATTACAGCCCTTGTAAAAGTACAGAATAAACTTATCTTGGACCATCTACAATGATAATATATATGGACTACTCTTCTGCAATGGTCATTTTATTTATTTTGGTCATAGTACAATGACAGCACTAAAGCTACCATTACATCATGGTTTGATTTGAATGGAACATGGAAATGTAATAAGAATAAAATCTGTTAACTCATCATTTTACAATAGACTACTACATCATCCTAAAACAATGTAATATACTGTTATTGTTTCCTTTATATGTCAGTGACAAATACATTATATATACTTCTGTAGTTACATCTGAGAATGATTGCTAGTCATTTAATGTTGCATTAGTTGTGCTGTTACTGCTGAATTTTTATTAGATGAGACATTTTATTACAATCTCTAATTGCGTTACATAATCTGGTGAAACAAATGTACCATTTCACAATTGTCAATCACCAATTTGTTTTCTGCTAGTGGCTGAAGACAGATGTGGATCAGCTGAGTCTCCTCACCATCAATCAGGCAATCAATAAAAATATATTCTGCTCTAATTCGTATGTTCTGCCCTCCAGTCTCATCTTTGTTAACCTTTCTTACTTTAGCAATGCTCTTGTTATAAAAATAGGTGTCACCACTATTTCATTATCTCTTTCATGTGGTCTGACTTCTGTGTAGAGTCCCTAAACATCATATTCAAGATTCCACATCTCAATTTTTAACTTGGGCTTAGTCAATTATCTTCTTGTTTACCTGAGTGACTTAAGACATTATAGATACCTTGGGTCCTCCTGGACAATGAGCATTTTCTATATTCTTTTTCTCTCCCTGCTAGCTGAATATCAAGTGCTTTCTCACCACTGTGGAGCCCATTTGCTCTCCTATAAAATAACAAATTATGGAAAACTTTATCCGCTAGTCAGAAACACAGTTCATGCTGTCATGTACAGCTAAACAATGCAGGCTTTAAGGCTATTTCTATTTACTCTAACTCTACATCCCTGGCTGACTAACATAATCACATGCAGCATAACCTTTCTCCATTTGCTACTACATTGCTTGCAGGTTTAAGCATGGTGATAGCAGATCAGCACACCGGAATCATGCCCTGTCCAAGGATGGGTTAGCCATCACTGACCATTCGCTGCCACTCTCACGTTCCTTTGGTGCTCAGCCTGTCTATTTCATGATTACCTAGTTCAATACTATATATGCATCAAGTAAATCTATTGCATTCACTTATGTTTATAACTTTTCTTTCATGCTAGCTGTAGTTCTAGTAAAGTTTTCATTTTTTTTTGCTTTGCCCAAGATGATTTATCTAACAAGTCTAGCACTACCTTCAGTTGTGTGTGTAGGCAGAAATGGAAAGTAGGTCTGTTAAGTATATAATGCATTAAACTGCTACTCTAATATAAAACATTAGCTGCACTCATTAAGCATATGAATGTAGTAACTGTGTAGTCCTTTACAAACTTTTAAACATTGATTTATTTATTGCATAAATTATAATACCATATCATAGGTAGTGCACATCATGAAATGTCCTTTATGTTGCTTTTAATTAGTTTTCTGGGTAACCAAATATCCCATGGTATAATCAAACCTTCAATATTTACTTATTTTGCAAACTACCTCTACTCTCATTTTTACACATTTAATTTTACTTATTTGTAGGAAAATAGCTGTGGTATATTTGACTCCTAATTACAAAGATCGAGGTGTCTATTCCTATATCTTAAACAGAATATCTTAAACTCATTTCTCTCCACTGGATTTCATGTTATATTTGTATTTTTCCCTCTGCCCTCAGTCCTTCATTATAGAATTCAAACCATTCCTCCTAAAGATTTATTACCTTCTTGCTTAAAGAGCTCTGGGGATTTTGTAGCCAACTTTCAAACATCTCACTCAAATCACACCTTGCTGTGTTCTTTGTTTTATTTTCCACTGTACTTCTTGTTTGTTTATGTGTTTGTTTTCTTAATAAGACTCAACACTATCCAAACAGTTGTGTTTGTTATTCTTTCTCTCCACTTCGTATCCCATCATGTCCAAGTCATCTCTTCTCAGTTTTGTTCACCCATATACAAATGTTTCCTCCATTCATGCATTATATGCTAACTCTTTAGCACTGGAAAATATCATCTTATCTCTTTTTTCCCCTCTCCCCGTCCTTTTTTTCTCTCTGTTTTACTTGCTAGATGCATGTTCAGTGTACATATCTTCTTGGTTCATTTTGCACATCTTTAATTCCATGACACTAACTAAAATTGTTAGTATTTCTTATTAAAAATCTTTTCATTTGTTGATTTATTACACCTATATTCAAGTCCAACACGTGCCATTTCTGAGCACTTTGTGCTTCTGCAAAATCAATATAACAGCCTAAAACATTTCTGTTATTTTCTTACTTCCAGCTTCCATTTTGTCTTTGTTAGTTTGTGTTTGCCTATAATAATATAAATAAACAAATAAATCAGAATATTCTATATGAAAGTAAAAATGAAATAATAAAGCTGTTTCTGTAAGATATATTTAACAGCCTAAATCATACTTCACCACCTTAAGTTTATTTATTTATTTATTTATTTATTTATTTATTTATTTATTGCAGTTGGTTTACCAGGATAGTCCATTGGGCCATTGAAGAACCCGTTTTCAATGGAGTCCCGGGGAGAAAAGCTCCAAAAAAGAAAATAAATGTACATTAACATTTGACAGTAAATAGTTACAAGCAATTAGTGTCATGGAATTAAATATGTGCAAGTTATAAGCACTTAGCTAGATGCTATATTCCCAGACAGCACTAACTACTTAATAAATAACCCTACTGAGTTTTTAACAAATGAAAAGTAAAAGTGCAAACGCTGTGTTATGAGAAATATTCATAATTATAAGTTGCAATAAATGATCATCAGATGTTTTTAGCTGTAAGAATTGTAAAAACTGTCATGAAACAAAAGTACACAGGTTGGGAAGAAGGAAAGATGCATTACCCCTAAAAATAAGACTTCACTGAATCAAAAATGAAGCTCACTGGGAACAAAAGTTACAAACAATACATTTTGTGTATCCATCATCACACAAGTGACATATTATGACCAAATAAACTCCATGCCAACTAGACCATTATACAGAATGGAAAATGCCAAAAAGAACTTTACTCAAGAATTAAAATGGTGAGAGGTGTCATTCAGGATAATCAACAGAAATACTAATCTTAAGTGTATAAAACTAAGATGTCAGAAGTAACCAGTAGGATAACAAAGCTGAAGCTTACAAGTCAAAGACACGCACACAAAATAAGTAAATATAATAACTGGGAGAGACGGTAGATGCAGCTACACTGACACATAGTAAATCAGATGCAAAGAGGAATCCTACCTTTCACAAAATTCTGGGTAAAGGGGTAGGCTTAAGTGCTTGAGAAAGTTTTACATGCAGAGGTAATGAGTCCTACTGGCTTGAGTCCTACAGGTACATGGACAAGTACAGGTGGAAGGGCCGAAGTTCTACACATTTGATACTATAAGTTCATAATTTTTGATACCAATCATTATGGCAATTTACTTACTTCTATTTTTGTATCAACTACAAAGATCTGCAGAAAGAGTTAAATGGCTTGTTGAGAGATGTGATGTAGAGAATTGGGTACTGAGTTTAAATTAAGGATACCTGTTATGCAATCCCAGTATCTCTGTTATTATTCTGTACTGTTTTTGATCATATAAAACTATTTGTATTGTCATAGAAAACAGGCCACCAGTTGAACCATATAGAATTTTTTAAAGGGATATCAATGATAATCGTGAAATACCCCTTTTCTCATCTGGGCAATTGCACAAAAATAACATAGCAGCATAAAAAAGCAGTAGGTGTAGTGTAAAAACAGGAATAATTATCTGCATAATATCAAGCAAAATTAAAATAGTTTACAGTTATAATGTTGCTAACAATGAATGTTTTATGAAGGAACTTTATGGACCGAGTATTTCCAAATAAAAAGATGGAATTGCCACGAATACAGTTAAAGTATTAGTCTTTAAAAGTTGACATCAACAAGAAGTCAGTTCTGTAATGGCTATAGCAGTGATTTGTAACAAGACTTGCTTTGTGTATGACAGATTAATAGATCTGCTAACCTCACGAGTCTGGTCCAGTTTGAATTCTTCAAGAATGACAGTTACTTCACAAAAGGCAAAGGAAGAAAAAGAGGCAGATTTCCAATTTAGTGGAGAAGCTTATTCTAGACAGAGAATTACATTTATCTCACAAGCAATCAAAAGCTGACATCAAAGCCTTGAGCATAAAAAAAGAGCTTAGGCTGCCAACAATGAGCAAGCTATTATTGGCTATTTACAATCAAGCTGTAGGAGAAGCCACTGTAGTTCAGATCTCTGCAAGGAATAACTGTGCTGAGAGAACAAGGTGGTAGAAATTATGAGTGCAAATTTAACTCAGCATCGGCAGAAGCTGCTTTTGTTTAGATACTTTATCTGTTTATGTAGATCAGGCGAAACTAGGAAACATGATCACTGAATATAAAAACATGAAGAATGAAGGTTCTGCATAAAACAGGAAAGGAAAACTTTGATTAAAGACAAACATTTACGTTTTTTATATATTCCAATTAGTAAACTTCAAAACAAATTATATTAAAAAACAAACTGAACATGATAGCTTTGCTGTAGGAATGTAAGGTCATGTACAGAAGCAAAACAGTGGAATTCAGTATCTAGTGACAGGAACACAAATCAGCCATTGACACAGTTGATATGAATACATTGTAGTATTTAAAAGACAACAGATTCAGAAGAGTATCTCATTAGAGAAGACATCCATGGCACAGACAACTGAACCCACAAAGACGAACATATAAAATTTGAATGTATACTGCTTAGTTTATGTGACAGTGTGTGTGTGTGTGTGTGTGTGTGTGTGTGTGTGTGTGTGTGTGTGTGTGTGTGTGGGTCTACTTCATTTGACCTAACTTTCATTTGCCCGACACTCAGTTTCCTGACCCCATTTGACTGAAAGCTCATTTGCCCGACACTTCATTTGCCCGAAAACTCATTTGACTGACAAGTAGTATTAGCAAGAAAATGGAATATGCCCCCCTCCCCACTGTAGTGCGACCCTGGAGTTAGAATATATAGGTAGGGGGGTGTGGGGGGCACAGCCCCCCACTTCATTTCATATGATATTGTTAACTTTTGATGTAATATTGCTTAGTAAAAGAAAAGTAAGTGGGGGGCTTCGCCCCCCACACCCCCCATTGTGGGGGGCTGTGCCACCCACACCCCCCCACCTATATATTCTAACTCCAGGGTCGCACTACAGTAGGGAGGGGGGCATATTCCATTTTCTTGCTAATACTACTTGTCAGTCAAATGAGTTTTCAGGCAAATGAAGTGTCGGGCAAATGAGCTTTCAGTCAAATGGGGTCAGGCAAATGAGTGTCGGGCAAATGAAAGTTAGGTCAAATGAAGTAGACCCATGTGTGTGTGTGTGTGTGTGTGTGTGTGTGTGTGTGTGTGTGTGTGTGTGTGTGTGTGTGCGCTCGCGCATGAGCGTGTGTGCATGTTTTCAATCCCTCACAGACTATCCTGTCAAAATTCAGGCATTCAAAACTCAGTGGGAGTATATCAAGTGTAAATCACAATGGTGTGTGGACAAGAATAAGATAATCTGTAGCATCTGAAAAATGCACTGCATGACCATGGAGACAAGTGCGATATGTGGAGAGGTTTCATAAACAGTTAATCCTTCCTAACAGACAAAACTAGTGTGGAAAACTTATGTGCTTCTAAAAATCTAGACTTCTAAAGCAGTTTTTTTTTAAGATTTAAATTCTCTTCCTGCAATAGTAAATTAAAACTGCAGCAAGATCATTTGCTGCTAGTAATTTGCAGCTATGAAATAAGATGATTTACTGGCATATTCACCAACACAATTTAAGCATATCATTATTTGGAGACAAGAGCACAACGTGAGTAATGCATTATTTTGTGACATATAGCCAAAGTAATATGATGAGACAAATGCATTAAGGGAAGAAGACAATTTTTCTGTTGAACAAACTGTAAAGTGAAGAGACAGTCTTTAGAAGCCACTGACAATATACAGAATGAGAGTGTAACCATCATGGTCCATGGAATATTTTAACTTACAGGCAATCCAGCAGGAGTTTTTATTTGTCAATATTTGGTGTACAAAAAAATGGGCTTAAACTCAATGCCAGCAACTGAAACACTAGCATTTAGTAAGCACCCCTTAGCTCCATAGTATAGGGAAAATAACACATAATTTCAAATGAAAAGATAGCAGCATCATGAAGAAAGAGGTCATTGTCTCCCTCTACTCTTCCCTCATTAGGCCAATCATCGAGCACAATGCCCCATTTGGCATGTACCTCACTAGACACCTGCAACAATTGGAGAGGCCACAAAAGTACCTCACAAAGAGGATCCTAGGCCTTAATCACTTGTTCTATATGGACAGACTCAAAAAACTCCAACTATTCTCTGTCTCATATCGCCTACTTAGAGGCAATCTCTGTCTAACTTACAAAGCCATGTCTGACCCATCTCTGTTAGAAATGTTACATCTAAAGAAATCCCAATCCCTCCGCACCACACACTCCAGAGACCTCAACCTCATTACCACAATCAACAGAATGTACTGGTGAGACAGGTTCATAACCCAGTGACTGCCCATGCTATGGAATAGACTTCCCATACATGTCAAGCAGAGCACCTTGCTGACACTCTTCAAAAGAAATCTTGATGAGTGGATGGGAAAGAGAAAATTCACCCTGCGGATAAATCCAGTGGTTCTACTCAATAGAGGCACTGGGAACTAAGGTCGGGTGGCACAATGCCAGGGTAATCCTATGGCCAGGCTTGTAAAGGCCCCAGGGCCATTGGCCTAGTACACACCTATGAACCTATGAGAGAGATCTACATTCTTATGTGGATTACTCCCTCATATTTGACCATCACATTACAATGTTGATTATGGAATCTTTTTACTTGGATAAAGCTAAACCTCACCTCCTCTTACTCCCCACTAATTAGAGTCATCATTGAGTATAACATCTCCTTTGGTCATGTACCTTACTTAACATATCATGTAAACGGAAGGATCACAAAGGTTTGCAACTAAAAAGATCATGTGCTTAAAAGTTATCAGCAACCAATGAAGACTGGAGGCTTTATCTCTGTACTTGGTAGGCATACAGGTTCATAGGTTCATAAAATGTTAGTAGGCTAATGGCCCTAGAGCCCCTACAAGCCTATCCATATTTATCCCAAGCTGCCACAATTGTTAGTGGTTAGGTGAGTGAAGGTCACACAAGATTGGGTCTATGGTAGTTAATACTGACTTCCTCTGGTCAAGAGGGAAATAGGTTCCACCCCAGGAGTGAATTTGTGATCACTCATCCATTGATCTAGGTTGCATTTGAAGAGGGTCAGGGAAGTGCTCTCTTTCATGTGAATTGAAAGCTTATTCCAGAGAAGTGGCAGTCTCTGGGAGATATATCCATTTCTCCAGTACGACCTGTTCATGTCAGAGGATAGGTTAAGATCCCTGGACTGAGTGACCCTCGTGCAGTTTGATTTGCAAATGTGTAGTGTTTCCATCAGGGCCCTGGAAGAAAACACAATGAAGCTTACAGACAGGATGACTTAGTCAAGCCTTGTAGTTGTTGATTTAACAGTGTAGCCCGCAGAAATCCACAGGATAAAAACGCCAAGTAGCAAAGCTTTTCAGCTGTAAAATAGTTTAATCCAAGCATTCGCTTCACAGGAAAAAACACTGAAATCAAACTACCGCTCCAAATGCAAGTACGTTTTCGTTTCAAAAACTTCCTCAGATGTGGGCTGGTAACTACATCAGTGCTTATATATATACATCAATCAACATTTAAAACCACCAGTCTCATGCTGCATAGTAAATGAGGCATAACTCATAATGGGAGGCATAGTGGTGCAGCGGTTAGCTTTGTCACCTCACAGCAAGAGATTCTCCAGTTCAATTCTCGGCTGGGGTGCCTTCTGTGTGGAGTTTGCATGCTCTCCCAGTGTTCGCGTGGGTTTCCTCCCACATTCCAAAGACATGCATCTGGAGCACTTCTCCCCAGGCCTCCACTGAAAACAGGCTCTGTGGAACCTAGCTGAATTTTCCCGGTCAACAAATGATAAATAAAATAAAAACTGAAAATTATGTCATAAAAACTTTTAAAGGCACATTCTAAATGCCTTATTTCTTCTATAAAAAGTACTATTGACCTAACTGTACTAATGATAACAATCAAATATCATACCAGTTGTCTAAAAGTTTGCAAACTCTTTGATACAGTCACTTTTATTACTTTAATTTAAACTTTAAAATCTCTAAAACCTTTTAAAACCTTTTCTAAAAAAAACTTTTAATACAATGCCATCTTGTGAAACAAAGTTTAACTACCTTCTTCTGTTATAAAGAATGTATGCTTCCTTGGAATTTCTCTGACCCCAGAACTTATATGAAGTAACTGTTGTACCATGCTTACAAAATTCAGAGCAATACAGTAATAAGCAGCTATCCATGTTAATAAAAATATGTTTAAAATCTTCATGTTAAATAAATAAATGAATGACATGCAAAATAGGAAAATGGAAAATACAAATAGTTTAAAAACACTCTAAAAACACTTAAGAAATTATTTTGGTTTCTTGACGTCAGTGTAGTTCATCATCTTATGTTGAAAAATATATTGTTGAAATATAGGCTGAGATAGCAATCCTGGCATGGAAATTAGTTAATAATTAAGTAAAGGGAGAACATTAGATTCCTGTTTGGGATCTATAATTTCGTAGCTCTTAATTTGAGGAGGGGGGCAATAGAAATACTTTCATTGAGGCCCGGATGTTTGTTGGCTTGCAACGTAACTTGCCACCAAAGCTCACGGTACTCAATTCTTTCCTCCCATAAACCACCCCTGATATCATATTTCACTTTTTCCAGTACAAAAAAATTCATAATATGCCTGTTAGAAGGCTTGACAGATTCCACAGTTTGCCAAATATACTATTCCTTTGCCTTCCCAGTTACTGTATTCTTTCCCCTGGAGAACCAATTGTCTACGTTCAAGGAACACTGTTTCCCTGTTTGTAATATATGGACACTGTGTCCACTTTTAAATGTTCCTTTTCTTCTTTGGTTCCTGTTTCTAAGGTTCCCTCCTTCATTTCTTTCTAACAAATTCTTAAGGATGCACCCATTTTTGTAAACTCTTTTAACATTTTTATATTTTATTTGGTCTATATCTGTAATAGTGGAAAATCTTTTCCATTCCTTAACCATTGTGTTTCTTTTAAGGTTGGAGCTTCCATTAAATTCACCCACTAAAGCACTACTGAAATTGTCCTCTAACTTCTTTGTCTGTTCATTAACCACTTTACTTTTTTCTAAAATTGGTTGAAATTTATCAGCTCTACCCTCTAAAACTTCCTTTTCTATGTCTTCCATCAAGGAATGTGGGTAGCACCTTTTCTTGAACATATTGTTCAAAATATTAATTTCCACCACAAAGTCTTCCATTTTTGATGTCATTCTCGATGACCTAATATACTGCCCTCTCACAAGACTTCTTTTCTGATGAATGTGGTGGGCACTGTCATAGTGCAAATAGGAATTTGAATACGTATTTTCCTGAAAACTTTTAAATGAAACTTCTTGTTTTCTTTATAAATCTGGATGTCCAAGTATCTTAACCTGGCATCATCTACATTGTGGGTGAACCTAAGGAAATCCATACTATTGTTTAAATAGTTTATAAATTCTTGAATTTCCTCATTTGATGTGTTCCAAAAAATGCAAATATTATCAAAGAACCTTTTATACAACAACCATTTCTGGTTGTATCCTGAGTTTAGTACCCATTTTTCCTCCCATTTTGCTAAAATTAAATTGGCATACATAGGTGCACATCCTTCGCCCATGGCTACACCTTTAATTTGGTGAAAAAAATCACCTTTAAAGTATAAGAAGTTGTACTTTAAAACCAGGTCCATTAGTTGTACAATGACCATACATTCATCTCGGCTTAAACTACCATCTTCAAAAATTATTTCTTCCAATATTATTTTACCTTCCTCATGAGGGATACAGGAAAATAAATTAATAATGTCAATAGTAAAGAATGAAATATTATCTACTTTGGTATAGGGTAACTGGTATTATTTTTGTATTCTATCAAGTCCCTTTCTAATTTCTTTATTTTTCTCTGAATCAAGTCACTACACTGACCATCAATACCACTTTTGATCTTAAAATATTTCTCTCTCTCTTCCTGAATTCCGAACGTAAGGTCCGTTTTAATGTTGTCATTTAAATATCAATTTCTTTCATTAGGTCACTTTTTACTCGGTTATTTTCATCAATCATAGCTTTTAAAACATCCAGCCCACATCAATGAAAAATAGCAATAAGTTTTTTATGAAATGTACTGCCAGGTACAACATTGTTCGGGTATTTACATAACCTCAAACCCTTTGGCAAAATATTCTCTGAAATACATTCTTTTAAATAGCTGTTTTAAACATCAAGTGATTTATATTTGTACAATACTTTTTCAAATCTGTCCAACTGATTTTTAAAAGAGTCATTGATTGGCTTAGGTTTGCTTTTTTTGTCCTTGAAATTAGAGGAAAAACTAACCTATAGCCATTCTTTGAGATTGAAGTTATTGTGACCAGTATGTCTTGTGGTTGGGCATGTCTCCCATTCACCTCCCACAGGTACTTCCAAACTGGAGTTGGAGTGCTCCACATTAGCAGCTGGACTCAAAACTAATGGTGTCTGTTGGAAGTCCATTTCATCATGTGTACCAGAGGAACCAGCATTAGGTTCCAGTGAGGCACCGTTGTCACGCCGCCTTAGGCTTCTACCATTTTCCTCATCCAGTTTGTTTCTACCTTGTCCTTTGCTCACCTTTTCCACCAAGAATTGGCTCAAGGGTGTGAGCAAATCGATCAGCTGGGACAATTGGCTTATCAACTTTCTTGTTTGGCCAATAGTATCGCGCTGGTCAGTTCCATCCCCATCCATGCTCATGTTGCCTTCCATGGCAAAAGAAAACTAGTAAATCACCAAAAACTGCCAACAGGTCAAAAAAGTAACTAAAAACAACATATGCCAAGACCCTGGAAGAAAACACAATGAAGCTGATGGACAGGACGATTTAATCAAGCCTTGTGTTCCTTAACAGTAGACAACTGGTTCTCCAGGGGAAAGAATACAGTAACTGTGAGGACAAAGGAATAGTATATTTGGCAAACTGTGGAATCTGTCAAGCCTTCTATGTTGGGACGACAGAAAGAAAGTTGAAAAGAAGAATTTATGAGCACATGTACGAGATACAAAACAAAAAAGAGACTAATGCGCTCTATAAACATAAGTTACAATGTGAACAAGCATATTATGAATTTTTTGTACTGTAAAAAGTGAAATATTATGTCAGGGATGGTTTATGGGAGGAAAGAATTGAGTACAGTGAGCTTTGGTGACAAGTTACGTTGCAAGCCAACAAGCATCAATGAAAGTATTTCCATTGCCCCCCCTCCTCAAATTAAGAGCTGCAAAATTATAGATCCCAAACAGGAATCCAATGTTCTCCCTTTACTTATTAAGTTATTAACTCATTTCCATGTCAGGATTGCTATCTCTGCCTGTATTTCAACAATATATTTTTCAACATAAGATGATGAACTACACTGACGCCAAGAAACCAAAATAATGGGGCGTGGCCAAGGATGAACACAGGATAGCAGCAGATTTCTTCAGCTCCACCAATTTCATTACATTGACAGGAATTAATTACTTAAAAAATTAATTCTTGAAGTAATTTTCTTTCTAAATATGTTTGTTTTATATAGTTCTTGAACTATATCTAAAAAAGAAAGGAAATCTTAATAATATCCCTGTCAGAAATTACTTTGGAAATTTTCCTGTCAGTTTATCAGTCTGAAATGAGTTCCAGTAAGACAAATTCTCAAGACTCCAGCATCAAGAAAGAACTTCAGTCTCTGATAATTATAGTCCAGCAACTTACTGCTAAGATGGATAAAATGGATACTAAAATAGACACTTTCATAGAAAAAACTACAAAACAAATAGACTTGTTACATATGGACCTGCAACAACAGAAGATCCAGATGACAGGCATAGAAGAAGCTGTGAATGACATGGAAAATAAAATACAAGAACAGGAAATCAACATTGAGTTTCTGCTGAAACAAAATACACATTTACAAACAAAGCTGGATGACCTGGAAAATAGATCTAGGCGCAATAATATTAGGAATTTTGGACTGCCAGAAAATATTGAAGGTAACAATATTACTTCTTTTTTAACAACATGGCTCCCTAAAACTTTAGATTTACCAGAAGCATTCTCTTTTGGTATCGAAAGAGCACATAGATCTATTGCTAATACTAACTCTAACAAAAACTATCCTAGATCAGTTATAGTTAGATTTCTATCATCTTTTGATAAAGAGATGGTTCTTAAATCTGCTTGGGCTAAAGCTCCTGTTAAGTTTAATGAGACAACTGTGCGTTTTGACAATGACTATTCTTCCATGGTAATTGCTAAAAGAAAAGTTTTTCTGCCACTAATCAGGGAGCTTAAAAAAGCACAGTTTAAAACATACCTTCTGTTTCCTGCCAAGCTTGAAATCTTCCTTCCTGATGGTCCTAAGGTCTTCGATGATTTAGACTCTGCTTTACTGTTTGTCAAAGAAAAAAGGATTTTGGATAAAATAGAAGAAATGGAATGGGCTAGTTCTTCATTAAAGAGATTGGCAACTGAAGCTTCCTGGAAGACTTCAGAGAAGAAGAAGAGACTAAAAAACAAATGATTTATTATATGTTTTTTTTCTCTCTCATCATTTTAGTTCATTATTAATCTTTTTGAATATAGTTCCTGCATTTCCAGAAAGCCACAAATATTTTGGAAAAGATTTAATCAAAGTTATTCTCTATGTGCAAAGAAATGTTTTGTTTCATAACCAGTCAAAATGCCTGAGGATTTAATGGCAGGCTGTGACTCGATTTGTTTTTCTTTCTGAAAAAGTAAGGTTAGTAATTTGATACATTTTTTTATCTTTACCTTTTTTTCCTTCTTCTTTTATTATTTTCTTTGTTTAAACAATGACATTCTATTTAGATTATGTAGTGGGTAAAGGGTGGGGAGGGCAGGGAGAGAACAGTAATGAAAATATCATTAATAGAATAATAACATATTTATTTCTTGTAAAAGTTTATAAGTTCTTCAAATGCTATTTCTAATTATACTTTCTTGATTATACTGCTTATGCTTGTTTGTAAATAATCTGTCATGCTTTAACTAATAATAATCAGAACTAAATAAGAGTAAATAATATGTTTTATTTTTAACTCGATTAATATAAACAGTAAGTAACATTCCATTGTATATACTTCTTACAGCTTTCTCTTACATTTTTTTATTTCTGCCTCACTCCCTTTTATTTTCTACTCTCTTTTCTTTTCTTTATTAATATATAGAAATGCTTTAGACTGTGTGGGCACAGTGAATAATAGGATTTGTATGAAAATTGAGTTGGGAGAAGAATGCTGAGTTTTATTGCTTGTTGGTAATTTTGAGTTTAATTTCACTTGCATAGAGGCTGTGATGATCTGTGGAATACATTGTGGAGGTTCTGTCATGTTTAGATGCATTTACACTGCTAAATGAATGTTTTTCACTAGTTTTTAATAAGTTTCCCGCCAAAATGTTAAGAGAGACAATCTGGGATGTGGGCTGTCCTATGCACAATGTCCTTGAGTTACCTCAGAATCTTCAAATCACAGAATTCTCACAGAGAAACTGAAAGCAGTTAGTATAAACATTGACAAGGTTATCACACTGACACACCACAGATTCAGGAAAAATACTCTGTTCATAAAATATGTCAGTTATAATGAGTTTAAATGATGTAGTTTCTTGTAGTAAGTAAATGTCTTATTTTAGAAGGCATAAAAAATTAAACATTTATTTAAATGTTTTTGAAAATCTACTTAACAGCAGCATAATAATCTGTGTTAAAAATTTGTGTTCCAAACATATACTTTATTATAACTCATTTAATTCATCTGATTGACAAACACAAATAATCTTATAACTCTATTCTGGAAGAAATGTCATGTGATATATTTTAAAGCAGTAGGTTAGCATGATTGTAAAATCTGGTTACCAATATGTGTTTGCTGTGCATTATTTTGTATAAAGCAGACAGATTTATTCTAGGGACAGCAAGTAGGATAGTGCTCTACTAACACACAACTCAGTGAGATCAGATATATATATATATATATATATATATATGTGTGTGTGTGTGTGTGTGTGTGTGTGTGTGTGTGTGTGTGTGTGTGTGTATGTATGTGTGTGTGTGTGAGTGTGATGGCTTTTTTTCTGAGAATCTGCATAACTATCCAATATGATTTATAATAATTTCTATGAATACAATATTTTACTCTATTGACAAAATGAATGTTTGCCACAAGTTTTAATAAGTTTCCCGCCAAAATGTTAAGGGAGACAATCTGGGATGTGGGCTGTCTCATGCATAGTGTCCATGAGTTTCCTCAGAAGCTTCACTCACAGAATTTTCACAGAGAAACTGAAAGCAGTTAGTATAAACATTGACAAGGTTATCACACTGACACACCACAGATTCAGGAAAAATACTCTATTCATAAAATATGTCAGTTATGATGAGTTTAGATGATGTAGTTTCTTGTAGCAAGTAAATATCTTATTTTAGAAGGCATAGAAAATGAAACATTTATTTAAATGTTTTTGAAAATCTACTTAACAGTAGCATAATAATCTGTGTTAAAAACTTGTGTCCCAAACATATACTTTACTATAACTCATTTAATTCATCTGATTGGCAAGCATAAATAATCTTATAACTCTATTCTGGAAGAAATGTCATGTGATATATTTTAAAGCAGTAGGTTAGCATGACTGTAAAATCTGGTTACTAATATGTGTTTGCTGTGCATTATTTTGTATAAAGCAGACAGATTTATTCTAGGGACAGCAAGTAGGATAGTGCTCTACTAGCACACAACTCAGTGAGATCAGATATATATATATATATATATATATATATATATATATATATATATATATATGTGTGTGTGTGTGTGTGTGTGTGTGTCTATGTATATATGTGTATGTGTATATGTGTGTGTGTGTGTGTGTGTGTGTGTGTGTGTGTGTGTGTGTGTGTGTGTGTGTGTGTGTGTGTGTGTGTGTGTGTGTGTATGTGTGTGTGTATATGTATGTGTGTGTGTCTGTGTTTATGTGTGTGATGGCTTTTTTTTTTTTTTTTTTAGGTAATAACACAGGTGTTTCTGAGAATCTGCATAACTATGCAATATGATTTATAATAATTTTATGAATACAATATTTTACTCTATTGACAATAATGAGTTTAAGTAAATGCTCATATACAAACAATTCAAGATTTTTTTGGAAGCTGTTGATAGAATTCACATGACAGAAAATAGATGCATCTTAATGCATGTAATGTCTGAATCATATTAGCCAAAGTTTTTGATTTAAATGAATGTTAGAACATAATTTTCTCTCCTCTTGATTTCTAACATTAAGATTATTTGAATGCTATTAGAATTCAAGTGTTATATATTACATAGATCTATATAATAGTATGAACAGTTTTTTAAAAAAAAAAAAAAAAAGTTTATTTTGGTTTATATGATGCTGTTTTACCAAATGTGTAGTTTTGTCTTGATAGATAATTGAATTGAAAACTGTTAACCTCAGTTAAATATAACTAGTATTAAATTGATAAGGTGGTAGCTGAGGTACTGCTGCTTAGGGTAGGGGGTTAACTTGAGTAGTAAATACTGCTCTAAGTTGGAGTTTTCAACTCCAGGCGGGATGCAAGGTTTAATCCTTACATTATTTTCACTTGTTCATTGTTATATGTATATAGTTTTGACATCCACAATATATTTTGTACACTCATTGTCACTACAAACAAAATTGAATCCTATACAAAATCCCATGAGATTTAATAAATACAGCTATATTTAAAGTTACACCTAAAAGAGGAGATGTAACATTATTTATCTTGTTATTTGTTATTTCGATCATAAGATTCTTGAGTTTTAAAAATGCCAAATGACATCTTTAAAAGGAATTTCTTTAAACATTAATGGATTGAATAATCCGTGTAAAAGGGCAAGCCTAATAAGATACATTAATCTACACAAGGCCAATCTAGTCTTCCTGCAAGAAACCCATCTCTTGAAAAAAGATATTGATAAACTAGCCACTAATAAGTATGCAGTATTGGTTAGTTCAGAGCACACTCAGAAAAAAAGAGGAGTGGCTATTTTATGGAATAAAAGTATGCCCATTCCTAAAACCATTAAGTCTTATCAGGATGACAAAGGAATGTTTTGTATGGTTACAATACAAATTAATGGGAAGACTTACACTTTAATTAATGTATACTGGATACCTGGAATTGGTATTAATACAGTGAAACATCATATTGATAAGATCATATCATTCTCTATAGGGGATATTATTTTAGCTGGTGATTTTAATTGTATACTACATGAAAGTGATACTACCACTATAAAGAAAAGAAGAATTACATCTAATGCAAAACATTTAAATGATTTTGCTAATTCTTATCATTTGAATGATATTAATAATCAGATAGAGTCAAAATCATTACCATACACCTTTTTTTCTAACAGATACAAAACTTATTCAAAAATAGATAACGTCTTTATTTCTAACCAGATGGTAACAGATTTAATTAATTCCAAAATCATTTCATGTCCTATATCTGATCATAACTCAATTGTTTTTGAATTCATGATAAAAAATACTCATAATGTTCAGATCAAAAGGATACCAGCATACTTAACTCAGCTAAAAGACTATAAAGAATATATACTTTCAGAAGTACAACATTTTCTAGACATAAATAATACTCCTGAAGTCTCCATTGTCTATGTTTGGGATGCCTTAAAATCATATCTATATGGACAAAGTATCAGATGGTATAATAACAAAAGGAAATCTTGGGATAAGGAATTGTTAGATATTCAAAGTAAACTAGACTCTTATAAACATAATAATAAAGAAAATATTATGGACAAGAAAGTTATTGAAGAAATAAACAAACTAAATGAGAAATACAAAGAAATTTTAACTCATAAAGTTAAAATAACTTTAGAGAAATACAAGTTTTTGTCTTATTCAATAAGCCCCAAATACTTACATAGACTTAAAATAAAACAAAAAGATTGAATAAACAAAACCATATCAAAGAAATCTTTTCTCTAAGGAAAAAGAAGAATGTTTCTAGTATACCAGAAATACTGGATGAATTTAGAAATCACTTTCACAAGATTAACCATAACAACATTAACATGGAACCTAAAGATAAAATAAAGGAGTTTATAACCACAAACATGAATAAAAAGCTTAATAAACAACAGATTAAACTATTGGACAAGAGTATTTCATATACAGAAGTTATTACACAAATAAATAAGCTTAAATCAAACAAAGCACCGGGTAATGATGGTATTATACCAGAGATATATAAAATCCTTTCTAAAACTACATATTCATTAATACATAAGGTTTTTATTCTGGCCCAAACTGAGTTAATAACCCCCATCTTGGCAATATACATTTATTTCACCAATTTTAAAACCTAATAAAGATCCAACTAGATGTTCTTCATATCGACCCATCTCATTACTTAATGTTGATTATAAAATGTTTATGAGTATTTTTGCTGATAGATTGAAGACAATTATCCCCGGCATTATAGACATAGATCAGACGGGCTTCATTGTAAATAGAAATACTTTTGATAATATAAGAAGAACTTTAACATTAATTGATTTTGCAAATAGGATAAAGAAAGATTTAACATTTATTAGTCTTGATATAGGTTCAGCATTTGATTCAGTAAGTTGGGACTATCTGTTTACCTTACTGAAGTGCACAAATTTCTCTGATGCATTTGTAAATTTAATTGAACATTTATACAAAGGAACGCTGGCTTATATTAAGGTAGGAACATATGTTTCACAAAAAATACCCATTCTTAAAGGTACAAAGCAAGGATGTCCACTTTCTCCACTATTATTCACTTTAGTAATGGAGCCTTGGGCTAATTTGATTAGAAACAGTACTGACATAGAGGGTTTTGAAATAGAAGAAAATACAACATCAAAAATTCAACTTTTTGCAGATGATGTTCTAATTACATCAGCAGGATCTAATTCTTCTATGCAGTCTTTATTTGATAAAATGATGAATTCTAAAAGTATTTCTGGTTTAATATTCAATGAAGAAAAAACTAAAATACTACCTATATATACACGAAAAAATACTCTCATTAGTGATTTTACTAAATATGTACCCAACTCAGGTCAGATAACTTATTTAGGTATAATACTATCTAAAGATATTAAATCTATTATATATAATAACTATAATACCTGTTTTCTTAATATACAAAATCTTTTTAATACCTGGAATAATATGTTTTTACTATGGAGGAGAGACTTACAATTATTAAAATGATAATATTCCCAAGATTTTATACTTAATACAATCAATAATACTTTCACCTACAAAATAACTATCAAGAAACTGAATACACTAATGTTAAATTTCTTATGGGCACCTAATAGACCTAGGATTGCATTAAAGAAACATACTAATAGCTGGTCTCAAGGGGGTATTTCTTTTTCAGACTTTAATTTATATATTATCTCTTCTATTATAAAAGTTATTACTTTATTAATAGATCGGTCATATGTCGCAAAATGGAAAGATTATTGGGAGCTAATTAGTATGCACTTCATGAAAATCTCCTTAACACATAAAAATATGATTATAAATAACTCCATGTTGTGGTTGCTAAAGGAATTTTGTACTTCACCTATTACACCTAAACATATGGTCTGTTACCCATTAAATATTATTATTAGTTATCGTAACTTTATATTCATGCACCCTAAGTATAGGGAATGGAATTTTATTGTATTCCTATAATTTATACTCAGGGTATGCTTATGTCATCTACTTCTGAAGGAGCTCATTTAGCTATAGATAATAATCTAAAGTACTGGTATCAGCTGATATCTGATAATAAAGTTAAAATCTAGATTTCTTAAAACAAGAATTTGATCTAAGAGAAACTTGCTGGTTAGAGGTTCAGATCTTTAGACAACATCTCATTGATAGAATAGATCTAATGTCTATAACAGTTAAAGAATCTATTCCAAAACTGATTGATTACTTGATAATAAATTTACAGCATAAAGTTTCTGATAAAGGTAAACTTTCATATATACATAAAATTATCAGACAAGAAACTTTTTACAATGTAGATTCATACTGGAATTATTTCACCTCTATTAATGGGGACCCACCAACTCAACAAGATAAACAATATATATTGGAATCTGCTTATAGAACTACATCTTCCATTGTCTGGAGACTTTATACATGGAAATTTTTACATAGATCTTTTTATACACCTTTGATGATGAATAAAATTAATAATAAAGATAATCTATGTAAGAGATGTAATGTAGAAATTAATGCTGACTGGGCTCATATGTTTTATGACTGTATGAAGTTGAAAGAATACTGGAAGTCAATTAATGAATTTTTGCAGGCTCTTTTTACAGATAATTTCATTATTTCTAAGTCTCTTATATTATTCAACACACCTGTACCTCAATGTGTTAAAAAGATTAAGCTTCCCTTGTTATGGTCTATCCTAGCAGTGGCTAGGAAAATAATAACTAGAAATTGGATTTCAGATACACCTCCTTCGTTCAATGAATTTAAAAATGTTATGAATATAATGTGTCATATGGAAATAAGCACAATTAGAATGAGAACAACTAGAAAAACATCACATTTTATTGTATGGGATAATTTACAAAATTTGTTAAAAAAATTCTAATTTCAATAGCACAGTATTTTAGTTTAATTAATTGATCTGATTGTAGTGGATGTCTTTGTAAATACTTTAGTTGTTTTGTTGAATATTATAATAATACCTATTTTTAATTATTTGTATAAAATTGTTATGATATTTCTCTTATATGTTAAAACAATAAACTTGTTTTAAAAAAAAAAAAGAAACCAAAATAATTTTTTAAGTGTTTTTAAAGTGTTTTAGAATGTTTTTAAAGTATTTGTATTTTCCATTTTGCTATTTTGCACATTATTCATTTATTTATTTAAAATGAAGATTTTAAACATATTTTTATTAACATGGATAGCTGCTTATTACTGTAATGCTCTGAATTTTGTAAGCATGATTACAACAGTTACTTCATATAAGTTCTGGGGTCAGAGAAATTCCGAGGAAGGATACATTCTTTATAATAGAAAATGGTAGTTCAACTTTGTTCTACAAGATGACATTGTATTAAAAGTTTTTTTTAGAAAAGGTTTTAAAAGACTTTAGAGATTTTAAAGTTTAAATTAAAGTAATAAAAGTGACTGTATCAAAGAGTTTGCAAACTTTTAGACAACTGGTATGATATTTGATTGTTATCATTAGTACAGTTAGGTCGATAGTACTTTTTGTACAAGAAATAAGGCATTTAGAATGTGCCTTTTAAAGTTTTCATGACATAATTTTCAATTATGCCTCATTTACTATGCAGCATGAGATTGGTGGTTTTAAATGTTAATTGATGTATATATATGCACTGATGTAGTTACCAGCCCACATCTGAGGAAGTTTTTGAAATAAAAACGTACTTGCATTTGGAGCGTTAGTGTGATTTCAGTGTTTTTTCCTGTGAAGCGAATGCTTGGATTAAACTATTTTACAGCTGAAAAGCTTTGTTCCTTGGCATTTTTATCCTGTGGATTTCTATGGACTACACTGTTAAATCAACAGCTACAAGGCTTGACTAAGTCGTCCTGTCCATAAGCTTCATTGTGTTTTCTTCCAGGGTCTTGGCATATGTTTTTTTAGTTACTTTTTTGACCTGTTGGCAGTTTTTGGTGGTTTCCATTTGGGCCACATCAGAGACTGCCCAGTAAGCCAGGCAGAGGTCTCCTCTTACCAACCTGTGGGAGACAGAATACAGTGACAGGGCCTTTAGTCTTTCCATGTAAGACTTGTTTTGTGCACCCTGTAAATTCTTGGCGAGAAACCACTGTGGTCTCTCCAATTGTTGCAGGTGGTTGGTTAGATAGGTGCAAGAATGAGCATTGCATTCAATTATTGGTCTGATGAGAGCTGAGTGCAGTAAATTTATAACATCCTTAGATGTAGATGTGATGCCTTTACTTCTATGATACTGCGGATACTGTGGATATGTGGTGGTCAAAGTTCAGGTTGCTATCAACCTTAATACCCATATCATGTACCACTGGGTCTACACATAGGAGGGTGCTGTCTATAATGTAATTAGCAGGGATATCAGCTTTCCCAAAAGGAATAATAATGCATTTTTTTCATTTAGTTTTAATATGTGGCTTTGTCACCAATCATTTGTCTGCATTATCCCTGTCTGCAGTATATTAACATCATTGGGGACCCAGTGATTCCTCCCAGTTTGCAATCATTACCAAACTTAGTCAGATGCAGGCCGTCCAAATTTGCCTCGACTTCTGAGAAATAAATTCCGAGCAGTAAGGGCACAGCATTGTACCTTGTGGTACACCACTGGTAAATGGTCTTGTTCTAGAGGTAAAATCACTCACTTTGACAGTATGCATTTTGCTAGTGACCCAGTTGGCTACCCATCTGCTAATGCAGGGGTTAATTCCCATTTGGGAGAGTTTCTCTATAAGACCTAAGTGGTAGATTGTGACAATAAGATATACAATTCTAATGCATTTGTAAGACAGGCATATGAATCATGTTGCTGTTCACAAATGACACACAACCACTTACAAAATTCCCGATAGCTGGGCTGTCAGTAACTCCTTCTGTCATACTGCAATATAAATCATATTAATATTTACAGATGACATATAATTATTTACAAAAATCCAAATAGCTGGGCTGGCAGTAGCTCCATTTGTTACAAAGATAATTAATATCGCCCATGAATTAGGTGTTGGGCTGTATGGCAAGTGACTCCAGTAAGCCCAGGTATATGGTATGCTTTTCCTGTTTTATGGTAGGGAACCTATAGCTAGCTATGATGTGGTAAGGGGCTTTGCTTATAGTTAAATAGTCATGGAGTAGATCAATAGAGTCATACAGTCTGACCAATCTCGAGGTGTACTTATCCTTAATAAAGATGAATACACCTCCTGTTTTGGTTCTTTCATGCTCAGTTTGTGGTCTGAATGTATGGAATGCACTGTAGCCCTGCAAGGCTGCAGTTCTTTCCCAGCCTTTGAAACAAGTCTCAGTGACTGCACAGATGTCAGCATCTTCCATAGTGAGGAGTTCTTCTAAGAAGTGCAGTTTCCTGTTTAGACTTCTAGCATTAAGCAGCAGTACCTTGAGTTTATCTAGAGAAGACTTTGTTATATTACAAGGTTGGTTATTTTGATATTGCTTAAAAGAGGCACAATAGGGATGGCTAATACCTTTGCCAGTATCTAGAAGCCTAGAGGAGACAGGTGCAGACCATCTCTGGCAAAGCAGCATGGCCTGTTGACCATGTCTTCCCAGATTGACAGATGTTGGATCCCCATGGACTGACAACAGAAGTTAAACCAATTGTTAAAGTCAATCATTTTTTTGTTAGTATCATGGCATCATCATTGGAGAAGATAGAATGCTGTTTAAGGCTAAGCTTATTCCTGCCTGTGACACAGTCAGAAAGCCTAGTCATGTCTGTCTTCATATAGTCCTATTAACTATGTCTCAAGTCACTCATCCCCACATGGACTATGACAGAGTTATAACTGTAATTGTGGTTGAGTGACTTAAGTGCTTTAGTGACTTGACAGATCCTGGCACCTGACAGGCAGCTAATCATAACCCGCTCCTTATCCAGCCTGATGAGGGGAATATATATGTGTCTCCCAATGGAATCACCTATGACCAATAGATCATTAGGTTTTTTTGGTATTATGCCTTATGGGCTTATTTATTGAGACACCGGTGCATGTATTATTATGTATTGTGGTTGTTTATTTATTTTTTTGCATTGTTATTGTGTGCAAGTGGTTTCTGATTGGCCTCTGACCTTTTGGTAAGTTACTACTGAGTACCTCTGGATATGTGTGTGCATGTGTGATGTTCTTCTTTAGTGTGGGAAGTGTGTGCGTGTGTCCTAACAACCTGTTTGGCATTCAATTTCACCTTATGTGAGAGTTTTGCCTCCAATTTCATAGCGTAACTACATCTCTCACAAAGTGTCTGTTTGTTTCAGGAGTAAGTGGTTGTCAGTATACATGAGACAATTGCTACATTGCCTCAGGATGCTCATGTCTATCAGGTTGACCAGAGAGATGATGAGTAACTGACTGTCCATGGTAGCAGGTTCTTACTGTATGTTTAATTACAGAAGGGAATGGGCTAATTTCACAGGACTGAGCCTGTAGCACTGACACTACAAGAGGGTTTACTTTCTGCAGGCTACGGCTGAGCAATAAGGCAACACTGGTTAGTGTACAACTGCTATGCTCCTAGAGCAGCAGAAAAGTTTGGAATAGTTTCACTGATAGCTGTTTAGGGAAAAACTGAGCTTCTGGGCTTGTTCATATATGCAGGGTGCTGCTAACCACCACTGAGCAGAGAGCAGCACTGGGCAAACGTGCGGCTTAAATACAAGCAAGGAGAAAAAAAGTTTTAAGCTAATGACGAATCAGAAAGGAACACAATAAACCTTTCACCAGAAATTTCCAACACAGGCAGGTTAGATCAGCATACTTCTGCCATAAGGATCCAGAAAAACATCTTCTTAATGTAGAAGAGCTAGTCTGGAGCCCAAGTGTAACAAAACCACACAAGTTACCTGCAGCAGCCCTGTAACTAATATATACAATGTAATATAGTGCAATTAAGTACTTAAAGCAGCAGCAGACAGTACAGTTTTTTTTAAACTGATGAAGTATAGCCACAGTATATAAGAGAAGTGAAAAAAAATACTTAGACCCCTTTTGTTTGTTTCCCAGCTCAGATAGACCAGGTAACACCTGCTGCCACTAGATGAATAATCCTAGTCTTACTAATGTAAAAGCACAGTAAAGACATGTCCAGAGTGAAATGCTACCACAAACAAACTTAAAGATACGGATACAGTAGTGTACTTTAAACAGCTTATAAAAGTGTGATTATTCAATAAAAGTACTTTGTTTTGTATAAATGTGCCAAAAGTCACTTGATTGTATAGAATTTATAAAGGCACTATAAACAAGACAAGTGGATTAATAAGACCCCCAGCCAGTAAAACTACATGCAGTAATATCAATTACTTCCCCAACCTAAACAGACCAATGTACCCCCCCCCCCCGCAGTGCAGGAGATGTAAAATCCACTGACCTCTTGATGTAAAAACAAGCGTTTACTAGAGTGTAAAAATGCACTACTTTATCCATCAGCTAGCTAGATAATGAATTCAGAGCAAGTAAATCAGTAGTACAGACAATAAGAAGCAAAATGCACTTGTTTTCAATATAAGCACAAGGAAAGGCAAATAAATAATTCAGTATATCAACAGCAGTATATAAAGGGAGGAGATTATAGGTTCATAGGTTGGTACTAGGCTATTGGCCCTAGAGCTATACAAGCCTAGCCATAACAATTCCCTGGCTATTTCTTCCCACAGTGTTTACTTCCCTGGACCTGTCTAGCAGGGCGACTGATGTGCTCCACAGGATGAATTTCCTATCCCCATGCAATCATCAAGGTTCCATTTGAAGAGTGCCAAAAAGGCACTCTGCTTTACATGTATGGGCAGTCTATTCCAGAGTCTGGGGAGCCTCTGGGTCAGGAACCTATCCCTCCAGCATGTTTTGTTCATTGTGATGACAAGGTTTAGATCCCTGGAGCATGTGTCTCTGAGAGATTGGGATTTCTTTAAGTGCAGCATGTTCAACGTTTTTTTTGGGTTTGACATGGCCTTGTATGTTAAGCAGAGAGTGCCTCTGAGTAGACGATATGCTACAGAGTATAGGTGGAGTTTTTTTAGATGGTCAGCATAGGGCATCTGCTTTAGGCCTATGATTTTTTTAGTGAGGTATTTCTGTGGCCTCTCCAGCTCTTGCAGATGTCTTGTGAGGTACATACCAAAAGGGGCATTGTATTCTATAATGGGTCTAATGAGGGATGAGTACAGTGGGACAATGACTTCCTTTTTTCTGGATAAAAGCCCTTAGTGATGAGGTGAGCCACATAGAAGGATTTCCTGACTGTTGTGGCAATGTGGTTATCGAAGGTGAGACCACTGTCCACTTGTGTCCCTAAGTCTCTTATCACACTTTCAGTGTTTAGTGTACTGCCACCTATGTGGTAATTCACGGGTACATGTTTTTTCCCAAAGGGGATAACTATACATTTCTTGGCATTGAGCTTGAGCCCATGGCTCTGGTACCAAGCATCTGTTTCTGTAAGGCCCTTTTGTAGAATATCCACATCATTTGGAGATTCAGTAATGGCTCCCAGTTTGCAGTCATCTGTGAACTTTGTTAGCCAGAGTCCCTTAGTGTTGGCCTGTACTTCAGAGAAGTAGATGCCAAGCAAGAGCGGTCCCAGGACTGAACCCTGAGGTACTCCACTTGTCACTTGTCTGTAGCTGGATTTGGAGTCGGCTACTTTTACAATGTGGGTTCTGTCAGTAAGTCAGTTGGCAACCCATCGAATGACATAGGGATTAATGCCCAGCTTAGTTAGTTTACCTATGATTCCAGAGTCGGGGATGGTGTCGAAGGCCTTGTCGAGGTCCAGATAGGCTGTGTGGAGCACGTTACCCTTGTCCACGGCTCTGGTGACTGATTCAAAGAAGTCAATCAGGTTCAGGAGACAAGATCGGTGCTTCACGAACCCAAATTGCATGGGGTCCAGTGTTTGAAGGTTGCCATTGTCTTTGTTTATAAGTTCCATGATAATACATTCCATGGCCTTGCAGATCAGGCTCATCAGACTGATGGGGTGGTAATTCCCGGGATCCAAGGTGGATCCCCCCTTGTGGAGTGGGATAACTGTAGCTGTGCACCACTCAGTGGGTATGAAGCCTGAGGTGAGGGTATGATTAAATGGCTCTATATCATATATTCGAAATTCCAAAATATCGAACATTATAAGCTCAAACTTGGAATTTCAAAATATGATAACATCGAACACTCAGAATAGTGAACAACACAAGCACACCAAAATAAATAAACCACACACATACACTTAACAAAACCCTACTTCTAACCCTACACTAAACTCTACATACATTCCTAACTGTTCATTTACCTTAACCCACACTCTAACCCTAAGGTCCGTAACTATCACACACATACCCTACAAAACTATACACAAACAAACTAATTAATAAACACACATACAGTTTACACATACAGTCTGGGCGGTGCAGTTGTGCAGCGGTTAATGCTGTCACCTCACAGCAAGAGGTTCTCTGGTTTGATTCTCAGCTGGGGTGTCTTCTGTGTGGAGTTTGCATGTTCTCCCTGTGTTCGCGTGGGATTCCTCCGGGTACTCCGGTTTCCTCCCACATTCTAAAGACATGCTTCTGGAGCATTTCTCCCCAGGCCTCCGCTGAAAACAGGATCTGTGGAACCTAGTCGGACTTTCCCGGTCAACAAATGTTAAATAAATAAATAATAAATAAAATAAATAGTTAACAAAACCCAACCCTACACTAAACCATACATACATTCCTAACTATCCACTTACCTTAACCCGCACCCTAATGCTAAGGTCCCTAACTATCACACACATACCCTACGAAACTATAAACAAACAAACTAATTAATAAATACACATACAGTTAACAAAACCCAACCCTAAAATACACCATACATACATTCCTAACTATCCACTTACCTTAACCCGCACACTAACCCTAAGGTCCATAACTATCGCACACATACCCTACAAAACTATACACAAACAAACTAATTAATAAACACACATGCAGTTAACAAAACTCAGCCCTACACTAAACCTTACATAAATTCCTAACTATCCACTTACCTTAACCCACACCCTAACCCTAAGGTCCGTAACTATTGCACCACAGTGGAGGAAATAGCGAAGCCACAGAATGGCCCACCAAAATCTTGCCCTACGTAAGAATTCGATGTTCTGGGGCTTCGCTATATTCATCCTTCGATGTAGTTGGTTCGATATTATAACATTCGAAGTTTTACAACTTCGATGTTATAATATAGACCCGATTAAACATGACACTTAAGTGAGGTGCCAGTTCATTTTGTAGTTCATGTAGTACACAGCCTGGAATGTCATCTGGTCCCATGGATGCTGCATTCTTAGCTTTGGAGAGTGCGTTTTTTACGTGTGGCCGTTATTACTGGAATTTGGCAATCTTTCGGTATTGAGATGGGCCCTTTAGGGGGTGAGGAAGGCTGAAGTTTTCACTGAATTGATCTGCCAGGATATTGACAATATCCTTGGGATCAGTATATTTAATGCCATTCTGTTGTAGCTCAGAGCAGATCTGAGCATTGCCATTTAGATTCTTGACATAGCTATAGACTGCCTAAGCTCAATTTACAGTAGGGGTGGGCAGCTTAAAATCACAAGGTTTAAAAAGCAGATCAACAAAGGGAAGAGTGGGTGGGAACAATAGCAGGGAATAATCAGCAGTACTCTAGTGTATGCAGGCTTGAAAATTTTTAAGCAAAAGACAATGGGTCAGAAATTCACTATCTATTTAAGTATCACTCAAGAGACAACTAACCAATAAAAAAAACCATGAAATCTGCAGTGTAGATAATTTAAATGTCTATATCTCACATAGAATAAAAACAACAGAAAACAAAATGGAGCAGGTAAAACAGAAAGCAGCTCTATCAGTCACAGACAAAAATATAGGTTTACTTTCCTTACCCAGCAGGGAATCACCAGCAGTGCTTATTTTATGTAGACTTAAAATATTTAGTGATCTTTGCCTTGTTCATAGGGCTGTAAGAAATCCAGTAGTCCAAAAACTCATACCTCCCTAAGTCAAAAAGTCCAGCTAACACCAAGGTAAGAGGTTTAAGTCTACTTCAGAAAATAAATAAGACAATGTGGAGAAAGAGATATGCCAAACAGCATTCACCCCTTCTCTGGAATAAACTTTGAGCCCACCAAGTTAAAAAGTGTGAAACACTGTCTACCTTTATCAAGGATCTGCACAGCTGGATGGCTATTCATAAATTCACACTTTGTATGAAAAGACTTGACCTCCATAAAATGGGATGCAAGCCATAAAGGTGGTACTGCCAAAGGGAAATGATCTTGTGGCGCAATTACCTTGTAACTTATATGATCCTCTGATTCTATAAATAATGTGGAGGCATCGCTAAAACCAAATGGCAGTATAAGCATTTCACAGAAAGCAATCCATGCATCATAAACATTACTGCTATAATCATCTACATGTTACTTCTAACGACACTGTTCATGCAGCTTATTTAATTTTTTTTTTAAAGAGCAGCACTCACTATAACACAAGTATGTGAAACACTATACAAGTGGCTAAATAAAATTCAGAACACTTCAAGTTTCAAAATAAAAATGTATCTCAGATTTGATTTTCTTGCAAGGACTCGAAACGTGTTCCACAAAACATGAAAATAATACTGATGTGTAAGCAAACATATGTAGAAAACATTTCTTCTCTCTTATCGGTTCTATCCTACAATGTTTTCTAGTTTGGTTCTATTGGCCTGAATGTATCCAGAAAGACTTAAAAAGTAAAAAGTCATCTGCATTCAGAAACCATTTAGCTAAAACATGTAATGTTTGTAAGCATATATCCCATGGGTCTATATTTCAGAGAGTTTAAAATATCACACAGTGAAAACTCTATCTTGACTGTTTTTTCCTTGCTGTTTATACTGAATGGTTTGCCTGGGTGATTTTTTTACTCTTTGTTTTGGAAGTCAGAGACGGATAAGATTATGGTCTAAAACAGAAACATCCTGACTGATGGTATCTGCAAATTCTAGTAAGAATATAAACCACCTCAATGCCTGCTGGGATGAAGGCCACACACTGTAAGATCTCACGCTGAAGCAGGAAATGCTCCAAATGGCAGAAAACCAATGGTTTCAAGACCAATAGGATGGGGTCTAATGTTCAGAAGTCACTGATGGAAAAACAATGAAAAATGAAATTTTCCCAAGCCAGAGTTGCATGTCAACAATTAGTAACTTCTAAAATTCTCAGTGCTGTTCCAGTGATGCAGGATTGGAATTTTAATCAGAAATATTCAATCAGCTTTCATAAATTATTTCATTTCACCGTTGGGTGTCTTTTTGTTTTCCCGTTGATCATTCTAAATTGTACTACATGCAAATAAATCTCTCATTTCAAGGGAATCAAAGTGCCATTGTGGCTAAGTAAAAGAACTGAAGATAATCAAAGTTAAAAAAGAAAAAATAATTAAGACTACCAGATAAGGATCATTAATATTCAATAACCTTATACCTCTGTACTATATTACCAAAGGGAATATATAAATGTAGTAGAGTAGCAACTAGCAATAGCAATCTAAAGACACTAAAATACGACATCTAAGATTCATACAGATGTACTCCCTTTTGGTTAATGGTTGTGCAGCTAATTGGTACTGTACTGTAACATAAATTGTTACAAAATATTCCAAACTTATCAGGTAGCACTTATGTCCTGCTAGATGTATAGATGTAAATTTATGTAGATAAATTAACAGTGTAGTAGCAATTTTGTATCACACACAGTATTGCACTTGAGTAAACCTCCCTTACTATAAATTGTGTCCTGCTCATTTTTCTATAACTCCCATCTAGATGGCACCCTAGCTACACTCTGAGGTGGTCCTGAGTTAATCATGCTCTGTCCATTTATTTTATTATTTTAAACTTCAGTTAGCTGTTTAGAGTACTACTGTTTTATTTTGCTTCTTTGTTGATTTTGCCAATGGATCATTCTAAAGATCCCTAATACTTGAAATTGTCGTGTCAAGGTAGTTTAAGTTTTGTTGTAGCATTATACTCACAAGCAATCTTTCTTGGTGTTATTACATCAAGAGATTAGCAGTGGGTTGTATTGATATGAACACCCAGACAGCAAATGTTATGTATAAAACGTTCTTTAGAACTGAAACCTGCAGTGTAGCATAGCTAAAAGAAAGCCATTGAATGGAGACATGCTTAGAGCAGCATGTTTGCATATTAAGCAGCGCTACTAACAAATCATAGCACAATCTAACCTAGGACAGTGCCAAACCCCAGAGAGCACCCAAAGAGACCTCTGTATAACCCAGTCTATGACCCACAGTAGCACACCAAAATACACATCCTGACAACATGGATATGCAATTTCCAAGTGTCTCCATAGTCAGCTTGGCAGATATGGACATCAAGGGACAATGTAGCAATTGTCTCATGTTCTCAGACAGCCATGTAATCTTGAAAAAGCCAAACACAGTAGGCGAGAGATGCAAATACACAATTTCAGTGGAGGCAAAAATCTCACATACAAACAAGGTTTTCAAGAGCACACACACTTCATCAACCCCCCCCCCCACACTCACATACATAGACCAACCTGTGCTGAGGCATTAAAATCCAATCTTCCCAAACTTCAAACACCTCCTAAGCCTATAAACATTAGTGCCTATCCTCAGTAATCTGTAAAGCACTCACCAAACACCACACATGCTCCTACACCCAGTAGAGCCCCAAGATCAAAGTCCACAAGGCAAGTCAACACATTGGCCAGGATTTTTGTCATAGGGGACTCCACTGTATGAAACACAGATGTCCTACTCACCAGACTGAACAAGAAGAAGGCAATGATTAGTTGCTTATCTGGAGCCAGGATCTGCCTAGCTACACAGGCAATTATGTTACCACACCACAGGTACCAGTAGGATTCTGTCATAGCCTGTGTGGGCATTAACAACCTGAGATGTACTTCCTTGTACTATATGAAGAAAAACATTGTTGATCTCTCTGAATATGTGTTTTAGGAAGCAGCATTCTACCTTCAACAAGGACAGTATAACACTATGAATGAAAGATGATTGTCTTCAATAATTGGCTTAGATTGTGGTGTCGATCCAGGGGGTTCAATATTTGTCAGCATAGGAGGACTTGGCTAACAGACCATGTTGCTTTACAAAGGATGGTGTGCACCTGTCCCCTATAGACTTCTGAACATGGCTAAAAGTTTATCCACCCCACAGAGCCTTTTTTAGGCAATGCCAAATTGACAAACATGCCAACGTCATTAATAAAACCAAAAGAAACCTAAGAAACTCCACTCTACAAGCTCTCCTCACTCTGGAGAATACAGACATCTGTACCTTTACTAAGACATGGTTTAAATTTGCAGAAAGCACTCCGGCAGTGCAAAGCTTCAATGCCTTCCACACATTTAGACCATCAGCTGCACATACAGGGAAGATGGTGGAGAAGTCTCAATCTACATTAGTAACCAGCATAACTCTACGTTGTTCAGACAGGATGATACCCTGGGATTTATCCAAGTACAAATCACTATAGACAAAGTCCCATACCATATCCTAGCAGGTTTTAGGTCATCCACTATGTACCTAAAATGCAATACCTCATACCTAGACATACTGGAAACAGCCATCATTAAACCAAATAACATTTTCATGGGACACGTTAACTACTTCTCCATAGAGGAATCATATACTTCCTCATACACTTTAACTACTCCTCCATAGACTGTGAAACATGCACTTCCTCATACTCACAGGCACAAGGATTTCTGCACTTTATTAATGCAAATACCCTTGACCAGAGAGTACATACACCGACCAGATGTTCAAACATACCAGACTTTGTACTCACCAATATAGGAGAGTGTTGTATCTCCCTCTCAATGTCACGTTCTTACTGGTGAGGTCAGACCAAAAAGCAGTTTTCTTCAAAATAAAAATCAACTCAGTAATCCCAGCAAACACTGTAACAGTTAGGAACTATTCCAAGGCAAACCACACCCTATTAAGTAATACTTTATCAAAATTTAGTGTCCCATCCAACTCTGAGTTCAGAACAACCTATACAGAATTGTTCACAGAGACCCTGTACAACCATGCAAATGACTAGAGTCCCCAGTACCTACTAGAAGTAATCCAAAACAACCTCTAAAACAAACCACACTGGTGGAATCCTAACCTTAATAGGATATATAACAAAAAGAAAAAAGTGAAGGCTAAAATCAGCAAAAGTAAATCCCAGAGCTTTCCAATTAAACAAAACAGGAAACTTAGAGGACTAATTAAGTCCAACAAAGCAAATTATAAGGACAGCATAGCCTCATAGGCTAAAGGCAACCATGAGGCCTTCTACAGCTATAACCAAAACATCAAAGGCAGCAAAAAACAGTGTGCCAAACTGGTGGTCAGTGGTGCCACCTTCACTGAGCAGAGTGTTATAATGAATTTGTCAGATGACAAATTCAGTTAAAACTAAATCCCCCATACCCCCTGTCTCCCTCCATGAAATACCTATTGCATAACCCCAACCCAACTATTAAAAGGGAGCAGGACCTGGCAACACTCACTAAGGCCAAAAGCACAGCTTTACTGGCCATACCTATATCCCAGGATGTCCACTAAATAGCTGTAAATATGACCAAGCAGTATCACTTGAGTCACTTTTCAACTATAGCCTCAAAACAAGTTTTGTACCATGAGAATGGAAGACCACAATGGCTATCCCAGTTCACAAGGGTGGACCATCAATGGACCCCAGAAACTGCAGAGTGAATATTCCGATTAGTCCATTATGAAAATCAATGGAATTAATCATTATGGAAATGATCAGCAAAGACAAGGGCAACCTTTAGACACTGGACCAAACCCAGTATGGCTTTGTCAAGGACAGATCATGTCTACTAAACCAAGTGGACTTTTTTCAGAAGGTTACAAGGCAATGGATAAGGGGAGAATAGTGCATACTGCCTACCTGGTCCTGGCATTGGATACAAATGTATAACTCACTGGATTGTCAGCTGGCTCATAGAGAGGACCCAGGAAGTTAGGATTTGTGATATCATTTCCACTAAGAAACCAGTTACCAGCATGGTACCTCAGGCCTCTATGCTGAAACCACTCCTATTTTGCATCTACGTCCGAGAGATAAAGGCTAATGTCAAAGGCGTTTGAATGACCAAGTCCACAGATGACTGCAAATTGGGACGTATCATAGATTTCCCCATGACACAATCATCTTACAAGTGTGTCTAACACAGACAAATGACTGGTGCCAAAAGTCACAGACTGGAACTCAATGCCAAGGAATGCATTATAGTGCCATTTGGGGAAATCTGCCACACCGGTTAATTACTCCATCGATAACACACCACTAAGACTTGACCCAGTAGTCAGGGATCTGGGAACATATGTAGATAGTAATCTGGACTTTGACCAGCATGTGTCCAAGGCTGTAAGAAAATCACTCTATATCACTCAACGTATAAGTAAAGGCATAGCATCCAGGTACAAAGAAGTCATAGTACCCATTATGTTGCTTTTATCAGACCCATTACTGAGTATAATGCGCCCTTCAGAATGCCCCAGATCAAACATATGCAACAGTTAGAATGCCCTTACCAGGAGAATCCAGGGTAAAAACATGTTGTACTGTACAGATCACCTTAAAGACCTGTCTCTATACTCTGTCTTCTACAGGTTACTGACAGGCAATCTATGCTTGTCATAAAAGGCATCCTTTTATACAGCTCTGATGGACATTTTGCACATCCACAAAATGAACTGCATCAGAAACACTAATAAATATGACATGTTAGCAAGACAGATTTGTGCCTCAGAGGATCATCATGATCTTGAACAGGGTCTTCATCCACGTGAAGCAGACAACCAATTGATGGGAAATCAGAAATTAATCCCAGGTCTGTCCCCCATGTCTCTGATCAACAGATGCAGATGGTAATACCCAAACTTGTATACCTTCTCTGCCACAAAACCTCTAGAAACTTCCTAACTAACATACCCCCTCCTTAATATATGTTCATAATACATAGGGCTACCACTGGATTGGATTGCAAGGATATGCTTTTAAAGCATTAGTTGGATTAGCTTAGTATGCAACTTTGAACCTGTGAACATCAGTGCAGAGAAACTATACAATCTCATGCAGTAAAAATTCTTACATTGAAGTGCAAGCTGCAATCCATACATATCTCATATACCACATTTCTTTATCTAATGAGAACTGAAAGGTATTTGCCTTACAAACAAAAGGTGCAGGGTTTGAGTCTCACAAGGGATAATTGGCTAGGCTTGCAATGGCTCGCAAGGGCAGTTAGCCTAGTACTGACCTATGAACCTATGAACTCAGAGACCTATGCATTTCAAAAGTAAAGCACTATAGGCATTAGCTAGACTGTGCATGGCACAAGACCATCAAATATCACAGAATAATTTGTAGCCATACAGAATATGTGGTGACAGTGCTATGATATCCACCTATGGGAAACCTGTCATGTATAAAATAAAAAGAAAGGTTTTTTTATATATATATATTTATATATATATATATATATATATATATATATATATATATATATGTATATATATATGTATATATATATATATATATATATATATATATATATATATATATATGTATGTATATATATATATATATATATATATATATATATATATATATATATCAAAGAAAATGCAGAAGGCAACAAGCAGGGGATTACACAGTAGGACATACAGGAGAATGCATGATGGGAAGGCAAGCAAGCAATAATTTTTGTTTTTAACCTTATGTAGACAGAAGTGGTAATGTAGAAGGGAAAAAGAGAAAACAGGCTTGAGAAGGGTCAGTAAAGCAGGAGGAGATATACATACACATGGAGCAGCACACAGAAGCAAGATAGCATATGCACACACACAGATGGAGAGATGTAGGATGGAACAGAACAAACAAAATGTAGACAAATAACTCTTTGAAGATTGCATGATACACAACATATTAAGTGTGACTCAAGTAGAATGGAGCACACATGGTTTGACATAGAGTGGGCAGGAATGTCGATGAGACATCAGTCATTCCAATGTAAAGGGGACTGTGTGGTCCATTGTCACAGGAGACAGTATGATGGTTGATGGTACTGACCACACACACCTGTCCTGTTGGCTCACTGGCAAGGAAATGCCATACCAATGATTCCACTATCCATTCCAGGACACTCTCAGTCTAGGCCATACACCACCTGGTCACTGATCATTCCACCACAAACTACACCATTTGCTCCAGGTTTGACTAGACCACATTCGGAATATTGTAGGTTAACTGCCACTGAGGGGTCTGGATTTCCTTACAGTGCGGTGCTCTCAGTCTCATTATCTTCAAACTCCACAGCAACAGACTGAGCAGGGAGAGCTGAAACTGAGGTAATTGCTGGACAAAACTATAATCTGGACCTGCTGTGTGGAAATAAAATGGAAAGTTTCTAAAAAAAAAAAAAAAATTGTAAGCCTGTTTTCTACCTTTCCTGTAATTAGTGTTCCAGATACAGATTTGCTGTATCCAGGACTGTTTGTAAGCTTCTGATTCCCCCCAAGCCTTTCTGTGTTGGAGGGAAGCCTTCTAGTTTATCAGTGGGAGTGGTAAGCATTAGGTAACCTGTCTACCACATAAGGAGTGGTTCTGACCCAGAATTTGTAGTTATTGGCCATTTGGGTGGTCTTCCATCTCTCTCAAGTTTCTGATTTGAAGGCCTGCATTTGCACTTGTTTCTGTCCTGTAACTCCTGGGCCCATCTCATTTGCTCACTCAAAAAAAAAAAAAAAAAATGTTATCTGTTTTTACTCTATTTGTGTTTCTTCCTACTTTATTTTGCTTTTGCGTCATCTTAAAAGTACTCAGTTGTATTTATTACTGCTTGGTGTAACTCATTCTAAGCCTTTTAGTTTAAGCACTTGGGCTTCAGACCAGTTGCTTTACATTAAGAAGGTTTGTGGTCTGCACTGTAGTGGCAGAACAGGTAGCTTACATCCTTCTAAGTTGGGAACTGCTGATTGAGGGCTCAGTGTCTGTTATTCTAAAAGTGTATTAATTCTGGTTTAAGCACTTGGGCTTCAGGCTAGTTATTTTACAATAAGAGGGTTCGTGGTCTGCACTCTTGTGGGAGGAGAGGCTAGACTCTGCCCTTCTGAGCTGGGAATTTCTGGTTAAAGGCTTATAGTGCCTGCATATTTGAACTGCTTCTTACTGAAATTGGTACACCTTGTTTGCTGTAGCATAGACTAGATCCAGGCCTGCTGAATCTAGCTTTGTTTGTATAACTTGAGCACTAATCCAGGCATTCTTTAAAGTACTCAATTGTATTTATTACTGCTTGGTATTAACTTGATTAAAGTGTAGCTATCATTCTAAGTCTTTTGGACTAAGCACTTGGGCTTCAGACCAGTTGTTTTACATTAGGAAGGTTTGTGGCCTGCACTGTGGTGGCAGGACAGGTAGCTTACATCCTTCTAAGTTGGGAACTGCTGACTGAGGGCTCAGTGTCTGTTATTCAAAGTGTATTAGTTCTGGTTTAAGCACTTGGGTTTCAGGCCAGTTATTTTACATTAAGAAGGTTCGTGGTCTGCACTCTTGTGGGAGGAGAGGCTGGACTCTGCCCTTCTGAGCTGGGAATTTCTGGTTAAAGGCTTATAGTGCCTGCATATTTGAACTGTTTCTTACTGAAATTGGTACACCTTGTTTGCTGTAGCATAGACTAGATCCAGGCCTGCTGAATCTAGCTTTGTTTGTATGCTTGTTGTTTGTTTGCTTGTTATTTCCCTGAAACGCTAATTCCACCTAAAACACGGCTTTTTAGCACTTCTGTGGATCCCTAGTGATATCTGCATTGCTTACTGTACATATTTTCTTGTTTCACTTGAAAAGAAGTTACTGTTTGTCATTTTTGCATTTAAGTTTCCTGTAACACATTGCATTTAAGTTACCTGGCACTTGCTCACTAAAGCAATTATATAAGTCAGCACTAAAAAATTAAAAGCACTACACCCTCACGAACTCCCCTTGAGTACCTTGTTCCTTATTGTCCCTTTTTTCAATTATAAAGGAATTCCCAATACTATTCTAGCATGTCCAAAGGTCAGTTGTCAATCTCCTCTCTGGTCCAGCTGGTGAATCAGGGAATCTTGAGGCAATGTTACAACTGCCTCATGTACACAGACAACCCTCTCCTCCTCCCAACAAATTCCAACACATGTGAGAGATGCAACCATATAGCCAAACTGGAGGCTAAGCTCTCTCAACTCAGTACTGGTGTAACCAGTCAGGAGGAGAAGGAAACCACACTCACTACAATTCCAGTCTCACATAGACCTACCACGACAGCAAACCAAACACATAAACACACAAAAACATACTCTGAGGCTGTAAATAAAAATCTGCCTAAGCAGCAGAGACCTCCAAAGCAGACACCCAAGCAACCGCTACCCCAAAACAAAACACGTGCAACACATAGCTCACAAAGTCAGTGTGCCGAACAGTCACAGCCCTTAAGGCTAAACAACACACCTGATACACTTGTAATAGGTGACTCTATCATCAGGCACACTGACGTCTCGCTCACCAGGCTGGACAAGGAGAAGGTCATGGTGAGCTGCCTGTCAGGTGCTAGGATCCACCACATAGCACAAGCACTCAGGTCACTCCAAGGCAAGTACAAATATGACTCAGTCATTGTCCATGCTGGTGTGAATTACCTGAGACGTACCTCCCTGGACTACATGAAAAGAGACATAGAGGAGCTCTCTGAGCATGTAGCCCAGGCCAGTATGACCCTGACCTTGAGTAGCATCTTACCCTCACCGAGAATGATGCCACAATATGAAGACAAAATGATCAATTTCAACAATTGGCTTAAGTATTGGTGTCATTCAAAGGGGATCCAATGCCTGTCAGCCTGGGATGACATGCTCGACAAGCCACGATGCTTTGCTAGGGACAGCTTGCACCTGTCACCCCTGGGCTTTTGGATATCAAATGACAAACCCATCTCCATAGGTATCACAAGGGATAAGAAACTTAGAGTAATGCTACTCAACGCCAGAAGTCCAAACCTCAAGATGCATACACTCAAAACTCTCCTTAGCATGGAGAACATCGATATCTGTGCAGTAACAGAAACCTGGTTCAAGGCTCCCGAGAGCACCCCAGCACTAAAAGGTTGGTGGAACAGCACAAAGCATCAGAGACTATCCATGTGCAGCTAACAGTGGGTAAAACTGCCTTCCAGTTTATAGCCTGCTACAGACCACCCTCCCAAACCCAGGAACCCCACTTGGCCTTCCTGAGAACACTGGAAAATATGAAGGTCTCTCCAAACCCCATTATATTGGGTGACTTCAACTACCCAAACATAGACTGGGAGCATTACTCTAGCTCCAACACCCTAGCCCAAAGATTCCTAGAATTTATAAACTCAAATGCTATGGAACAACTTGTTACCACTTCCACAAGAGGGGAAAACATACTGGACCAGATCATCACCAACATGGGGATTCTATGCTCCAGACCAGAAGTGTATCCCTCACTGGTAAGATCAGACCATAAACTAATCTCACTGGATATTCACATCCCGACCCCACCCCCTGCCCAGAAGACCACAGTGAAAAACTTCTCTAAAGCAAATTTCACACTCCTCAAAACTGAGGTGGAATCCTTCAAAGCCGCCGGGCCTGTGGAAAATACAGCCCAGAACGCAGAATCTTTTATAAACGCATTCTATGAACACCTTCAGGAATGCATGGATCATGCAATCCCAAATAAAACCAAGACCCAATCCTCCAAAGGCAGATGTCCTGTCTGGTGGACCCCAGCCATAAACAAACTATACAATAGAAGGAGGAAGCTACTACATGATAGAGCAAAATCCCAAAAAGGGAAGGCATCTCTGATCAGTATTAGCAAAAAACTACGGGCACTCATAAAATTGTCTAAGGCTAGCTTTGAGAGAAAAATTGCACAGGACACTAAGGATAATCACAAGGCTTTCTTTAGTTATGTTAGGAACCTGGGTGGGAATTCCCAGATATGCTCAGAATTAGTCCAAAATGACAAAAAATACACTGAACCCACAGACATTGCCAGCATCCTAGCTGACAGGTTCAGAGCAAACGCCCCCCCCCCCACTAAAAGGGCAAATATCTATCCCAGCAGAGTGCTGCCCCCCTGACATCTCAGATGCTCAGGTAAGAGCCGCCCTCTCCAAAGCAAAAAACACAGCATCAATGGGACCAGACAGTGTCCCGGGCTGCGTCCTACATGAACTCCATGAAGAGCTAAACCCAAACATAAAACTACTGTTCAATCTCAGCCTTACTACAGGATATGTACCCAGAGAGTGGCGTACAGCAACAGTGGTCCCTCTCCACAAAGGTGGTGCCTCAACGGATCCTGGAAACTATCGCCTCATAAGCCTGACTAGCTTGGTCTGCAAAGCTATGGAAAAGATCATCATGGACCTCAAAAATAAAGATATTGGGGACCTACAGACACTGGATCCTACCCAGTTCGGCTTTATTAAGGTCAGATCCTGCCTCTTAAACCTGGTCGATTTCTTTGAAACAGTCACCAAGGCCATTGACGAGGGGAAGGTGGTCCACACAGCCTACCTGGACCTCGCAAAAGCCTTCAATACAATACCCCACTCGGACATTATAGATAAGCTCACCAGCTTAAATATAAACCCCTATGTCACTAGATGGGTTGCAAACTGGCTCAAGGACAGAACCCACATGGTTAGAATTGCTGGAGCCATGTCAGACTTCAAACCAGTTACAAGTGGCGTAGGCTCAGTCCTGGGACCTCTTTTGTTCGGTATATATTTCTCGGAGGTACAGGTCAACACGGAAGGACTGTGGCTGACCAAGTTCGCAGATGACTGCAAACTGAGTGCCATAATCAACTCTCCAGCCGACACAAGCATCCTCCAAAAGGGCCTCATAGAAACAGACAACTGGTGCCAGAGCCATGGCCTCAAGCTAAACGCCAAAAAGTGTATAGTCATCCCCTTTGGCAAAAACAAAGTGCCCACAAATTACCACATAGGTGGTAATCCATTAAGTACAGAAGAAGTAATTAGGAACCTGGGGACCCAAGTTGATAGCAATCTTTCATTTGACAACCACGTGGCCAAAGTGGTTAGAAAAACATTTTATATAGCCCACCTAATCATGAAGGGATTCACATCTAGATCAGGGGTGGTCATCGTGCCTCTTTACTCATCCCTCATCAGGCCCATAATTGAATACGATGCCCCTTTTGGGATGTACCTTACCAGACACCTGCAGCAACTGGAAAGACCCCAAAAGTACCTCACCAAGAGGATCAAAGGGGTCAAACAGATGCCATATGCTGGCCGGATAAAGAAACTCCAGCTCTACTCAGTGGCATACTGCCTGCTCAGAGGCGATCTGTGCCTGATGTATAAAGCCATGTCCAACCCGGAATTAATGTACATGCTGCACCTCAGAAAATCCAAATCCCATCAAGCTATGCACTCGAGAGACTTGAACCTCAGCACTGAAATAAATAGGACATGCTGGAGGGATAGATTCATAACCCAGAGGCTCCATTCACTCTGGAATAAAATCCCAGTCCAGGTTAGGCAGAGTCCCTCATTTACTCTCTTCAAGAGGAATCTTGATGAGTGGATGGGAGATCATAGGTTTACCCCGGGTATCACTTCTGTGTCACTGTTAGACAGAGGCACAGTATACTAATCTCGAAAAAAGGCATAGTAAAATTAATTTAAAATGGGTGGCGAAAGCCAAACACACTCTGGCTAGGCTTATAAATGCCCTAGGGCAGATAGCCTAGTATGAACCTATGAACCTATAAATTACAGGAGACTGAATATATTTAAAACACACTTCACCATTTATTAATGGAATTAATAGTCGTTGGCGTCAAGCTTTTCTTAAGACCTGTGGTAAGTGATATGATTACTGTCACATTCTCATACTAAAAAAAGAAATGGCACATCAAAGGACTTCAACAAGTATAAGAAAATATGTCAGATCAGGAGATGGAAGTCACAGTTGGATACTTATGTCTCAGTTGTGCAGCATGCAACCCCAACATATACACTAACACACATACACAGGAAATGCCCCAGGTACATATGAGGACACACTAAGTAGTACATAGCCACTGTGAGCTGATGAAGAATAGCCACGCTGCATGCTAAGACCAAAAATAAATCTACATCAGGTGACACCGCTACCTGAACTTAACATTGAAAATCCAGCTAGACATATTAGCAAAGCTGTCCCTCATAAATACTGCCAGTAGCAAGCACAATCACATACAAAACATGTTATAGTAATAATAATCTTCTTCTTCTTTCGGATTTTCCTGGTTAGGGGTCACCACAGCGGAACAACTGTCCGCTCATGATTAGCAGTGGAGTTTTACAGTGCTGAGTTGCCAGCCCGGCGCCCAACCTTCCACAGAAGGCACACACACACACACACACCTAGGGCCAATTTAGAGTGTCCAATCCACCTGCAGCATGTCTTTGGGATATGGGAGGAAATCAGAGTACCTGGAGGAAACCCATGCGACCACAGGGTGGACATGCAGACTCCGCACAGAAGGCAACACAGCCGAGGATCAAACCGGAGAACCACTTGCTGTGAGGTGACAATGCTAACCGCTGCACCACTGTAGCCACTAATAATAATAATAATAATAATAATAATAATAATAAAAAGTTGCAATGCTGTCCACTAACTATACAATTTATGGTCACATTGCTGAACCTCTCCTCATGAATTGAGGTCATTAGGGTCATAGCATTGCGAATCATCATAATTATGCCTACCCTATTCCTATGTCCTAGCTAAGCACTGAACATTATTAGTAACCTCTGTAGTGCAGTCTCATATTCTGTTAAGGACATTCTCTTAAACTAAACTGGTTATAGGCAGCTCTTAAAATTAAGCTTTTAGCTGTACCATTCCACATCATGTAATATGGTGTCCTGGAACAGATGTTATTGTCTAAGAACATTGAGATATCCCGTTACTTTGCACAGATCATACAATATTATCAAAACTAACATAATTTATAGAACTTTAAAATTAACAAAAATGTATATCTGTGAGCACTAGTACTTTGATGATGAACTGCAACTTGACATTTATTGTGCTAGAATCATAATAGGATATATTTATACTCACAAAATTTTAGTGTTGTCTTAAAATTTGATATCTGCACATTTGTTCTTTTTATTATTTATTTATGCATTTTCTATTATTTTTATTTATTTATTTTGCTCAGGCACTGCCATAATGTAATGATTTTTGACCTTGTTATTTACTTAAGATATGCAATCCCAGAAAATAGAAATAAGAATTACAATATATGGCCATGTTTCAGTCATATCAAATTAACTTTTATTTAGATTTGAATTTGAGATCTGGAGACAAAAACATTGAAATGGAACAGATGAAAAGTGAACAAAAGCACTGAGAAAATGGATATTATAAAAGTATTTGAATAACTGCTGAACAAAAGATACGATACAAAGACAAAAGAATAAATTCAAATTAGGATGCAAAATGTAAGGTAAAAGATTAATAAGCCTTACAGATGGCAGAATGAAGATAATAAAAGCATACTCATTCTTCTGTATTTGTCCGGTAATTGAAGCACAGAATTAAAGATAAGCAGCAGACAAAGAATTTTCTAACCATACCGTCTCTTATCTCGGCAACATATACTTCCATACCACCTGCAGTTTAATAACTAAGGAATATCTTTTTTTGAATGAGAAATAATAAAGCAAATTACTAAAATTACAGACATACAAATGAAGTTACAAAGAGCACTTAGGTTACGCAGTCTCACTGATTTTGCTTTACAAAAAAAAAATGTTTACTTGACATTCAGTTTATAGGCTACAGATGGCATGTTTTAACCATACACAGAACAAAAACTGATATATATATATATATATATATATATATATATATATATATATATATATATATATATATATATATATATATATATATATATATATATATATATATATATATATATATATATGTATATATATATATATATATATATATATATATATATATATATCACCACTGCATTTAGCAAATT
>NC_056742.1:29434877-29714877 GCF_019279795.1 Protopterus annectens | reverse complement strand
GGTGGGCATTATCATGAAGTAACATATGCACCAAGGATGGTGAGGCCCTCTACCTTTGAGGACAAGTCTCATAGCACCACCGGATGTACTATTTCTCTGATAATGCCTATCGTGTCGGACATTATTACTTGCATATTTCTTTGGTATACACTCTTCTAGTGAATTTGCAGATGTTTAATAGACTTCTTCCCTTCTTCCCCTTCTTCAGTGGTAGCATGAAGGTCTCCATATCTGACAAATAGTTACAGGTAGGTCAGGAAGACAACAGCTATGGCAGTAAGCAAAGTGAAAGCCTTGGTAGGAGGGGAGAATGACAAGAGCATGTAGAGTGGCCATTGGGTAACCGCAGATGTGTCTGTCCAGCAATTCACTGACTCAAGATGTAGGTCGGATATTGCTGAGGCAGTCCTTGGTAATGTTAACCTCAACCGAGTACAATGATAATAGGTGGACAGAGCTTATTGGGGAGCTCTTCGGTAGTCATGCCATCAGTCAATCCACTGCATATGACCTGCTTTCAGGATGGAGCACAAGATGAAACTCGTGTGGCTGGATCTTTTTTTTTTTTTTTGTTCTGTTTCTTTTTTGTAGATGGGAATGTTGTATCAAATAAATAATTCTGGGGTGGAAAAGTATGCTGGAAAAGGACAGTTCCAACTGGAAATGAAATACTGACATGGTGTTGTGGATGGCATATCTTTTTAATGTTATTACAAGATTATAGCAGTACTTTTACATTATCATATTGGGGCAGTGGTCTGCATGTCTCAAAGTGGAGGTGTATGTTTCAATTATAGAGCATTAACAACCCCTAGCTATACTGAGGACTTTATGCCCATCAAAATGAAAAGAGACTTTGTCCGATAGTTAAGTCATTGATATATTCGGAACTATAAGAATTTCATCATGGCTGTGGAAGTCTGGATCAATTCATTCTTTTTTTGTACAGATGACAAAAAGTGGTCAACAGATGTTGCCAATATGGTGTACATGCAACAGTGGACCTGGACAAGGCTTAATCCTGTATCCCCTAGAATGTGTTATGGAGGTGTTATAACTGTGCAGGGAACTATAATTACTAGTGCATGCATTTGCTCCGTGTATTTATGGAGTGTGATCTGTGTTGGTTTCCTCACTGATAAGATGTATACATTCCAGGTGAGTAAAGGACTACAGTTCCAGTATAACTTGTTTTCACTCATGTTTATGATTTATATGGAGTGGATAGTGACTGGAAGATGACATCCAGACAGACAGACAGTGCATAGTTTTGGGACATGAGACATGTATCATCTTTTGCAGACAATGTCATCCTCCTCATGTCACACAACTATCATCTCTGTCTTGCAGTGGAAATTCGTGGCTCAAGTGGGAAGTGGCTGGAATAATATTACTGCACCTAATTCAAAGGTCATGAGTCTCTTCAAAAAAAAAAAAAACAGGATTGCTTTTAGCAGATGCAGTGGTGAATGGGAGACAGTCCGCAGTGGTGGTGCGTTGTCGCCTCACAGTAAGACGCTGACCGGTTCGACTCTCAACTAGAGCATCTTTTGCGTGGAGACATGCGTGAATGGGCATACCTTTGTTGAAGGTTGTGCATTATGTCTGGCAACTCAGCATGTAAAAATCAACTGCCAATCATTAGCGGACCAAAGTTCCGCTGTGGCGACCCCTAACTGGGAAAAGCCGAACGACACAGTGGTGAATGGGAGACAGATAGACAATGTCCAAGAATTTCGGTATCTTCAGTCTTTCTCATGAATGAGGCTAGAGAGGACTGTTAGACTGACCAATGTATGGGATTGCTGGCAGGTGTAGTACTGGAAGGTGGAGGTGAAGTGAGTGCTAAGTCATAGCATATACATTCAGTTTAATGGTCAGTCTGTTTTTCCATGTGCAGCTATGATCATGAGCTCTGGCTACTGACAGAAAGGATGAGATAACAAATAAAAGATGACAAACTAAATTTACTATAGAAGGTTACAGAAATCATAATCCATGATAGACTGTGGAGTTCAGTAACCCAGGACAGTCTCAAAGTAGAGATGGTAAAGAGTTAACTAAGGATGTTTAGGTAAATAATGAGGGGTTTATCATATAGAAGCCATGTAAGACACTTCATAATAGGGAATCCCATGGTAGACCCAGAATGTACAAGAAATATTACTTCTCTTAGCTTGTTTTTGAGCAGTTGAGGACCCCACAAGATGTGTATGGTACTCCTACTGTGGAAAGGGAAAGCTGGCTTTCACTCAGAGTGCTGATTATTTTGATTTTCACAAGGACCACTGGTTTGAATGGATGGATGGATGGATGGATGGATGGATGGATGGATGGATGGATGGATGGATGGATGGATGGATGGATGGATGGATGCATAGATGGATGCATAGATGGATCCATATATGGATGCATGGATTTATGAGTTAAAGAATGTATGGATTTTTTTCAGACAGTCAAAACAAATGTTTTCATTCAACACAAATTGAGTGACTTGAGAAGTTCTTTAAACTTTCATGGACTATATTAAATCTACCACCATCAATAAAAGCATCACTATATATTGATATTACATATGGTCACACTTAATTTAATATAAACAGCAAAATAACAACACAAATATATTCAGACATACATAATATCAAAACCCCATAAAACTGAACCTGCAAAACATTGACGAAGGAAAATAATTTCATTTAGGGATATTTACTCTAAAACATCAACATAAAACTAGCCTGCAGTTTGTCTGATTGGTGGTAATTTTTGAGAAAGAGTTTAACAGGTAAGCTGAAGAGCTGACAAATATCAATTAATAAAACTACCACTATACTAGGCAGGTTCAGACACACCGCCATGCGTCAACACACATATCATAAACACTAGATGAATCCTCTTACCTAGCCCTTACCCTAACCCTACCACTCTTATTGTTGTGCACACTCTAAAGCAATGCCTTTCCTTATCGCTTACCTTAACTACTCACACACGTACAGACACACTCATCCCTACCAATAGCACACTTACCTTTTTCGGTAAAAAGAAAGTGTATAATTTCAAATGTTCAACAATACCAGCATTTGTTACTATGCACCAACTCTTGCAGTTATCAAACCAACATACATTCATTAAACTACATAATACCTTACCAGATATATTGCTAGATGTTTTACAAATTTAAATAAATGTTTATAATACTGTAAATGAATTCAAAAAAAAAGCAAAGCAAATAGTGCCCATTGGTTTTATTCCAAAACTGTTAGATCTGCTTCTGCTTAAGAAATGTGCAGCACAGAGCAGTCAGTTTTTTTTTATTTTGCTCTTCTTATAACTTTTTTCCTACTAGTTACTGCTGTTTTTACAAGATAAATTAGCAGAGATATTTCATTACACTAGATTTTACCAATATATGTACTGAAACAGATTTATTCATTTATCAATACAAACTGGAAAGTTACCTCAAAGCTTTTTTATTGTCTAATGAACATATAGCATCAGTATGTATACAAATGCACACTCAATCTTCCTGTTTTATGACTACTTACTTAACAGATACCATTATTAAATATCTTTGAAAGCGGACAACAGTAACTTCATGAATAATGCTCTGTGTTTGATGAGAAATAAACCCAGAGTCTAAAAAGAAACATTAAATGAGTTTGCCAGCTGTGACCAAGTTCTAAAAGCCCTATCCCCAAAGCAATAGCCAATAAGTGTTTTGAATATGTTGAGAATGAAGGCCTTCCTGTTTTCTGTAAGTATACATTTATATATATATATATATATATATTTTTTTTTTTTTCTTTTCCTAGTATGCTGACTGTGCTGATTGAATCTTAGACCCAAAGTAGCTGATAATACTGCGTTATTTAAATATTTATATACAAGAATTAGGTCCCCTTTAACAAATCTGTAACATGTGGAATACAGAAACAGATGTTCAAGTCTATTTCTATAACTATAATTCTTAGCACAATTAATCTGTCTGTAAAATACATCTGAAGTCTTCCCAGTCTGGATATTTGGACACAGTTGTAGACACAGACAGTACTACAATATTATATTTGTAGACTTTCTACAGCCTTGTAAAGAAGTATTAAAACTCTTTTAACATGATTATAGATACTATATAGAATGTCCAGACTAGCACTTTTTTATTACAAATATTACATTTTCATCATATTTCAGTCTACAGTCTAACACCAGATTTAAATCCATGATCCACTTATAGAAATTTTATCCAAGGCATACAGAAAGCAAGGATTATATGGCCCAAAGAGTGAATGGTATCCATGAAGCCTTGTAAATTATCTGATCATTAACAGTGTTAATAATTGCACCAACTTTAGTATCATCTGCAAACTTGCTGACTAAAATGTTATTTTGAAATGGAAAACCAAAGAATAGTTCCAAGTCACCAAGGGAGAATGAAATAGTCCTTTATTATTCCAACAACAGGTAATAAGCGCTTTTGTCTGCCAAATCTGATGATGAAGTCTCTTTTGGCAGACAAAAGCACTTATTACCTGTTGTTGGAATAATAAAGGACTATTTCATTCTCCCTTGGTGACTTGGACCTATTCTTTGGTTTATACAGTTGGTTCAGTTATTTTGGTGTGATTTTGAAATGGAAAGTCAGACATAAATAGATTAAACAAAACTGGTCTGAGAACAGAACTCTGAGGGACCCCTGCTGCAACCTTCCTTTCTTTAAGAATAGTATCGATTTTTACCTCAAGTGTTCTGTCATTCAGCAAAATAACAACACAATATATTATATATTTGTTGATTCCGAGTTTAAATTAAGTCTCTTACTTTCTACACGGGGGGGGGGAGAATCAAATGCTTTGGCTAGATCCAAGTAGATAACATCAAAAATAAACCAAAACAATTCCCAGATATTTGGCAAAAACTTAACATATTAGTCAGACAAGATCTCTTTGGCTAAACTCTTGCTGAAAATACCCAAGGTTGAACATAGCTCTTGTTTTAGCAAGGAGCATAAAATTCTTTCAAAACATTTGCTAATAATATACTTAAGACTAATAGGGTGATAACCACCTAACATATAAGTTTTATCATCTTTGAAAAAAAGAAGAAATTTGACAGCTGTTTTCTGCATATATGGAACAAAACCATTCCTGTAAACCAAATGGATATAACCAGCAAAGCAAGGTAACAGCGCTTTAGACATTTTAGACAAAAAATATCCACACAGCTCATCAGGGCCATCTACTGAGTCCAGTAACAGTTTAGCTGTACTTAGTGTAAAAAACAATAAATCCTAGTTTATAATCAGACAGGTATAGTTGTGGTTATTGAAATCAAAATTGGACAATGATAAGCTGTTACCTGACAAGGAAAAAAACTTGTCTGTAAACACTTCTAATGCTTCTGTGAATTTTATACCATTCTTTATAACGCTAATATTTGACTATGAGTCCTAAAGAGAGCATTATTGTTATCAGTGGTATAGGCTGTTAACTTATATTCATATTTCTTTCTAGTAGATCTTAGCAAATGCCTAAATATATTTCTAATTTTCTTATACTTTATTCTGTTTATGTTATGAATTGTCTCAAACCTCTGCCACTGGCAAGGGAGCCCGCAGGATTTTTTGCAGGGGGGTGCAAACCCAGAGCCCCACCCACATAGCTCACCCCGCCCCCTGCCAACACAGCCCCGCCCAAGTCCACCCACCAAGCCCCGCCCACACATCCATTCCAATGTCCCATTACTTGGCTATTTCTCCCCATTTACTGTAGACACTGTTCAAATCTGTGTGCATACTGTGTTATGCTTTAGTTCTACAATGATTACAGGCAGTTGGATTTAAATTTACAACTTTTATTTCAAACATTATAGCCCAAACACTGAGACATTTACTAAACCTAAACAAAGCAATAGTCTTGCAATGAAAACAGACTTGGCATTAAAGCTTCTCTACTTTTGAAACTCACATTCAATGAAACGGCATTGAAACCCACATTCAAAGAAAATGCATCTGGCCAGTGGCAGGTTATTTACCTTTGAACTGTTTTCAAGCAATAGGCTCCTTGCACACCGTTAGGGCCATGCAAAAGTTATTTGATTTACCTGATTGTATTAATTATAATATATAATTGAATTATATCCCTTGTATTATACAGCAACACTTGTATATTTCAGTGTTTCATCTACAAATTCAGTGCCTGCTGCCGTCAAAGAATAAATTGCCTAGGTTAAATTAAAAAATGGTAAGCTGGTATATTGCAATAGAAAATGGATGACAAGCTGAAAAACAGGTTCATAGTTATTAGGCATCTCATCCAAAGGAGGACATCCTGAGGACTGCAGCATACAAATGTATATGCTATAGGAATAGAACCTCAAGCCTTTATATTAAGATGCAAGTATTCTACTTGTGGTGCTACTAACATAGCTTTAAAACTTTATACCACAATAGAGATACCATTTGCTAAACAAAATGGTTGCACATTGTAAATAGACTTGGCATGAGCAGCAGTGAACTTCGCTTCCCTTAAAACTCACAGTTCCTTGAAAATGCACTTGAAAATTCTACCTGCTAACTTGGGCATTTCACTTTCTCTCTCTCTTACAAAGATACCACACCCCTCAAGGCTTCACCCTTAGTGCAAGAAATTTTGACAAAGCCTAAAATAAATAGGGACAAATTATAAATATGGCTCTCAGAAAATTGCAAGAGTAACAGGATTTGTGTTAGTATGCAGTCTCATTATTTAGCAACTTCAATCCTTTTTAAGAGGAATATGGGGCAAAAATCTGGACAGCTGAGGGGTATGCTACCTCCCTCATACACACACCAAATAATTCTGGTCAGACTTGAATTAGTTCTGGGAAGGTTGCACTGAGCGGCACCGTGCTTGATCTGAAGTGGGTGAAATCCTGGTAGCTAGTGATTGCAGCTCAGCAATGTGGAGCATTAAAGCATTTTTAGCAGAGCATTGTTTCATCACTACCTATTGTGTTTGCACATAAGCTGTAGTCATTTCAAACATTTGCCTTTTTTGATTACTACAGAGTACATTTACCCACCAGAGCTATTGTGTTTTGACTTCATTGTGGAGCTAGTTGTTGCAGGGCTTGGCTTTAAGTAAGGTAGCAATGCTTATTTACCATATACCATTAAAGCCACCCAACTACAAGTGTACTAACACACAGACACTGCTATAAGACACTGGTCTCCAATAAAATGTAATGAGCTTCTGAAAATACTGTAATCCTGTCCTTTTATTACAAATACTGTCATATGCATTTCAATACCCAAGGCTTATACATTATCTAGCTATGTAAATATTCTCTGCATGGCAACAACGAAAAGGCTTTCAATGCTAGCAATTCTTTAACAATATGCTTACTAAAGCTTACTTGCATCTTACAATGTCCGACAAGCTTACTAAAGCTTACTTGCATCTTACAATCTCCGACAAGCTTACCTGATGTTCATTAAACCATGGCTACTTAAACAGAGCAACAGGACACTGTGATAGCATGCAGTTCCTGAATAATAAGAAGCATAAATCAACAGTATAAAAGTCTGATAGAAAACCAGAACATTTTGCAAAATCAAGGACAGATGAAAAGCCACGGTCATATTTGTGATCTACCTTGGATGGGGGAATACTCTGCACACTTACTGTATAACTGCTTCTCGCCTTCCTTGGACACATCCCGAGCCACTACAATGGGGGCTGGGGTGCAATACGTATGTCATAATTTGAAGGCTCTGACACTCCTACCTCTCAACTTCAGAGCAAGAAATCTGGACAAAGCCATACATAGAACTAGAAGTGGGACACAGGCCCAAAAATAAGGCCAATTTTTAAATATTGCTCTTATTAACTTAATAGAACAGGTAGATCTTGCATTAGTACAAATTTTCTGAAGGGTATAAAATCTGAAACTCAAATGTCTGCCATTATTTTCTAACTTCAATCTTTAAAGACTTGCCACTAATTTGCCAGAAACCACAATTTTATGAAAAACAGACCAAAATGTGATGCAAAAATACCTGTCAAAAAAGGGACACCTTTTTAATATTAAGCAGCTAACAAAATAAGAGCATCCACATGCATTTCTGAAATAAAGGTAATCTACAACTGATCATTACAGTTATAATTGTAAACCCTCCACATTTTCTTCCAAAATTGCCATTTTGGAGGAGGCATTATTAGGGGAGGGCAACATTTTGAGCCAGAATTGGGGACAATTGAGATGTTTGGATATTCCTAATCTACAAAGTGATTTGCACGTACCCCTCAACCTCTTAATGCAGGAAATCTGAACAAGGCCAAATATATTGGGGAACATAGAAACACTACTAAAAATTGCTCTTGTATAAACTTAGACAGTCTTGCATTAGCATGCATTTTTCTGAAGGTTATGACATCTGAAACTCAATGTCTGTCATTTAATGGCTTCATTCCTAAATGATTTGCTAGAAAACCACAAATTTTGAGAAACAAACCAAAAATAAGCAGCAAATATCTATTAATTCTGCAAAGATATGGACAACTGAGAGGTATAGTTCAACCGGGGTTGTCTGAGTTTGCTACCCCCCCCCTCACAAAATCATGGTCAAATGGAGCCTCCCCCCCTGCAGCCATTCCAATGTCCCATTCCTTGGTTATTTTTGCCCCATTTACCATAAACACTAATGTGCATACTGCTTTACTTCTGCAATGATTTAGGATTTCATTTGAAAGTTTTATTTTGCATTTTACAGCACAAACCCTAATACATATCTGTTAAAGCAATGCAGTCTCAATGAAAATAGACTAACATTAATACTTCTCTGCCCTTGAAACTCACATGCATTGAAACAGCACCGAAACCCACTTTCAGAGAAAATACATTTTGCCAATTGCAAATATTAACTCTGGGCTGTCTTCAAAATCATAGGCCCCTCGAACATAACATACACATGCTCTTTGATACACCTTCCTGACTGTATTACATTATATTCCTTGTACAATACAGTACAGTTGTTAAAGGGCATTTTAAATTTATTGTTTTGAAAATTTTCCAGTAAACAAAGAAACAAAAAGCATCCACCAATGACAAAATTGCCCAATTCAGAACATTTCCATCATAAAGTCTACTCAAGTCCACCAGTATCAGTAAAAAATATACACAATCTCTGTAGTAAAATCCACATTGAAGAAATTTGTAACTAATAGAGGTTGCTGCTAGCAAACACTTTATATGTCATTATTTAATCTACAAATAAAGTGCCCGTTACCTTGAAGAATAAATTGCCTTTGTTGCATGCAGTAAAATGAAAAGCTAGTAATACCGCAATAGAGAATGGATAGCAAACTGTTAACAGGTTCATAGTTACTAGGTATCTTTGCCAAAGGACTGCAGCATCCACCCCCTTTACAACACAATACAGCATCAGCAATGCATTTACCTACTGCGGGAGTAGAACCCACAGCCTTCAGCATCTAAAGCAAGTACACTATCTGTTGTGCTATTAACGTAAGCAGACTAAACATAATCAGCACTAAACTTTTGCTCCCCTGCAGCTCTCAGCTCCTTGTAAAATCTACTCGACACTCAGCTGTATCTCTGAACTTTGCAGCACAAGAAATCTGGAAAAAGCCGAAATTTATTGGGGGGGGGGGGCAAAAGGCCAAACAACAGGGACACATTTTAAACATTGCTTGTATAATGTTTGAAAGTTGCTAGAATAAAATGCTGCATTACCACCATACATTTCACTGCCACGTCTTGAACCCAGGGGACCCGTGCAAAGTCAAAGCAACATACCACTACGCCAAATCAGCTGTTTTGTGAAAGAGGAAGACTGAAACTTTACCATTTAGTGAATTCAGTTCTCACCATAGCACAGCTGTCAACCTCTTAGCACAAAAGACCTGAACAAAGCCAATAATGGGTGACTACAACCACCAAACATTCAGTGAATTCAGTTCTCACCATAGCTCTCAACCTCTTAGCAAATAACACCCGGACAAAGCCAGTAATGAGAGAATATAGCCCCCAAACATTTTCAGTGAAATCAGTTCTTACCATAGCTCTCAACATTAGCAAAAAACCTGGATGAAGCCAATAAATACCTGAACAAAGTCAACACTGGGTGAATACAGCCCCCAAACATATTCAGTGAATTCAATTCTTACCATAACTCTCAACCCTAGCACAAAACCTGGATGAAGCCAATAATGGGGGGAATACAGTCCCAAACACAGGGATACATTTCAAATATCCATCTTGTACACTTAGAAAATTGCTAGAATAAAAGCTTGCTTTTGTTACCATACACTTTCTGAAGAAAAGAAGTTCAGTATTGAAATGTGTCCATTTACATTTATTAACCAGGAAAGTCTGACTTTGAAAAAAAAAAAAAGCTAATTTTTTTAGCAGAGGCCCAGGGAGAAACACTCCAGACAGCCAAGAATATCAGGCAACAAGGACACAAACGCAGAAGCCACAGATTTTATGAGGAACAGAAAAGGTATGAGGGAAAATCCTACGACATCTTTACAAATGGTGGTGGGTAGGGAATTCAGGCTCTTGCCACTTGGACCCAAGGTACAGGGTTCAAGCCCTATTCTCTGCCCACCACCATGTACACCTGGGGCATTACACACACACACACTGAACGGGTCCCATCTTTCGTTCCTGAATAATCCGTCTGAGTCCCCATCTTCCGTTCCCGCTCAAATATTTTATTTTATTTATTTATTTTACATTTGTTGACCGGGAGAATCCGACTGGATATATGTCCATTTTCAGCGGAGGCCCGGGGAGAAAAGCTCCACATTTAGAGTTAATTACATACAGGATAAAATAGATACATATTAATACATTATTGTAATAACCAACAGAGTTGCAGGATAGCATTCATAGACAAGATATTATTAGGAAAAGATAGGCACAGGCAAAGAGTAATTTTACTTATATTAGATAGTATAACTTGACAAGGAGTGAGAATAGTGTTAGGTAGTGTAGAGAAGATTGAAAGACTTATTACGGTGGTAATAGAGAAGATCCGGAGAGTACAACAGGAAGGAGATTGGTTGATAGATGAGAAAAAGAAGTAGGCAAAGTAGGAAGATGTTAATCTGGATATGAGCATTGGCAAAGCCAGTGAGACTGGAGATGGTGGGTAAGACTTTTTTTGAATTGGGGTAGGGAGGTAATGGTGGTAATAATAGGTGGGAGGGAGTTCCATATCTTACCAATGGAATTGGCAAATAATGCATCTCCTCCAGAGTTAAAGGATTTGACTGTTTGAATGAGTGTTCTACACGAGGACCGAAGGCTATTTAGATTGGTGTATGGTATGATTAAATTACCCAGTGCTGGGGACTTTTCAGGGTGTTTGAGTATTTTGAATGCCTCAATGAGTTGGTTTAGTTGAAGAAGGTTTGGGAGTTCTAACCAGCCAAGATATTTTAGGTTAATACAATGATGAGTTCTATATGGTTTGCCAGTTGCAAATCTGGCTATATGGTTGTAGGAGCATGATAGTTTATTTAGGTCTGATTTATTAAGGTTGGTAAACAATGGAGAGGCGTATAGAAGGGTGGAGAGTAAATGCGAGCGAGCAAGGGTTACTTTTGCATTTGGTGTTAGAAAGGATTTGATTCTATATAGTGACCCTAGTTTCTTGTTAACGGTCTTAATGGTTTGATTAATATGGATGTCGAATTTGAGTTTATTATCAATGGTCACTCCTAATAGTTTCGTGTGGGAGTCTGGGGAGATAATTGTCCCATTATTGGATTGTATGGTAAAGGCAGTGTTTGGGAGTTTTGGGTAGGATGGAAGAGTAATAATTTGGTTTTCTTTGGATTCAGAATTAGTTGCCGTCAGCTAGCCACTTTTCTATTGCTGTGAAACAGCTTTGGGTGTTAGATAGTAGTTTGTCAAGGGATTTGTCAGAGCATATTAATGTCGAGTCATCGGCATATTGAATACAGGTGGCCTCAGGGATGACTTTATGAAGGTCATTAATAAAGACTGAAAAGAGAAGTGGACCCAGTATGGACCCTGAGGAACTCAATGGTATTTGGAAGGAGGTTGGAGAGCTTATTTTGCCAAAGTACTGCTTGCTTCCTACCAGTGAGATAGGCCTGAAACCAGTCTAGAGTTAGGTTATCCAGGTGGAGGTTTCTTAGGGTATCATGGAGTAGTCGGTGGTTTACCATGTCGAAGGCCTTTGATAAGTCTAGAAAGAGTGCTGAAGATATATTTTTGTTATTCGGTTTTGGTTTATTATATCAGTAAAAGAGAGGAGCGCTGTAGTAGTGCTGTGATTGGGTCTAAAGCCATGTTGAGAGTTGGTGAGGAGATTGTTCTGGGTAAGATAGTGAAGGAGTTGTTTGTGTAGGCATTTTCCATGATTTTGGCTAGTGGTGACATTATGGCTATAGGCCGGTAGTTTGATAAGTCAGTGGATGTGCCGCCTTTGTGAAGTGGGATTACGTATGATATTTTCCATATTGAGGGAATTGTAGATTCGGAAATGGTACGATTAATAAGTATAGAGACGGGGTAAGCTATGTCCTCTGCAGTTATTTGTAAGTATTCAGCTGGCAGGAGGTCTGCGGAGAGGGTGCTTGGTTTAAGTTTTTGAAGTAAGGATCTTATGGAGGAAGTGGAGACTGATTGTAAGTGGAAAGTGTGAAGGGTTTTTGAAGTGAGTTCTGTAGCAGTGGAGGCAGTGGTGGATAGTTGGTTAGCTAAGGCTTGGATAGTATCCGTAAAGAAAGTGTTAAAGGTATTGACTACTTCTTCAGGGTTTTTATCTGCTATTATTTCTGGGGTAGGAGTGGAGGATTTCCCAGGATGGAGAAGGTTATTTAGACCTACCCAAAATTTTTGAGGGTTGTTTTGGTGTTTATTTTGAAGTTGGCAGTAGTAGTTTCTTTTGTCTATTAGTATGGCTTTTTTTGTCATATTTCTTAGTTGCTGAAATTTGATGCGGTCTGGGGGCGATTTGGTTGTACGCCATTTTTCCCAGGATTTGTTTCTGAGTTTTATTTTAGATTTTGTTTCTTTTGTAAGCCAAGGTGTAATATTTGTTTTAGTTTTGATTAGTCTTTTTGGGGCATGAGTATTAAGTATGGTTAGGAAAGTGGTATTAAATTTAGAAACTGCCTCTTCTAGGGGGAGGTACTTAAGAGTTGCCCAGTTACAGGATCTAAGTTCCATTTTAAACTTTGAGAGGTCAAAATTTTTCTTATTTCTAATTGACTTATACGTGGGAGGTATAGGACTACTTGTTTTATTTTTCCTTATATATGTTATAAGGTGATCGCTGAGTTCATTTGGGAGGGTCCCAGATGTATACATTTGGGGTTGACTGTTTATAAGGATCCAATCAAGGATACTCTCTTTTTGGTTAGAGTTCCCAACTCTGGTAGCAGAAGTGATGGTCTGAGAGAACCCATGAAGATTTATATGGGTAGGGTTAGTCTCTGAGGAGCATATGTACCAGTCAATGTTAATATCGCCCAGGATTATAGTTTCCTGTGGGTAGTTATTGGTTAGCCAGATTAAGAATGCTTTCCAATGTGTCTGAGTTTTTCCCCGGGGGGATGTACATTACAATTAGATTAATACTTTTTTTTCTATTAAGCTGTAGTTTTAGAGCAAGTATCTCCGCATTAGAGATTTGGGGTGGTTGAGTAGGGTTAAAACTGACATTTAGATTACTTTTGTAGAGCATTGCAATGCCGCCACCCTTTTTTTTTATACGGTCGGCTCTATGTATATTATAGCCTGGTGGTATAATCTCATTGTCATTGGTCCCTGGTTTTAGCCAAGTTTCTGTTAAACACATAATATCTGGGAGGTGGGTAGCTAGTAGAGCATGCAGGTTGTGTATTTTATTGTTGATGCTTCTAATGTTTAAGTGGCAGATTTGGAGGGAGTTAGTATATCTTGGTGGGCTATTAGAGTTGATTTTTGCTGTGGGGCCAGGGTTCGGGTGGACATCTCCATCTTTAGTGATGCTTTTTCTGAGATATTCCACCAGCCTCATAAGTTTCTGCAACAATTTCTGCCCTTGTTTAGATTTGGGGCGTGTTTGGTCTGGTTTGTAAGGGTAATAGTAATTAGAATTTGTGGTTTTTCTGTATAGTTGTTGGGTTGTGTTGTTGGTATTATACAGAGGTAGGGGAGCTTTAGTTTGATATCTGGGGTAATGGAAACCTGAGTAGGGTTGATCTTCATATTTGGTTATAAGGTAGAGTATGGTAATTACTGGTAGTAAAAAGGATAAAATTTTTAGTGTTGCCCTTCTTTTTCCCTGTAGGGCGGATGTAGTTTTCTTTGAGCTGGGGTGCATTGCTATAGGAGGAAAGTAGGAGCCTTTGCTTTTTAAAGTTTGAAGGGGAGGAAGGTTTTGGTGTTTGAAAGGGGGTGGGGGGTAACAGGAAGTAAAATTTGGTAGGCTAAGAAAGATAGAGGGGCGTGGCTACTTAGCTATAAATGTAGGACTACTGGGGGCGGGTGGAATTTGGGGGCAGGGCGGGCGGAGGCGAGCGAGGCGCAGCGGAGCGGGGTTTTCCAGTTCCAAATTGACTATGGGCAAGTGGAAAACAGGCAAGTAGAATGTTAATGCAGGAAGTAACCCAAAATACAATATACTCTAACTATTTTTTAGGAGCTCTGTTTCCAGAAGCTTTGGGAGATGTACTATTAACTTCAATTTATGTGGATTGTACTGCCTTTCTTTGAACCCAGTGCACCAGCGGTTATACTTGTATAATAGTATTTATTTTAGTTAAGATAGACTCTTGATAAAGTGATTAACCTTGTTTTTTTTAGAATTGAAGGCACCAAGTGATGAGAGCTTTTCTGTGGGTACTGTTCAGTTTTAGCGACCCTCAGGATAGGTAGTATATAGCCAGCAGGGAAAGTAGAAAGGGTAGTGCCTGTAAGGAAAAAGCAGATACATAGATAGATTTTACATCATTCCCATTTACAGTTGCAGTACAAATGGCAAGTAGTAAGACTTGAAAATCAAACTTATTGGGTAGTATGTAATGAAAAATCACAATTATTTGGTACAGTTCAATGTTTAAAACACAGCGTTGGTAAACCTCAAATACGCTATCTATTTAACACACAGCGTTAGCAAAACTCAAGTTAAGCTATCTATAGGTTTAAATGCAAGCATATTCCTTCAGTCATTCTAAGAGTGAAAACAGTTACTGCGTAGTGTAATCCTTCCTCACTACAGCCCTGTAGCTGATATTAGTGCAACGCACTTGCTTGCTGTTCATTCACGCTAACAATAAGTATATGCAGTGCCCAGGATTCTAGGAATTGTTAAAATTACAAAGCGCTAACGCCAAATAACAGCACGTATGTTTAACCATCAAATATTAGAAGAAAAGCCAGCAGACTTCAGTTTGCTGTAACTCTATCTGAAATACTGGTTAGGTAAGCGTGCTACAGCTTACAATTATCAGCCCTCTACGCTGTTAAAAGCTATATCCCAGCGTGTAGATGTAACAGATATACAGTATTTTGTAGACAAATCTCAACACCAAGTATTGTCGCAGAACAAAGTAATTTCAAAGTTATATCATAGTGATATAAATAGTCAAAAAACAGTTACATACCCTGGTTTATGGGCTAGCGACTAGGTTCAGGAAGACAGGAGTAATTAGAGATTTAAAAATGGCGCTACTTGAGGGTAGATAAATAACCTCACCTGCGTCACAGGTAGGAGGAGGAGGGGTTTTTCCAGTTCCAAATTGACTATGGGCAAGTGGAAAACAGGCAAGTAGAATGTTAATGCAGGAAGTAACCCAAAATACAATATACTCTAACTATTTTTTAGGAGCTCTGTTTCCAGAAGCTTTGGGAGATGTACTATTAACTTCAATTTATGTGGATTGTACTGCCTTTCTTTGAACCCAGTGCACCAGCGGTTATACTTGTATAATAGTATTTATTTTAGTTAAGATAGACTCTTGATAAAGTGATTAACCTTGTTTTTTTTAGAATTGAAGGCACCAAGTGATGAGAGCTTTTCTGTGGGTACTGTTCAGTTTTAGCGACCCTCAGGATAGGTAGTATATAGCCAGCAGGGAAAGTAGAAAGGGTAGTGCCTGTAAGGAAAAACGCAGATACATAGATAGATTTTACATCATTCCCATTTACAGTTGCAGTACAAATGGCAAGTAGTAAGACTTGAAAATCAAACTTATTGGGTAGTATGTAATGAAAAATCACAATTATTTGGTACAGTTCAATGTTTAAAACACAGCGTTGGTAAACCTCAAATACGCTATCTATTTAACACACAGCGTTAGCAAAACTCAAGTTCGCTATCTATAGGTTTAAATGCAAGCATATTCCTTCAGTCATTCTAAGAGTGAAAACAGTTACTGCGTAGTGTAATCCTTCCTCACTACAGCCCTGTAGCTGATATTAGTGCAACGCACTTGCTTGCTGTTCATTCACGCTAACAATAAGTATATGCAGTGCCCAGGATACTAGGAATTGTTAAAATTACAAAGCGCTAACCGCCAAATAACAGCACGTATGTTTAACCATCAAATATTAGAAGAAAAGCCAGCAGACTTCAGTTCGCTGTAACTCTAATACTGAAATACTGGTTAGGTAAGCGTGCTGCGCTACAATTATCAGCCCTCACGCTGTTAAAAGCTATATCCCAGCGTGTAGATGTAACAGATATACAGTATTTTGTAGACAAATCTCAACACCAAGTATTGTCGCAGAACAAAGTAATTTCAAAGTTATATCATAGTGATATAAATAGTCAAAAACAGTTACATACCCTGGTTTATGGGCTAGCGACTAGGTTCAGGAAGACAGGAGTAATTAGAGATTTAAAATGGCGCTACTTGAGGGTAGATAAATAACCTCACCTGCGTCACAGGTAGGAGGAGGAGGGGTTTTTCCAGTTCCAAATTGACTATGGGCAAGTGGAAAACAGGCAAGTAGAATGTTAATGCAGGAAGTAACCCAAAATACAATATACTCTAACTATATGTAGGAGCTCTGTTTCCAGAAGCTTTGGGAGATGTACTATTAACTTCAATTTATGTGGATTGTACTGCCTTTCTTTGAACCCAGTGCACCAGCGGTTATACTTGTATAATAGTATTTATTTTAGTTACGATAGACTCTTGATAAAGTGATTAACCTTGGTTTTTTTAGAATTGAAGGCACCAAGTGATGAGAGCTTTTCTGTGGGTACTGTTCAGTTTTAGTGACCCTCAGGATAGGTAGTATATAGCCAGCAGGGAAAGTAGAAAGGGTAGTGCCTGTAAGGAAAAACGCAGATACATAGATAGATTTTACATCATTCCCATTTACAGTTGCAGTACAAATGGCAAGTAGTAAGACTTGAAAATCAAACTTATTGGGTAGTATGTAATGAAAAATCACAATTATTTGGTACAGTTCAATGTTTAAAACACAGCATTGGTAAACCTCAAATACGCTATCTATTTAACACACAGCGTTAGCAAAACTCAAGTTCGCTATCTATAGGTTTAAATGCAAGCATATTCCTTCAGTCATTCTAAGAGTGAAAACAGTTACTGCGTAGTGTAATCCTTCCTCACTACAGCCCTGTAGCTGATATTAGTGCAACGCACTTGCTTGCTGTTCATTCACGCTAACAATAAGTATATGCAGTGCCCAGGATACTAGGAATTGTTAAAATTACAAAGCGCTAACCGCCAAATAACAGCACGTATGTTTAACCATCAAATATTAGAAGAAAAGCCAGCAGACTTCAGTTCGCTGTAACTCTATCTGAAATACTGGTTAGGTAAGCGTGCTGCACGCTTACAATTATCAGCCCTCTACGCTGTTAAAAGCTATATCCCAGCGTGTAGATGTAACAGATATACAGTATTTTGTAGACAAATCTCAACACCAAGTATTGTCGCAGAACAAAGTAATTTCAAAGTTATATCATAGTGATATAAATAGTCAAAAAACAGTTACATACCCTGGTTTATGGGCTAGCGACTAGGTTCAGGAAGACAGGAGTAATTAGAGATTTAAAAATGGCGCTACTTGAGGGTAGATAAATAACCTCACCTGCGTCACAGGTAGGAGGAGGAGGGGTTTTTCCAGTTCCAAATTGACTATGGGCAAGTGGAAAACAGGCAAGTAGAATGTTAATGCAGGAAGTAACCCAAAATACAATATACTCTAACTATTTTTTAGGAGCTCTGTTTCCAGAAGCTTTGGGAGATGTACTATTAAATTCAATTTATGTGGATTGTACTGCCTTTCTTTGAACCCAGTGCACCAGCGGTTATACTTGTATAATAGTATTTATTTTAGTTAAGATAGACTCTTGATAAAGTGATTAACCTTGGTTTTTTTAGAATTGAAGGCACCAAGTGATGAGAGCTTTTCTGTGGGTACTGTTCAGTTTTAGCGACCCTCAGGATAGGTAGTATATAGCCAGCAGGGAAAGTAGAAAGGGTAGTGCCTGTAAGGAAAAACGCAGATACATAGATAGATTTTACATCATTCCCATTTACAGTTGCAGTACAAATGGCAAGTAGTAAGACTTGAAAATCAAACTTATTGGGTAGTATGTAATGAAAATCACAATTATTTGGTACAGTTCAATGTTTAAAACACAGCGTTGGTAAACCTCAAATACGCTATCTATTTAACACACAGCGTTAGCAAAACTCAAGTTCGCTATCTATAGGTTTAAATGCAAGCATATTCCTTCAGTCATTCTAAGAGTGAAAACAGTTACTGCGTAGTGTAATCCTTCCTCACTACAGCCCTGTAGCTGATATTAGTGCAACGCACTTGCTTGCTGTTCATTCACGCTAACAATAAGTATATGCAGTGCCCAGGATACTAGGAATTGTTAAAATTACAAAGCGCTAACCGCCAAATAACAGCACGTATGTTTAACCATCAAATATTAGAAGAAAAGCCAGCAGACTTCAGTTCGCTGTAACTCTAATACTGAAATACTGGTTAGGTAAGCGTGCTGCGCTTACAATTATCAGCCCTCTACGCTGTTAAAAGCTATATCCCAGCGTGTAGATGTAACAGATATACAGTATTTTGTAGACAAATCTCAACACCAAGTATTGTCGCAGAACAAAGTAATTTCAAAGTTATATCATAGTGATATAAATAGTCAAAAAACAGTTACATACCCTGGTTTATGGGCTAGCGACTAGGTTCAGGAAGACAGGAGTAATTAGAGATTTAAAAATGGCGCTACTTGAGGGTAGATAAATAACCTCACCTGCGTCACAGGTAGGAGGAGGAGGGGTTTTTCCAGTTCCAAATTGACTATGGGCAAGTGGAAAACAGGCAAGTAGAATGTTAATGCAGGAAGTAACCCAAAATACAATATACTCTAACTATTTTTTAGGAGCTCTGTTTCCAGAAGCTTTGGGAGATGTACTATTAACTTCAATTTATGTGGATTGTACTGCCTTTCTTTGAACCCAGTGCACCAGCGGTTATACTTGTATAATAGTATTTATTTTAGTTAAGATAGACTCTTGATAAAGTGATTAACCTTGGTTTTTTTAGAATTGAAGGCACCAAGTGATGAGAGCTTTTCTGTGGGTACTGTTCAGTTTTAGCGACCCTCAGGATAGGTAGTATATAGCCAGCAGGGAAAGTAGAAAGGGTAGTGCCTGTAAGGAAAAACGCAGATACATAGATAGATTTTACATCATTCCCATTTACAGTTGCAGTACAAATGGCAAGTAGTATGACTTGAAAATCAAACTTATTGGGTAGTATGTAATGAAAAATCACAATCATTTGGTACAGTTCAATGTTTAAAACACAGCGTTGGTAAACCTCAAATACGCTATCTATTTAACACACAGCGTTAGCAAAACTCAAGTTCGCTATCTATAGGTTTAAATGCAAGCATATTCCTTCAGTCATTCTAAGAGTGAAAACAGTTACTGCGTAGTGTAATCCTTCCTCACTACAGCCCTGTAGCTGATATTAGTGCAACGCACTTGCTTGCTGTTCATTCACGCTAACAATAAGTATATGCAGTGCCCAGGATACTAGGAATTGTTAAAATTACAAAGCGCTAACCGCCAAATAACAGCACGTATGTTTAACCATCAAATATTAGAAGAAAAGCCAGCAGACTTCAGTTCGCTGTAACTCTAATACGAAATACTGGTTAGGTAAGCGTGCTACACGCTTACAATTATCAGCCCTCTACGCTGTTAAAAGCTATATCCCAGCGTGTAGATGTAACAGATATACAGTATTTTGTAGACAAATCTCAACACCAAGTATTGTCGCAGAACAAAGTAATTTCAAAGTTATATCATAGTGATATAAATAGTCAAAAAACAGTTACATACCCTGGTTTATGGGCTAGCGACTAGGTTCAGGAAGACAGGAGTAATTAGAGATTTAAAAATGGCGCTACTTGAGGGTAGATAAATAACCTCACCTGCGTCACAGGTAGGAGGAGGGGTTTTTCCAGTTCCAAATTGACTATGGGCAAGTGGAAAACAGGCAAGTAGAATGTTAATGCAGGAAGTAACCCAAAATACAATATACTCTAACTATTTTTTAGGAGCTCTGTTTCCAGAAGCTTTGGGAGATGTACTATTAACTTCAATTTATGTGGATTGTACTGCCTTTCTTTGAACCCAGTGCACCAGCGGTTATACTTGTATAATAGTATTTATTTTAGTTAAGATAGACTCTTGATAAAGTTATTAACCTTGGTTTTTTTAGAATTGAAGGCACCAAGTGATGAGAGCTTTTCTGTGGGTACTGTTCAGTTTTAGCAACCCTCAGGATAGGTAGTATATAGCCAGCAGGGAAAGTAGAAAGGGTAGTGCCTTGGTTTTTTTTAGAATTGAAGGCACCAAGTGATGAGAGCTTTTCTGTGGGTACTGTTCAGTTTTAGCGACCCTCAGGATAGGTAGTATATAGCCAGCAGGGAAAGTAGAAAGGGTAGTGCCTTGGTTTTTTTTAGAATTGAAGGCACCAAGTGATGAGAGCTTTTCTGTGGGTACTGTTCAGTTTTAGCGACCCTCAGGATAGGTAGTATATAGCCAGCAGGGAGAGTAGAAAGGGTAGTGCCTTGGTTTTTTTAGAATTGAAGGCACCAAGTGATGAGAGCTTTTCTGTGGGTACTGTTCAGTTTTAGCGACCCTCAGGATAGGTAGTATATAGCCAGCAGGGAAAGTAGAAAGGGTAGTGCCCTGGTTTATGGGCTAGCGACTAGGTTCAGGAAGACAGGAGTAATTCTGAACCCTGTCTAAGTTCCCGCTTTCACATAGCGATGATGTCAGCCCATCTAAGTCAGCATGCCTACCCGCGATCTTCTTAAAGAAGAACGCACAAAAGAAAAACTTTGTTTGAAATGCTGTAGTTAGCCGATTCCAGGGGGGTGCAAGTGCACCCCCTTGCACCTGCCTGCGGGCGCCCTTGGCCACTGGGCTTTGACTTTTCTCCCTAGTCTATCGAATTTATCAGTCCACCATTCTAATTGATGCTATTAGCACTTGAAACAAAATGCTGAATAAGAAATATATCCATAAAAAATGTCCCAACAAGTTGAAACTATTTTATCTTCCATAACTTCCTGCCAATGCAATGTTCTAGTTCATTATTAATAGCTGAATAGTTTGATTGATAATATTTCAATGTTAAATAAATATGCTTTAAACCAGTACATACAGTTATAATTAATTTGGAATTATATTTTTTTCATATACTGTCTTGTCTATTGCTATTACTTTAAAATACTTGTGTGTTTTATTTTACAGAGAGACTAGAGTATTTTGATTTACAGCAGTATGTCGACTAGAAGTACTAAATTTTTTTAGACAGAACTATAGCTGTACCCTACTTCTGAAATAAGATGAAGATTGTTAGAAAGTGTTGTACAGATTTCTTTTTGCCTTTGACTTTGGCACACTAATTTTGTATATAACATCTACAGAATATAGGAATTTAATAATCTCATTCTGAGCACTGTAATTTCTCAAAAGTCACATGGAAAGTGTATTACATTTTACACAAAAACGTATTTTTGATAAGAACTTTTGGGGATAGAACAGTCATCCTCAGTAGTGTTACCAGCAATAATGCAGCAAAAATCCTGCACATCAGTGAACTCCAGTGTAATATTCAATTAACCTGATGAACAATTTTATGACATCAATACTTTTCAATAGGTTTAGTTCAGAAGTGACATATGCCTTCAGTGTGAGAAAAGGCAAATGACTGCTACAAGCTAAACACATTTCATAATGTTCTACCAAGCGTGATGAAAATGAAATATTGTTTCATTAAAATTATCATTTTTCCTAATTGCTTTTGTCAGATTTCCATCATAGATTGCTAATAGTGGTCTCACTGATGACACTGAGCTCATTTATTAAATCTGTGCTGTCTGATGCAACTCTTTCAAGACTGACCTTATGACCTTACCAGTGTTCTTTATAATGCATGAAACAAAATAGAGACAATAAAATACTGGCTCTTTCCACATATTATTTTTTGAGAAAAAAATTCAAATAGTTAGTGCTTTAAGCAGGGATAATGCTTAAGTTACCAAATTTATCAGTGTGAATGTAAAGAGCGTGTGTGCGTGTTTGTGTGTGCACGTGGGTGTGTGTTGGTGTTCCATTCAGCTATATGATGGCTGTGACAACAAGTAAACAGATACGGTGCCGACATTAGCTTTCTAAGTACTTGTACATAGTGCTTCTGGCAAAGGAATGATTAAAAGAATAAGTATGCTGAGGCCTAATCATTCCACAGACCTATAAGAAAGAACAGAGAAGACGACAGAATGAAAAAAGGAGCAGAATAGAATTGTAATGCCTATGTGAGGTAATGTCATACGAACTAACACTGTATGCAATGATATGTTGCAATACAAGCAGAAATTGGAAGGCAAATTATCCATATTATAGCTCACATCGAAGGTTAATCATCAGATGCTGTTGCATTCACCAGCGCATGCTACGGCATAAAATCCATCCTACCCATTAATGTACAGGAAAGCTGTTACAAAGATACAAATATATTTTATTCGTACTTATATTATTTCAGTAGGAATACAAATATTAACTTCTTCCTGACACAATAACAGCATTTTGAACTGCAGTATTAATTTCATATTATCTTTTTACTTTTTTTTTTTTGTTTTGCTTTGTTTCGGGGTTTTTTTTTTGAATTGTATGAGTTGTAACCCTTAGCATTTCATACTGCAGTATTTCTCATGGCTACAACGTACTTCACATTCACTATTTATGTAGTATTTCATTTGATCTAGAAGAAAGTATCATGCACTATTATAATGCACTACCCTTCTGGAAAGATGGAAGAAAAGATCAATAAACATTTAACAGTAAGCAGGTAATGAGCAGAATATTTACAAATAAGCTAGGCTGAACAAATAAAACTTTTAGCATAATTCAGAAATAGCCAATTGGAATGTATGAATGTTCATTATGCAGAAGGTTTTTACAGTTTTACAGAAAGTGTCTGTGATTTCCCATCTACCTTTTAAACATATTCACATATCAGTACATCATTGCTCTATCATTGCTCTTGTTTTATAATTCAGCTATACGCAGGGAATAATAAATGTGAACCCCCTCCCCCAAAGCGCACGCACGCACGCACACACACACACACACACACACACACACACACACACACACACACACACACATACACACACACACACACACACACACACACACAGACTCAAGACACCAAATAGCATTAGTTATATCTCTGGCAAATTTGTGAGAGTATTTGACAGGATTGTTTATCTGATTGAGATGAATAAATATTTTATTAGCACTTTGCTCATACCATCAAATACTTATCACTACACTGTTCATCTTCATGCATGTATTATAACTGCATCACTATTCAGCATACTTGGGGAAAAACGCACTGCATGCAATTAGCATGCACACAGAAGCTTCACAAAAAACAACCACACACGCACAAATCAATTACATATAAAGGCAAATGAAAACTAATAAAATTAAAACAAAAAATAGAAACAAGGGGCCTGACCCAATGGTACAGAAGACAGATTCCCATCCGTGGGCTTCAGCACTGGAGTAGATAGGTATCAAGGGGGAGGAGTGAAGAATTGTGGCCTGCCGACCTCTCTCTAGTGGGGTTTGTACACAATTGTGGGTGAATACTGGGCAATACCATATTCCTGGTGGAAACAGGGAAGCTCAGCTTGCCTGCTTTGTGGGGGGTGAAGCTACAATGTTTGCAAGGAAAGCCTCTTGTAGATGTGGGTACATTAGGGAAGGTACTTCTATTAATGTTCATGGTTACCCTTACACCATGGATTGTAGTGGCAAATTTAATTGCAACACATGTGAGGATGTGTACATTGCACAATGACCTACTGACCCCAAGTTTTACATCGAAAAGATGGGGAGGAAGCTTTGCAAAATAATTCTTAGATTAGTACTATGCTAACTGCCTGTGTGAGCCATTTTAAGCCTAGCCAATTATCCTTTGTGAGGCTCAAACACTGTACCTTATGTTTGTAAGGCAAACACCTTAACCATTAGGCCACCCACCCAGAAACCTCTTTGAAGAATTATGAATAAAGGTAAGACAAATGCACTTTTTAAACATTATTGTGAGTGTAAAATTTTATTTTATTTATTTATCTACATTCTGTTTTTTTGAAAGTTGGCAACTCCTGTGAAGACAGAAGGCTGTGCTTCAACTGGTCTGATTAAGAGACCTTGAACATGGTTTACTTTTTGCATGATTCAAACATAAAAATGTAGGGCTGACCAGCTGGCCGAGAGAGTAGATCAGGTTGCAGTGAGAAGTTTAACATTTTATAGTAAGCAAAATATTTGTTTTCTTACCTGAGTCATATAAAAAAAGGGTTAAAAAGTTTGCGGAACTTCATGTATTTGCAATGACAGATATATGTGCCTGAAAATATTACTTGTACTGTGATTATAAAATGCATAGGAAATTATAAGTATGTTTGTAATCATACATGCATCTTTTGAACAAAGAGGAATATCAGTAATGTGTTAGATTATAAAAATAATTAAAATGTCACAGAAGTGTATTAAAATATTCTGCATATGTAACTCTGTAAATCATGTGCTAGGTTATAGGAACTAGTAATAATGTCTGGATTTATTAAGTCATGAAATAAAAATTAATTGCAATTACACATTTATAATTTATTACCATTGCAAGAAAATATTTATAATTGGTACACTACATTTACCCATTTTTTTTTGGGCCATAGAAAATTAACTGAAACAGTTAATTAACACAGTTGCTTGTTCAAAGGTTTTTCTAACTGCACATACAACATGGCAGAAATCTCATGTACCACACTAGTTAGACTGCAGGTTTTATGGAGGGTTGGGGGTTGCTATGCCAAGTAAATGAGCAGCACACACTTTTCTGATAACATGGTGTTGTACTTCAATATTACCTATTAAGTCAGACGCATTTCTGCAGAATAGGAAATGCTCACTACCATGGACTGTTACATTTACGTATTTGTCAATTAGTTATAGCAGGATATAGTGTTATATGTATTTTGAAAATAACATTCCGCAAACATTTTATATTTATTATTTTCCTTTTAAATTATAGTGATTATTGCACACTGCTGTACTAATTCGCACAGCAATGCATATGCAAGAGAAAATATAAAAGAAAAGTTATTGCTTAAACAGGAATAAAGGCATATTTATATTTATATATAAACAAAATTCAAATACAAGTAAAGAAGATTTGCCTTCTCTCTCTCAGTCATAGCTTTGGAAGAAATTAAATATAATAGCCAACAGCAACAGAGAAAACCAGAAAGATTAGTGGAATGTCTTGGTAAGTATAATATTATAATGAGTATTACAAAAATAATGTAACCAGTTGGGCAACGGTATGGAAAATGTACAAAGAAAATGTAGCTAGGATCAAAACAAATCTGACTACCACAGCTATATAAAATCAACAAAAGCAATGTATTTATTTAACAAAGCAAAAGGTTAGTGCTTCCACAGTAAACCACTGCTTCTTCAGACCTAAATACAAACTTCTATGAAACTCTTAAAAAACAAAGCAGACCAATCAGATCAAGGTTCCACAACCACATGTTGGTGATATCAGGAAGGACAAAAAAATTACTAATGCATTAGCTAAGCATGTTTCATAATCTGGTGCAAGTCATACATTTAATTTTGTGGTCTTCAGTAGTGCTTCCTAGTCTTAGGATAGGGGGCACTGTAAATGTTACCAATCGTGTTGAATTAAGAAGGATTTTCACTTTAAGAACAGGCAGATTCCCTGGTTTGAATGGGCGTGTGTCATTAAAACCAATGTTGAAGTCTAGAAGTTTAGTTCATTGATTTGATAGGCCACTTTTAGTGATGTTTTTATGAATGATTTGACATGTGATTATTAGACAGTGCTTTTGTTGATTTTATACAGCAGTGGTGATTGGATTTGTTTTTATCCTAAACACAACAAGTATCCAAGAGAATATATGCTATTTCATAGTATGTATGAGAACTGTACAATGCAGGACTGAAATCATTACACTAATGTAACTGTTTTCTGTATTTTCTGTATTACTCATAAGAAAATATTATTATAGCTTTGCAGATGGAAGAAATGCAATTGAAGACTTTACAATTCACGCTAATGTTTTTTTACCTTGATTTTTAACCTGATTACCTTCAGGAATTACAGAGTAGTCTTAGTAATGAAATCAGTGCATTGCAAGTACATAACTCATTAGAAATATACACACCCCTTCAAGAAGTCAGAAGACCTTCCCATGTGAATTCATCTCAAGTATGCATAAGTACTGCTCATATTATTTTCTCCAACTACAAAAGCAAATCACAAATCAGTAGCCTCATTGTATGGATAAGTACTCCCCATACACGTTTTGCTTCAATAAAGATTTTAATACATTTCAATAGTGTATGAAATAGCATGCAAACATGGTGTGGGGAGAGTTGTAGTGCTTTTCCTGTTTTGTCTCTCACCACTCTCTTTTTTCTCTGTTTTTTTTTTTATTTTGCTTATATATTTCATTCTACTTTTTAGTTTTGTTTTGTTTCTCTCACATTTAGTTTCCTTTTTTTACAGGTTTGAATCCCTCAGAAGCAGACAGGGCATGTACCTCTGAGGTGAGGGACAGATCACCCTCTGCTCATCAAGGTAAGCCCTCAAAGGGTCAGAATGGAGGCACCAGTCCTGCAAGTACTTCAACATTTGATAGTCTGGCAAGCCACACTTAAATGGGACTTAAGAGCTTGGTTGACGATGTACTGGTAGAAATAGTGGACAGGAGAATTCAGCCAGTCAGTGCCACTCTTCTGTATGTAGAAGGCATATTCTCCCAGTTGGTGCTGGCCTTCACACCAACATAGGCCCAAAATCCTCAACATTGGGGTCCTCCCTTGCAACACCATCTGGCAGTGGACAATTTTTGAGGCTCTGTGTACTGGGATTCAAGATGGCACTTCCTCAGCCCTTCATTTCTCTTTCTCATTTACTCTGTTCACTATTTCCTACCTGTACTACCATCTCATTAAAAAAAAAAAAAAAAAAAAAAAAAAAAATGGAGGGGTTAATGCCGATGGAAATATAGTCCCCATCCTCTCGCATTTCCTCCAGCACAAACTCACTTGATGTTTTAACTTGTGCATTCCCCTCTTTGTTTTGTCTCCCCTTTTTCATTCTTTCCTATCACCCTCTTCCTATTCTATAATAAAGCCATCAGAGTGTCCACAATAGTGTGCACCTATATAAAAAAATTATAAACCCATTTTTCCTTAAAAAAAATGCCTCTTTACTGTTGCACAGTCCACCACTTTCCTAAAATGCTTTAAGCATGACTGTACTCAGCCATGTTTAGCCCCACAATATTTGGGGGAAAAAGTAACTTCAACACTCAGGATTTTGCAAAGTAATTTGGATGTTCATAATGTCAAATTTTATACAACTTATTCTTTTGTGAAAAATGGGTGTATTTCTAAAAAAAAATATTTTATTTTCCATATTCATCCCAAATGCCTTTCTTTTACCTTATTTGAATATCTGAGTAACAGTTACTAATTTGTGAAACTCCAGACTAGGAATGCAGTCTACATTTGAGATTTATTTTCAATTACAATTTAAATTCAACATTTTTATTTATAATTGAAAGTGTTTAAATGCAGAGGAACATGCTTTGCTGAGAAATGTTAAAAAAACAGGTGTAATGTAATGCTTTTTTAAATTTCTGTTACACTGCTTTCTATCTCCTTGAAAAGGAACATAGTAAAAGGAATATTTGTCAGAACAAGTCAGCTAACAGATGAGACAAAGGATAGTGCACCAGCCAACAGATTTTATGATAGAGTGTTTGTTTGTTTGTGTCTTTCAGCTTTTCTGGGTTAGGGGTCGCCACAGCGGAACTCCGGTCCGCTATGATTGGCAGTAGAGTTTTAAGTGCTGGCTTGCCGGGCCTAACGCGCAACCTTCATAGAGTGTATCCTGCAGAAATCAAAAAAGGAAGGGCAACTAGACAGAAATCATTCAGGCAATCTGAAGTCCCAGCTCTTGGGACTGATAACAAAGACTGTAGCATGGCTATGCTGTTGATGACAAAGCTAGTAAATCTCTTCTAATAAATAATTGAAAAATATTAAGAGGACTTATTGACTTTCTTGAAAAGATAGGTGAAAGACCTGATTTTGTAAGTAACAGAGGAAGAAATTTGAAGGAGATGTTTCAGATGAAGTAAATATTTCTATCTGTTTCAAAGAATTCAAAAGCTGAATGGTACCTTTAAATGCAACACTTGCAAGTATTACACATTTTTTAACCACAGAGTACCATAAGCTTATTAAGTGGTTACAAAGTCAGAATGCCAGTCACTTTAAACTGCTAATCAAAATTAGTATTTTAAGCAGTGTGGTGATTACATTGCAGTACAATTTATGTGGCTTGGAAAACAGGAGTGTTACATATTAGAATTTCAGTATATAGGCATTGTACTAAAATTAAAGATAACAGTAATGTTTCTTTTTAGACTTATCAGTGTATCCTGGTTTCCCACCCTCTAGCCCCCTTCTCTCTCTCTCTCTTCCTCACTCCTTACAGGACTATTGATATTTACTTTTTACTGGTGGTGTTTTTCTACCATAACTTATCTCCCTATTTGGGGGTTCCTGACATTTGGGACAATTAAGACTGATGTAATGGCATTGACAGCCTGTTTTTGTGCTTCTGACAAACTGACGTCAGTGCTGGGGTGACAGCAACTGAGGCAGAGGTGCTGGGCCTCTGGTGTTCGGGCCGACTGAGGGCTGGCCCTGGTGGCATAACCCAAGTATGATGACTGCACCAGTGAGTACAGTTAAACATCTACATTTATGGTAAGTATACACAACTTTACTTTCCTGAGATACATGATATGTCCATACGTATGTAGGGGCATCATCGCTGCAGTTTGCCATACTCTAAGACCTATCCTGTATGCAGACTAAACATTGTGTTTAGCATTGTTTGTAAGGCATCTAGAAAAATTATCCAGCCCCGTGGAAATAGTATTTTTAGACTTAGAAATTACTTTAGCACATGATTCTTTGTGATAACAGGTATAAGAGGTATTGGAATTGGTTATGAAGGGATAATTATTCCCGTGGTAAAGTTTATGCCAAATTTGTCAACTAGTGTATTTGTTATGTCAGTTGGGAAAGAGTGGTCAGCATTATTTTTTGGTTGTGTGAACACTGACAAGTTACTTTTATTGTTTTTCTAATGTAATTAAAGAAGGACTTCAGAGTTATCCTTTATTTTAGAGACTAATTTAAGTTCATGATTTGTTGTGTTAGTCCTGATAGAAGATTTTAGCTTCTTCCTGACAGTTTTGATATGATCTTTGACATGAGGTGTTTTAGATCTACTGTATGATTTTTTTTTATTTTGTTATATTTTATTCTAGTTGGGATGGTCAGGCCTCAATGCTTACGGAGAGCTCATTGATATAGTTAGCATCTCTTTCCTAGTTGGGACTGGTGAAGCAAGTGAAATTTGTTATTTCATCATAAAGTTTAACAAGATTTGAACTCCATAAATTCAGTATTATTGCTGCCGAGGTTTTTGTGGTTTTGAAGGAGAAATTTTCATGTCTGTCGTCAGACTTGACCAGGAAGGTGATACATGTAGAGTGTGTGTTGGTTAGAATTAGATCCAGAATATTTTGACCAATGGTTATCACACTGACCAAGAAGTTTGTTTTAGGTCTAAAACCTCTAGTCATGCTCATCATTTGAGATATATATGTTCTAGTTAATTAAAGAGTACTTAAAATCACCCATTTGAAGGGAGTTTTTAGTAATAGTCCATTCCTCAAATACTTTTAGGAATCTATCGTGGTCATCTGGGGACTTGGAGGGTGTCCTGTAAGCAGGTTATACATCGGTGATTGTTTTGTTCAGAGTAAGGTAGAGCTCATCAAGCTCCGTTTGTGGGTCTCTGCATGCCTCATTGTGATATTATGCTTGACAAATATGGAAATGCGAATACAGTTGTAGTCAAATATGAATGTATGATAAATGCAGAACCCAGATATACAGGGAATGCTGTATTTACACGTAAACCAAGTCTCAGTTACTACATAGGCATGGGTATGTTCAAGGTGCAGGAAAGCTTCAAGGTCAGGCAATTTATTATTACCACTTCTGGAACTGAGTAGAACAACCTTTATGTAGTTTAGATTTGAACTAGAGTTTGGGTTGGTTATTCATTGTCAGCCATGTTGGAATGTCCATTAGTGGGACTGTAGCTAAAAAAGGCACTACAGTGGCAACATGTGCTTTACCCATTATGCTGAAGAGTTGGAATGAGGAGTGCAGGCCATCTCTAGAATAGCAAGCATGAACCATCAATTATCTCTCCCCTTGCTGACACATACTGGATTCTCCTAGAATAATACAAATTAATTAGCTAATTGTAAAAGCTTATTCTATTTTTATCTGAATGGAGGAATAATTCTTGGAGAAGGTAATATTCTACTTAGGACCAGTGTCTCGCCTGTATTTGGCATATGCATAGTGAGAGCTAAGATGTCTCTGTCTGTATGTCCGTCAGGGTTGAGTGCATCAAGTCATTCACACACACACACACACACACACACAGAGGCTGCCACAAAGTCATATTCATATTTGCCCAGTGTAAGGGACTAAAGAACCCTTGTAACATAATGGATCCTGGCATCAGTGAGATGACTGACTTGTCACCCTGTCCTTGTCCAGCCTCATAAGCATGGAGTAAGTGTGGCTGACAGTGGAGTCACTTATTTGTAGGTCATTTCTGCTTATTCTTGTGGTTTTAATGCTACTAGATGGTTTACAGTACACAGCCCAGTAACTCCTTACTATGTGTAAGGATAGTGGTGTCATGTCTTTAGATCTCTGCTGATGCTTCATCATCCTGATTCTTGGAGGCAACCTTTTTGACAAAGTCCTCGTATGTTGGTTTGGTGTGTTTATGCAGAAATGTTTTAATTTATTTATTTCAGGAAGGTATTTGCTGTTAGTTAAGGACAGGTGATCTGTCAGCTTATGTAGCTGCTACATGATTTTTTCTTGTGAATATATAAATGTTTGTCTTCTGGCAAATGCATTTCCTGCAAATTTCCAGATTTGTGATTTTTGAAAGGATGAAGCCAACCAAGGGTCTACCAAGGAAGAGTCTCTTCAAAGATCACCTAATACGGTAAGATTTTTTTTCTGTGAATTGTATTGCATATAACCCTAATCAATTTATTTTTTCTTATTACAGAAAAGACCCTCCCGATTACCATATTTCTTGTAAATTTGATCAAGATCAAGTGTTACTTAAATATTTTTTTCCAAATATTTTATTAAATTTTCCATGAAAAAAATAAGAGAAAACAAATTACAAAAGTATTCTCATTCTAAGACAAAATATTAATAAAGTGAAAACTGCTTACAGTATGTACATAGGCCTGATGTAGAACTGTAGATCACAGGTAAAATAAGTTATTTTAGTGTATGTATTAACTGGGCAGCTGCAGTGTTGCAGCGGTTAGCGATGCTGCCTCACAGCAAGGGGTCCTCCAGTTCAATCCTCGGTTGGGGTGCCTTCTGTGTGGAGTCTGCATGTCCTCCCTGTGGTCATGTGGGTTTCCTCTGGGTGCTCCAGTTTCCTCCCAAAGACATGCTGTAGGTGGATTGGACACTCTAAATTGGCCCTAGGTGTGAGTGTGCGTCTGGGCTGGCAACTTGACACTGTAAAACTCCACTGTCAATCATGAGCAGACAAGTGATCTGCTGTGGTGACCCCTAACGGGGAAAAGCCAGAAGAAGAAGTGTATGTAACAAAGGAAAATATTTTTATTCACTGGGATTGATGAAGTTAAGAATTTTGTATATAGATTTGTTGAGAAGATGAACTGGATGACAGGGAAGAGAGCTGGCAACTTAAATTGCATGATTGTAGTTTTCCTTTTCTGGATAAAATGGAAAATTTCAATGTGTATTTAAAAAAGAAAAAGATGAGACACTAATCATATTCATAGGTGAATACTAGACTAACTTTCTTTGATGGGTCATTTTAAACCTAGCCAATAACCTAATGTCAGAATCAAACCTTGTAGCTTGTGTTTTTAGGTGAATAACTTTATTATGCCAAATCCACTCACCCCCAACAACAAAAAAAAAAAAATACTAGGCTATCATTCATCTGACTATTATAAAACTAGTCAATAACCAGGAGATCAGAATGAATCCATGTACCTTAACAATAAGGCCAATCTCACCCGCCCTAAAGGCTCCATGGACAATGTCAGCAAACAACAAAATGTCATACGGCATTGACCAGGAATTGAACCTGGGCATCCAACATAGCAGGCAAACATTTTAACACTGAAAACACCCATGCACATATGCTAGTGATGACATGTTTAATGCAGACCCTATTTATTTGGAATTTGCATTTCTTACTGCGGTCTGATGGTTTCTGTTGCAGGGTTACATGAACATTTGTTTTCATTTTATTTTTAGTCTCTTTTTTCTTTCCTTGTATGTCCATAATCACTTTAAACATAATACACACAAAAATAAATTGGTACTGCATACTGTTTTTCTTTGCAACAAATTATCTGCCAGCATCATGCTGGCATTTGTTTGAATTTTCCTATAGTGGGTTTGACATGAAATGTGTTTAAATAGGGGTAGCATCTTTTATTTTATTTTTGAAGAATACAGAAAGCAGAATCTTTAATTTTTAAGAAACTCATTATAGAGATTTTTACAATTTTCTTGACATCAGTAATGCTTAGGGATGTTCTATTTAAATATATGAGAAAAGCCTGTTGTCAAGCAAGAATAACAGCATGAACCATAAGTTTTTGATTGCTAAGTTTTCTGTTTCCATACTATGGATTCATGGAGAGCTGGCTTCAATGAATTGTATTTTTTTTATTTTATAATTTATGTTATGGCTGAACTTGAATGTTCAATAAAATTGCTTTTCTTACAAATATGTGGTTTTATATGATTGATTTAATGTCAAAATTAATTATTATTTGCACAAAACTAATTTTGCTAATACATCATTAGGGCATAAACTGCATAAGCGATTTTAATCAATAACTTCATGACATCAGTTATAGGACTGGTCATTGTCCATGCCTCATTAGGAAAAAACATTTTGAAAAATAAATCAAATATATATAAAATATAGGTTTTGTTGTTTGACTTCTGCCTTTCTGTATTAATGAACCAATTACAATAAATGACAAGAGAAAGCTGAAATATGAGCATTGTATTAATAATGCCTGTGACAACTTTCACACATGCATTTATTTCATGTATTGATTTATGTATTTGTTGCCTGGGTGTTTCTATACAATTTATCAATTTGTGAGAATTTGAAAGACATTTTTCACAGTGGTACATTAATATGAAAGACTCAGACGGCATCATAGGTACTGTTTTAACCTGGATGGGTTAAGTGGAATCTTGACTTACAAGAAATGCAACTTCACTGTATGGTTGTAGAGAAATATAAGAAATGTAGAAGCATTCAGGTCAACTATATGAAATTAAATACTTACTATAAATCATTTGTCAGCCTACATTATACCTCCCTATCCAACATTAATGCTTCCTAGTAACAGTCTTAGCTATGTTGTTTTGGAAGACTATAATGCTAGTCTGCAACTTCAGACCCCATACATCATTACTTACCAGTTCTACAACACTACTATGTACTTGCAGTGTCACACACAAAGAGGCTGACAGTTATCCAGTAAGTCAAGTCTTGGCCAAGTCCAACTGAAAAATGCCCTTTGGCCCTTTGCCTCCTAGACACAAACTATCTATTCTTCATATATAATGCAAAACATAAAATTAAACAATGCAAATACACAAAATATAAGGGCTAAAAACTACCATGAGAATGTAAAACTAGGCTTGTTAAGATCATCACAGATCATTAGCCTAGAAAATGCTTATGTACAAAATAGGCACAGTGAATCAGGAGGGACAGTGAAGTGCAAGAACTAGATAAAGATTTTTGCAGGCTCTGTTATGTGAGACTACTAACCTGTATAAGAGATTAACTTATTCTTTACAGCGTCACTATAATGAAGCTTCCTGACACAGAATGTGTGGTGGTAACCAGTTTTTTCTTCATATGAGAAGAAGACGAAGGATTAGTCCAGCCTAGCATTGAAATTACTTATAAAGATATGTCCTCATCAGTTATATATGTTCCATGCTTCCACACTGGACATAGGTACTTTACCTGTAGAACAGTCTGTGCCATGTTCATGATATAAAGCCTAGTATTAGTCCATTAAAACTGGTGTAGCCATTAAATACTAGCACAAGTATGATAGCAGCATTTTCAGATTAATTTTGCTTGATTCTATATATTATTACTGCTTAACTACAGATGAACTGCATAACCAAATATGTAACAGAAATAGTAAATACAAAGGCTTCTTCCTGGAAAGATGGCAGAGACTCAGCCAACTTTGTACACCACATATGCTAAAGCAGGTATATCTGTCTAATCTCATGCATTACAGCTAGTTGGCTAGGACTAAATGGAACATCATTACTAGTGTGAAAAGCTTGATTTTGTAAGTGTGATAGTCTGCCTTGGGTAACCAATGAAACACAAGACCTGTGACAAGTGAAATGTACTACTATGTCTCTAAGATAGCCTTGTTAGTTTGCACAATAGCTCAGTGAACAAATACATACGTCATTAATCAAGTTTGTATCACCCAATTTACTGAAAATGATGGAAGTGGAGGGAAAGGAAGGGGATGGATGGGAAGGGAAGGGAAAGGGATGGAAAGGGATAGGAAGGAAAGGGGATGGATGGAAAGGGATGGGAAGGGGATGGAAAGGGATGGAAAGGGATGGGGAGGAAAGGGATAGAAAGGGAAGGGGAAGTGATGGAAAGGGATGGGGAGGAAAGGGATGGAAAGGGAAGAGAACGGAAAGGGATGGAAAGGGAAGGGGAAGTGATGGAAAGGGATGGGAAGGAAAGGGGATGGATGGAAAGGGATGGGAAGGGGATGGAAAGGGATGGAAAGGGATGGGGAGGAAAGGGATGGAAAGGGAAGAGAACGGAAAGGGATGGAAAGGGAAGGGGAAGTGATGGAAAGGGATGGGAAGGAAAGGGATGTAAAGGGAAGGGGAAGGGAAGGGAAATACAGCAGCAATATACTATACATACATGACAGATATAGCAGCAGAAGTAACATAGCAGGAGTGAGCAATTGCCCCAGCAGCCGGTTTAGAACAGCACTTGAGTTTGACAGTTTTTTTATTTTGTTCTTCACTTGCAGAGCTGTGGTTTTGATTCTCTATACTACCATCAGAAGCTAATTTGCTTCCAAAAGTACTGCTCTGGTTCATGCAACAGAGTGCTAGTTCAGCCAGCTATGCCTCTGAGCAGTAGTACATAGAGATAAGTACTGCAACATCTAAAATGTGCAACTTGGGTACAACATAAAAGCTTACTAATTTTTTAGCAAATTACAGCAGAATAGGATGTTCTGGAATTTGTGTTTGGATTTTAATTTAAGCCTCCTCCTTCTTACACTTTGCTCCATATGTTTGTTGCATTTTCACTTTGAAGTAAAACTTTCAGTGTGAGAAGTGCTTAGCAAGGCCACAGAGAACAACTATTGAATATCCTCAAATCTGCTTTAGCAAATCATCCAGTGAGTCATGACAGAAGGGTAGTCTTCCTGGGTGGCGTGTGGGGGGAGGAGGATGTCTGATTTTCAACTAAAATAATGGGGAGGGGGAGCAAGGGCCCAAAAATAGGGACAGATTTTAAATATTGTTCTTATAAACTTAGACAGTTGTTAGAATAAACATTTTTTGTTAGCATGCATTTTTGAAGGACATGAAGGCTAAAACTCAAATGTCTGTCATTATTTAGCAAATTTAATTCTCAATGATTTGCCGGAAAACCACATATTTTATGGGGAGTACACCAAAAATGCGAGGCAAAAATCTGGACAGTGGAGAGGTATTCCCCAGAGAATGCATTGACAGGAACACCTGATGGGATCGGATGTATTTCTACAGATGATGTCACAATGAAGGTTGATCAGTTGTACTGTGGTAAGGCTGTGGGTATGAATGAGATCTGCTCAGAAATGCTGACAGTGCTGAATGTTGTTGGAATATTATAGTTAACACAAATCTTTTCAATCTGCACAGAATATTAGGATAACAGAGCTTGGTTTTCTAACTAGGATAGTGGGTCAACTTTCAAATAAGAGTATGGGGTGGGGGTATATCCCAGTTATATCGGGATAACACTCCTTAGCCTACCTGCAAACACCTACACCATGCTGAAGAAAAGGACAGTTTATACAATAGATAATCCTCTGATTCAGGAAGAGCAATACACACTCTGCCTGGCCATGGTAGAGTGCATCCAATCTGTGTCCTTGCACAGATATAGAAAGAGGTATAGAAGTCCGATGTTACTGTCTGCATATGTTTCATGGTGCTGAAGAAGGCATATTACTGCATACCTTGCAAAGCCTTATGAGTGGTGCTACAACAATATGTTATCCCAGGCAACTACTATGCCTTTCAGCACCTGTGTTGAGGAGAAAACATTTTGTCTTCATTCTCAGTTTTATGCCAGGTACATCCAAGCTGGGCAGACACAAAAGCCTTTTTACCGTGTTTTCTGTTTCATCACTCATATGGATACCTAGGTGCATTGAATGTGATAGTATCAAATTTGGAAAGGTAAAGACGTGATCATTTTTTTTTCACATGATGACCTCAAGGGACTGTGATCTGCAACATACAAAAGGACAGTTTGCTGCCAAGTATGACAGAATCAGGATGAATATCATCACCTCTAAATTATAAGTCATAGTTGTATCCAGGAATAGAGTAGATTGCACTGTGGAGGAAGGCAGGGTGCTACCTCAGGAGGAAAATTTTAAAAGTGGACTGTCAAACAGACCAGCAGATGGCATGGTAGCAATAGTACTGCCAATGGATACACCAGACTGTGGTCATAAAGCTAAAAATAATTTACAGAATAATCTGTGTCTCCATCCTTACGTGCTATAATGAGCCTTGAGTATTGACTGAAATGGTAAGATATGGCTACAAGAGGCAGAAATGTGGCTCTTTTGTGTAGTACCTTTGATCATTGTCTGTGACAGCGTGAGCACATCAGTACTCCTAGATGATCATAAAGTTCAGCCAACTATCCTCAGTCAGTTGAGGTAACTTGAACAACTTATCAGAATGCTTGCTGGACGTGTCACATGAGAAGCATACAAATGCACAACACACTTGGGGGGGGGGGCATGGCAATCTCTTGAGACAGTGGAAAGGTTAAATCGGTCCTTATGTTTGGGAACACCCAGAGTAATCACATAATGAGATGGAGACTGTTGCTACTGCTGCTGATGATAATGGAGAAACGTTTTCTAACCTCCATTTACTACCATCACTACCCATGCCAGGAGAAGTAGTTTACTGATAAAATAATTCACTGTTGGATTTAATCTTTTTGGGCACCCACTGTGGTGCAGCAGTTAGTGTTGTCATCTCACAGCAAGAAGTTCTCTGGTTTGATCCTCGGCTGGGGTGCCTTCTGTGTGGAGTCTACTTTTCTTCCCTGTGGTCACATGGGTTTCCTCCAGGTGCTCCGGTTTCCTCCCAAAGACATACTGTAGGTGGAGTGGGCACTCAAAATTGGCCCTAGGCATAAGTGCGTGCATGTGTGTGCCTTCTGTGTATGGTTGGGTGCCGGGCTGGCAACTCAACACCATAAAACTCTACTGCCCATCATGAGCAGACAGGTGATCCGCTGTGGTAACCCTTAACTGGGAAAAGCTGAAAGAAGAAGAAGCTTTAATCCCTTTAAAGACTGATGAGGAAAGAAGAGGCAAGACTTAAGTTTGGAAGTTTATGTTATTTTGTTCATCAGTCTGGATTGTTTAATGAGGCATGTTATCTCCCATAAACACATAAGTGTGCTCAGAACTTCATTTCCAAGTCTGTGCCTTAGGCCTGTGAAAAGTTATTCTAACATCTCTACAAACCAGATATTTTCTCGTGTGTTTTGTGTTATTAACTGACTACATCAGATATTTCCTAGTGTGTTTTGTGTTATTAACTGACTACATCAATGCAGTACTTTTCTGTTCCCTTGATTTTTTCAGTGCCACACGTAAAATACACTGGAACCTTTGTCCATAACTGATGCATCAAGGCTGTATAATGCACCTTATTTTGAATGTAAATTAGAAGTGCTATAGAGAAACTAGACTTTGTTATATCTTCTAAATGTTTTTCAATGAGTTTGAAATCAATATATAATGACTGTATATCAATATTTGGGAAAGAACTGAGAAATATTTTACAGGGACCCACTGGAAACATTAGTGGAAGGAAGATTCAGATTGAAAATACTGCAGTTACATCTAAGAGATCAGTGAGACAATCATAGCCAACGAAAGTGTTAATGTCATCTGGAAGATGGATGATACAATCATGTGATACATAATTGTGTGCATAACTTGCCCATCATTTTTTGTTCATCACTGAGGTTCCTGTCTATTTAGCTTTGTTGAATTTTCACTGGGTCTATATTAGAACATTGAAGTTTCAAAACTTTGAATGTTCTAATATCGACCCTGAAAATATCGAAGCAACAGAAAACCAATTTTTTTCCTAGGGAAAGAATTTGGTTGTCCGTTTCTGTTGCTTCAGTATTTCCAGCGCTGTGGTGGAAAGTTACAGGTCGGGTTCAAGTAAGTGTGCGATTGAGTGCGGGTTAGGTTAGTTAGGGTTAGGGTGAGGGTTAGGTATTTGTGTGATTGTGTGGATGTGAGGGTTAAGGCGGGTTAGGTGAGTTAGGGTTAGGGTGCGGATTAGGTATGTGTGCGATTGTGTGGACATGTTGCTTAGGGCGGGGTAGGTGAGTGAGGGTTAGGGCACGGGTGAGGTGTGTGTGTGATAGTGATGGACCTTAGGGTTAGGGTTTGGGTTAAGGTAAGTGGATAGTTAGTGGTGTATGTATAGTTTAGTGTAGGGTTAGGTGTAAGATTGTAGGTGTATGTGTGTGGATTGCTGTTTGTTTGGTGTGCTTGTGCTGTGTGTATGTGTTTTGGAAAAGCAAATTTTTCCCTAGAAAAAAATTTGCTGTTATGTATGTTCAATGTTTTCAGCTTTCGCTGGATAGGGGGCGATATTAGAACATTCCAAATTTTGAAACTTCGATGTTCTAATATAGACCCATTTTCACTCACTACCTGCCATATATTCCACTGACTACTTTTATTACATGTGCTGTTTGTTGTACAAAAAAAAATAAAATAAATAAATATAGAGCTATTGTCTTACCTACCTGTTCCATGGAGTGTGTCACCTTGAAAACACAGACAAAAATTAGATGTCCTCATAGTTTCATAGTTTCAGAGTTTAGTACTAGGCTATCTGCCCTGGGGCATTTGTAAGCCTAGCCATAGTGATGTGGCTTTCGCCACCCCATAAAATGGTACAAAATGCACAGAATAGATTTAGAATACTGTGCCTCTGTCTAGTAGTGACACAGTGAAGGTCCCCTTATATAATAGAATTAGTTTACTGTGCCCCTGTCTAGTAGTGACACAGATGGGACCCCTGGGGTAAACTTACGATCTCCCATCCACTCATCAAGATTTCTCTTGAAGAGAGTCAGTGAGGGTCTCTGCCTAACATGAACTGGGATCTTGTTCCAGAGCATGGGAAGCCTCTGGGTTATGAATCTATCCCTCCAGCATGTCCTATTCATACTTGTGCTGAGGTTTAAGTCTTTAGCTCTCGTGGTTCTGATGGATTTGGATTTCTTGAGGTGGAGCATGTCCATCAGGTCCTGATTGGACATGGCCTTGTACATCAGGCAGAGATCACCTCTGAGCAGGTGGTATGCTACTGAATAGAGCTGGAGTTTCTTTAGTCTGGCAGAATAAGACATATAAGCACAAATCCAACTCAGCTAAGCACTCCGACGGAGACGGGAATGAGCGTAAAAAATAAGAAATAGCAAACTCCAAAAAACATATACGCTCTTCCCTGACGGCAATGAAACGTAAAGAAACGTAATAAAATTCCTCCAAAATGCTTGACAATGAACACAGCTGACAGTAAATAAAAAGCTTTATTTGATGCAAAGTGAGCGCTTTCGCCAACAGGCTTCTTCAGACTTATGAAAAACACAGTCGTACAAACATTTTAAAAAAGCCCTCCTTGGGCTGTGATTGGTTGCATCTTCTGTGTCAAAACTACATTATAATTTAAAGAGCTAGATACAACATCTACTGCCTCTTTGCAAAACGCAAAGTCGGGAGTACTATAAATTAAAATTAAAACATCTTCATTCTTAAAAAGAACAAATACATATAAAAAATACACATAAAAACTTTACAGGAATAGCTTTCCAGGAGATTTCGTATAGGGAGTTTTTGTATAAAAACCAACATAGTACATGAATCCCAATCTATGTACACATTCATAGTGATGTTATATGGTTGAGATCAAAGTCAGAAGGGACAAACACTAAAAGTAAGAACACATACAGGATTTTAAAATCAGTTGCTAACAAATGTATAATGCACATACCAGACTGAAGTGAGATTTCATTAACGTCACAGTCTCTAAACATACACCTATGTCTCAAGGGCTTATATTCAATGGGGTCCCAAACAAAAATTCTTTCTCTGCTTATGTCACTTACTGCCATCTAGGAAATGTACTAATATCATGCTCACTTAGGTCTTCTTATTCGCCTATTCTTTAAGAAAGGTTTTATCTGTACCTTATCATTGAGGCCAGGGGATTGATCAGCTCTCCATCTTACTGCCATCTAGGAAATGTACTAATATCATGCTCACTTAGGTCTTCTTATTTGCCTGTTCTTTAAGAAAGGTTTTATCTGTACCTTATCATTGAGGCCAGGGGATTGATCAGCTCTCCATCTAATGATCCACCTGGTCTCACATTCCAGTGTTCTGTTAATTAGGTCCCCTCCTCTTGGGCCTTGCGTGAGTGACTGAAGGACAAAAAAAGTAAAAGTATGTTCTGGCCCCGCTACTTTAAGATGTCTCGCTAATGCATTAACATCCGAGCCAATTCTCATCTGATAGTTATGTTCCCTGATACGTTCCCTAAGTGTACGGTTGGTTTTACCAACATAATATGCTGGACATAATTTACAGATGGCCACATAGACAACATTCCTACTTTCACAGTTGGTATTAGTATAGAAATTAAATTTACGTGTCGTAGTGGGATGTATAAATTCAGTATTGGAATTAATAAAAGTACATTGATTACATTTACCGCAGGGTACCGTGTTCAGATTTGTACCTACCGTACCCTGCTTATTGGAGCTATATCTCGGTCTACATAGTAGGCTCTTCAAATTCTGATGATTCTTAAAGGTCAATCGTGGTTTGGGGCCTACAATATTGCTCACATCCTTATCTGATAATAAAATGTCCCAGTGTTTATGCATGAGTCCTTTCACTTCCAAACTGTCTTGACTAAACGATAATGTGGCTCTAACTTCTTTCGTGGAAGGAGTTGTAACTTCGATTTGTTCCATTTGATCTAGAAAATATGGTCTTGCTTTGCTAAACCTCAAATCATCCACTACTCTTATTGTTTCGTTAATATCCCTTTCACTATAACCCCTTTCCAAGAATCTTTTCTTAAAGTCTTCCACCTCAATTTTATATTTCTCTTCCTCAGGATTAAGTCTGGAGACCCTCATGAATTGTCCCTTCAGGACGTTGTTAAAAACATGAATGGGGTGCATACTCGCTCTGTGGAGTAGGTTGTTCCTATGGCACGCTTTCCTATGTATGGATGTATTCAACAATCCGTTAGACAGCTTATGTATTTCTACATCTAAGAAAGATATATTAGTGTTAGAAAAGTTTAAAGTAAATCTCAAAAATTCAGTTGATACATCCAAATAAGTGACAAAATTTCGAAGGGACCTTTCGTCACCTAACCACACAAAAAAGAGGTCGTCTACGAACCTGCGGTATATGCCCACAGATTCCAAAAAGTGGGTACTCTCACACATATATTTATCTTCCCACATTGCCATGACGAGGTTGGCGTAGCTATTGGCACAAGAAGTGCCCATAGCTACGCCATCCCTCTGGAGGTAAAGATCTTCCCCAAAGGCAAAGACATTATTGGTCAAAATTGTCTCTAACATCAAGGCAATTAAGTCCACTTTCTTGTTGGTAAAACCTGAATACTTCCGTAAATATTCAAGGATAAAATTAATACCAGTCTCATTGGGGATTACCGTGAATAGACTCATAACGTCTAGGGTCACTAGAAGAAAATGTTGGTCGTCCCCCATTTCTCTCATATAAGTATATAAGTCTATCAAAAACTGCTTACTATCCCTGAGTATTCTCTTCTTCTCATCTACTAGCGGTCTCAGTAGACTCTCTATATAAACTGAGATTGGTTCTGTGACCCAACCCTTAATTTTATCCTTGAATATTTACGGAAGTATTCAGGTTTTACCAACAAGAAAGTGGACTTAATTGCCTTGATGTTAGAGACAATTTTGACCAATAATGTCTTTGCCTTTGGGGAAGATCTTTACCTCCAGAGGGATGGCGTAGCTATGGGCACTTCTTGTGCCAATAGCTACGCCAACCTCGTCATGGCAATGTGGGAAGATAAATATATGTGTGAGAGTACCCACTTTTTGGAATCTGTGGGCATGTACCGCAGGTTCAGAGATCTAACCTCTTTTTTGTGTGGTTAGGTGACGAAAGGTCCCTTCGAAATTTTGTCACTTATTTGGATGTATCAACTGAATTTTTGAGATTTACTTTAAACTTTTCTAACACTAATATATCTTTCTTAGATGTAGAAATACATAAGCTGTCTAACGGATTGTTGAATACATCCATACATAGGAAAGCGTGCCATAGGAACAACCTACTCCACAGAGCGAGTATGCACCCCATTCATGTTTTTAACAACGTCCTGAGGGTCTCCAGACTTAATCCTGAGGAAGAGAAATATAAAATTGAGGTGGAAGACCTTAAGAAAAGGTTCTTGGAAAGGGGTTATAGTGAAAGGGATATTAACGAAACAATAAGAGTAGTGGATGATTTGAGGTTTAGCAAAGCAAGACCATATTTTCTAGATCAAATGGAACAAATCGAAGTTACAACTCCTTCCACGAAAGAAGTTAGAGCCACATTATCGTTTAGTCAAGACAGTTTGGAAGTGAAAGGACTCATGCATAAACACTGGGACATTTTATTATCAGATAAGGATGTGAGCAATATTGTAGGCCCCAAACCACGATTGACCTTTAAGAATCATCAGAATTTGAAGAGCCTACTATGTAGACCGAGATATAGCTCCAATAAGCAGGGTACGGTAGGTACAAATCTGAACACGGTACCCTCAATGTAAATGTAATCAATGTACTTTTATTAATTCCAATACTGAATTTATACATCCCACTACGACACGTAAATTTAATTTCTATACTAATACCAACTGTGAAAGTAGGAATGTTGTCTATGTGGCCATCTGTAAATTATGTCCAGCATATTATGTTGGTAAAACCAACCGTACACTTAGGAACGATCAGGAACATAACTATCAGATGAGAATTGTCTCGGATGTTAATGCATTAGCGAGACATCTTAAAGTAGCGGGGCCAGAACATACTTTTACTTTTTTTATCCTTCAGTCACTCACGCAAGGTCCAAGAGGAGGGGACCTAATTAACAGAACACTGGAATGTGAGACCAGGTGGATCATTAGATGGAGAGCTGATCAATCCCCTGGCCTCAATGATAAGGTACAGATAAAACCTTTCTTAAAGAATAGGCGAATAAGAAGACCTAAGTGAGCATGATATTAGTACATTTCCTAGATGGCAGTAAGTGACATAAGCAGAGAAAGAATTTTTGTTTGGGACCCCATTGAATATAAGCCCTTGAGACATAGGTGTATGTTTAGAGACTGTGACGTTAATGAAATCTCACTTCAGTCTGGTATGTGCATTATACATTTGTTAGCAACTGATTTTAAAATCCTGTATGTGTTCTTACTTTTAGTGTTTGTCCCTTCTGACTTTGATCTCAACCATATAACATCACTATGAATGTGTACATAGATTGGGATTCGTGTACTATGTTGGTTTTTATACAAAAACTCCCTATACGAAATCTCCTGGAAAGCTATTCCTGTAAAGTTTTTATATGTATTTTTTATGTATTTGTTCTTTTTAAGAATGAAGATGTTTTAATTTTAATTTATAGTACTCCCGACTTTGCGTTTTGCAAAGAGGCAGTAGATGTTGTATCTAGCTCTTTAAATTATAATGTAGTTCTGACACAGAAGATGCAACCAATCACAGCCCAAGGAGGGCTTTTTTAAAATGTTTGTACGACTGTGTTTTTCATAAGTCTGAAGAAGCCTGTTGGCGAAAGCGCTCACTTTGCATCAAATAAAGCTTTTTATTTACTGTCAGCTGTGTTCGTTGTCAAGCATTTTGGAGTAATTTTATTACGTTTCTTTACGTTTCATTGCCGTCAGGGAAGAGCGTATATGGTTTTTGGAGAATAAGACATATGTTGGAGACCCTTGATCCTCTTGGTGAGGTACTTTTGTGGTCTCTCCAGCTGTTGCAAATGCCAGGTGAGGTACATACCAAATGGGGCATTGTACTCAATCATGGGTCTGATGAGGGAGGAGTATAGGGGTACAATGACATCCTTGGATCTGGATGTGAATCCCTTCATGATAAGGTGTGGAAGGTAGAATGTTTTTTCTAACCACTTTGGCAACGTGGGTGTCAAATGAGAGGTCGCTGTCAACTTGGGTCCCTAGGTCTCTGATTACTTTTTCCGTACTCAGTGGGTTGCTGTCTATGTGATAATTTGTGGGTACTTTGTTTTTCCCAAAGGGGATGACTATACATTTTTTTGCATTTAGTTTAAGGCCATGACTCTGGCACCAGTTGTCCATTTCTGTGAGGCCTTTTTGTAGGATGTATGTGTCCGCTGGTGTATCGACTATGGCGCCTAGTTTGCAGTCATCTGCAAACTTTGTCAGCCACAACCCTCCAATGTTTGCTTTAACATCTGAGAAATAAATGCCGAACAAGAGGGGTCCCAGGACAGATCCCTGTGGGACACCACTTGTGACTGGCTTTGAGTCTGACATTGCTCCAGCGATTTTAACTTTATGGGTTCTGTCCTTTAGCCAGTTTGCAACCCATCTAGTGACATAAGGGTTTACATTTAAGCTGTTGAGCTTATCTATGATGCCTGAGTGGGGTATTGTGTCGAAGGCCTTAGCCAAGTCCAGGTATGCTGTATGGACTGCTTTGCCCTCATCAATGGCTCTAGTGACTGTTTTGAAAAAGTCAACCAGGTTCAAAAGGCAGGATCTGCCCTTTATAAAGCCGAACTGGGTGGGGTCAAGTGTCTGTAGGTCCCCAATGCCTCTGTTTATGAGTTCCATAATGATTCTTTCCATAGCTTTGCAGACCAGGCTGGTTAAGCTTATGGGGCGGTAGTTTCCAGGGTCTGTAGAGGTACCCCCTTTGTGGAGTGGGACCACTGTTGCTGTACGCCAGTGTTTGGGTACATATCCTGTAGTAAGGCTAAAGTTAAATAGCATTTTTATGTGCGGGTTTAGCTCCTCTTGGAGTTCACGTAGCAAGCAATCCGGGATACCGTCAGGTCCCATTGATGCTGTGTTTTTAGCTTGCTGAGGGCGGCTCTCACCTGGACATCTGAGATTACAGGGAGATTACATTCAGCTGGGATAAGTATTTCTTCTTTTGGGGGTGAGGGAGGGGAGAAATTTGCACTGAACCTGTCAGCCAGAATGTTGGCAATATCTGTGGGTTCAGTGTATTTTTTGTTGTTGTGAACTAACCCTGAGCATATCTGAGGGTTTCCACCCAGGTTTCTAACATAGCTGAAGAAGGCTTTGTGGTTATCTTTAGTGTCCTTAGCAATTTTTCTCTCAAAGTTGGCTTTGGATGTTTTTATGAGAGAAAGTAGTTTTCTGCTAGTGTTGATCAGAGATGTCTAACCTTTATGGGATTTTGCTCTGTCATGCAGTAGCTTCCTTAGTTTGTTATACAATTTGTTTATGGCTGAGGTCCACCAGACAGGACGCTTGCCTTTGGTGGAGAGGGACTTGGATTTATTTGGGATTGCATGATCCATGCATTCTTGGAGATGTCCATAGAAAGCATTTGTGAAGGATTCAGCATTGTGGGATGTGGTATCCACTGGCCCAGTGGGCTTAAAGGATACCATCTCAGTCTTAAGAAGAATGAAGTCTGCTTTTGAGAAGTTTTTCACTGTGGTCTTTTGTGCTGGGGGTGGAGGTGGGATATGTATATCCAGGGTGATTAGTTTGTAGTCAGATCTCACTAGTGAGGGGTATACCTCCGGTGTGGAGCATTTTGTCCCCATGTTTGTGATGATCAAGTCTAGTATATTATCTCCCCTAGTAGGAGAGGTGACTAGTTGTTCCAGTGCATTTGAATTTATGAATTCCAGGAACCTTTGGGCTAGGGTGTTAGGGCTAGAATAATGTACCCAATCTATGTTAAGGTAGTTGAAGTCTCCCAGTATGATGGTATTTTGTGATACATTCATATCCTCCAATGTCTTCAGGAAGGCTGATTGGGTTTCCTGAGATTGGAAGGGTGGTCTGTAACATGCTACCAGTTGTATAGCAGTTTTGCCTATGGTTAGTTGCACCTGTATGGTCTCCGATGCTTCATGTGTTGCTACTAACCTGGAGGTGTGGGTGTCCTTGATGAATATGGACACTCCCCCTGCCTTTGTGGTTCGGCCTGGGTTTTGGGGCCGAAAAGCATGATACAAGGTATAGCCTGGTAGCGCTGGGGTGCTCTCAGGAGCCTTGAACCAGGTTTCAGTTACTGCACAGACATCGATGCTCTCCATACTGAGGAGTGCATCGAGTGCCTGCATCTTGAGATTTAGACTTCTGGCGTTGAGCAGCATTACCCTTAGTTTTTTTCCATTTTTGTTATCTAAGGAGGTGGGTTAGTCTTTTGAGCCTTGCCTAAAAAAGGCACTATGGGGGTGGCAAGAGCCTTAGCCAATATCCGGAAGCCCAGTGGTGACAGGTGCAAGCCGTCCCTTGCGAAGCAGCGTGGCTTGTCCAGCATGTCATCCCAGGCAGACATTGGATCCCCTTAGAATGACACCAGTACTTGAGTCAATTATTAAAGCTGATCATCTTGTCTTTGTGTTGTGGCATCATTCTTGGTGAGGGCAAGATGCTGCTCAGGGTCAGGGTCATACCAGCCTGGGCTACATAATCAGAGAGCTCCTCTATGTCTCTTTTCATGTAGTCCAGGGAGGTACGTCTCAGGTCATTCACGCCAGCATGGACAATGACGGAGTCATATTTGTACTTGCTTTGGAGTAACCTGAGTGCGTGTGTTATGTGGCGGATCCTAGCTCCCGATAGGCAGCTCACAGTCACCCTCTCCTTGTTCAGTCTGGTAAGCGGGACATCAGTGTGTCTGACTATAGAGTCACCTATAGAGTAGTAGTGTATCAGGCATGGTGTTTGGCCTTAAGGGCTCATCCTGCCTCACCTAGTTAGAATAACTGTACTCTCACATCTTAACAATCCACTATAAATGCCACATTCATTACCTCTTTTGAAACATTTGTATTCTTTTTCATAATGTTCCTGTGATGATTGTGTAGCTTAAAGTAATGTTCTTTGCCCCTCCCCTTTACTACAGAAACTTGGCAGCAACTAAACATATCTGAATAGATACCTTAATGTATATAACTGTAGCAGCAACTATAGGATCAAGAGGAAATAAAAAAAATCATACCACTAGGAAGAAAACTGCATGCACATTACATCTCGTACTAACCCAGTTCTGTTAAAAAGAATGTACAAAGGAATTTATAAACCTCTGAGCTGCTTCTGTAAAGAGATATGCAAAATACATAAACTAATACACAAAATAAAAGCTGTCATACTTCAACTACTGCAGATGACTATATAAAGGAGTTAATGTCACTTATGGTATGACTTGGCCTAAATGCCATAAAGCAACAGAACTGTACCAGATAGGCTATATTACACACAATTTAAACTCTTGACTAGGCTTATAAGGACCTCTGGGCCAATAGCCTAGTAACTTCCTATGATCCTGTGATCATAGGCAGAGAGTGTGAGAAATGCATCCATTGACAGCCAATATACCTATGCATTCACATAGCTTTGTACTCAAAAATATCAACAATTCACAGCTTATACCAAAAACAAGCCAAACTGGAAGCGAAAATGAAGGCAAACAACCTTCAAAGTTTATTATAAACTTAAATCCACAGCAAATTCACACAAACACCAAATGAATGAACGCCTTCACAAACATAAGCGTTTTCGTCACAAATTCACAGCTTGTATTAACTACACAGACAATGATTCATAGTGATACTAAAGTAACACCATTTGTAATTTAAACACACATCCTTTGGTAATATCCGCAGCTGAAGGTAGCAATTTATAATGACATATAAAACTGTATTTTCTGCATGTTACCTGAAAGAAACACTAACTGCAATAAAATGAAAAAAAGGATTTATCTTTTAATCAAGTTGTACTTGATCCAAACCTGCCTGCACCAGAAAAAGAAAACACTACTAATTGTGTTTGTAACCCTGGATGTCCTCATGCTAGTGGACATCCTGGTGAGACTTATCTTGAAGTGGTAATTATTCCATATAATGCACTGCGAGACCACTGTTGATGAGATTACAACTGCCCTACCCTACCCTACATTGTCATTGTTTCCTTTCACTTAGAATGTAAGAATTGAGAAATAAGAGGCCCAGCAAATGTATGATTAAATGGTCTGCAGTGACTCTTACAACAGCTTTTCCTACTGATGTGTAATGCATTCTGTGAAAAACAGCTTCCTAAAGTATTAGCTAATAACAGAGATAACTTACACATCTTTTATTGAACTTTAGTGAGTTTCAATTCCTACCCATCTCTTCCCATTTGTCCTACTTCAAATGGCCAGACTGTAGTATTTCCTGCCTTACACGTTTTATTTAATTAGTCAGTTATCATGATAATATGCATATCAGTTAACCTGGTAGGCCAGTAAAAGCATTCCTTCATGTTTCTCTTTATTCCAGTCATCTAAACAGTACCTTCACCAATAATGTTACAATGTGCATTACCAATCCCAAATATAGCGAAGTCCAATATATTCCTGAACATGTGCCCTGTAAAATATATATTGAAATATGTATTGGCTGATCATATTAATATATTTGTATACAAACATTATATAACATTATTTTATCGAAAGCTTTACATAACAATGAAATGCTTTTATGTTCCTCTCTTTTAAGAATGACTAGTTTACAGTTGGACGTCTGATGTCACCCTCTGCTTTTTATTACTATTGTTTTATTCTGCACATATTCATGCTTATTTACATTCTACATAATTTTACAGGTTGTTCATAAATTCCATGCTAAGGACAATGTGATGCCAATTTAACCCTGACTTGATAAACACACATCAAAACCACAACCTCACACAGAAATGCACATTTTGCAGCATATATTGCATTACCACAGCTCCTCACAGACATGCTGTCATAGCCCTCCATATACTGAAAAGAAGAAAGTTTCAATATTAAATGAAGGTAAATGATAATAGTCATCTAACATGTGCTTCTTTATGCATACTGGCATTGCATTTTCAAGCCAGTGATTAATAAGTTAACTACAAAAAAAAAAAAAAAAGAACAGTTCTCTGTTGCATTATCGATCAACCCCAGTGCATGTGCAGAAATATAGCTTCCTAAAACACACACAAAAAATCCACCAGTGAATCATGGTACTTTGCCCACCTCTCCACAAAGCAATGCTGCAATGTTTAAAAGGTACCACAGCTGTCTCAGCTCAGGATGGCCAAAAGTTGTAGCAACAAGCTCACTGCACAGCACAGCTGAGCACTATACCAGGGCAAAAAGCGGGTGGCTCTCCAGCTGTTCTCAACAAAACCACATTACACCATCCTGGAGACACACACACACACACACACACACACACACACACACACACACACACACACACACACACACACACACACACACACGTAAAAGTACAATATGTTGTACAGGACAACAGTGGAATAATGTGCTCTTGTACTTACTCACAAATTAATATGGACAACCATGGAATAATGTGCTCTTACATTTACCCACAAATTAATATGTTTCTGGCTAATATGGATAATTTCTGTTTGATCAATATATCATTACACATGGACTCAAATCCTGAACACTGATACCTGCTGCTCAGCACCAGGCCAGCAATCAGAGGTCACTGTACAACTTCTCCATAGCTGTCTATTAAAATGAGGGCACCAAACACCTGCACACTGACACATACATACAAACACAAACACACACATACACACACACACACACACACACACACACACACACACACACACACACACACACACACACACACACACACACACACACACTACTATATCACAAAGCACACCATTTGAAACAGACTTCCTCTTACCCACACACATCTTCCTCACCACGCCATAATGAATAAATAGTACAAAGTAATATTGAAATACATATCCAGAACTTCTACACTACTGTCATGCACATGGGCACACAGAGCAAAGACTGCAAAAGATATATGCTGCAGGGATATGCTGGTGGCTACCACTACACTTGGCTGCAATAAACATTTTTCTAGGTGATTTAATCACATTAACTAATATTGATATAATGCTCCAACCCCATGTAAATCTAGAAAAAAGGGGTTAATAATGACCAAATGTTAACCATTTCATATGACTGACATCTGCTCTAACCCCCAGTAACTGCTGCAGCAGTGTACCAACAAGGTCACTGCAAAAAATCAGATCTGTTTTCTGCACTGCCAACACATATATTTGGGACCACACTTATAAACACATCACTATCACAAGTGTAACGACCAAATTTCACTCATGAATATACACTTCAAACAATCACATTACGCAGAGATATGCTATCAACCTTCAAGCAGCAGCTATACTGTTAATGCTATAGCACCAAGCAGATGAAATTTGCAGAAGAATATCAGTTTAAAACTCTAAAGGAACATTGTGGAACAGTTAATGAAAATAATGTTTTTGAAGCAGGAGTTGCAAAAGTCTTAATATATGCTTTATAGCCTGTACACCTCAAAACACAGTACAGTGTGATTTTGACTGAGGTTGCAGAAGATGGAGTATAACTCGTCACAAATACTTCAGTGTGAATTATGTAACACTTTATTTTTGCTACATTGTATTACAGCATGCAGCTCCCCCTCAACAAAGAAGTGTCCATACCACTCCATACCACTCCATTTGCACTATAATATAAAAACAAGGGTACAGTAGCTGTGAGACAACTGAAGTGATTTTAGAGCAAATTCTGCTATAAAAAACAACCCTACTACGTTCTTAACAAGAAAGTTCCAATGCAGTAAAACCTCTACAGTATAAATATGCAGCCTTTCATCTATGATATTTTGTGACATAATAATACATTACTTTTACCAGCCTCTGCGTCATAGTGGAAAGGAAAAAATGCAGCATTAAGCAAAAAGTAGCTTTACATATTCCCCAGCATCTATAACATCACACCATCTGCACATAGAATAGTGCTACTGATGCGGCAACTGTAATATGACAGAATTCTTAAAGCCAAAGTGACAGACAATGACAAATTACAGACAACATTCATTCATTATACTATTGTAAGTGCATGACACTTCATCTCTGACCAGCCATTTTCCATATAAACTGATAATGCATTCCATAAGGAACACTATCAAGTGATAATTCCATAGAAGATAATTTGACATGTTCCTAAGAACCAAATTGTACAGAAATGAGAAAATGTATACTGAACATACGCATGCATCACAAGCCATCCACTTCAAATGAGTTGCATATTGCTTAATCCATCGATATTCTCAAAGGAGTACAACCTTTTGAGATATTACTTCCTTTATTGGACAAGAAATCAATAGTTATTATCTTCTGAATTCAACAACATAACACTTCAGTGCTTTCACAAAAAAGTTCTTAAATCACAATTCTGTCCTACTACTGAGCTTCAACATTCCCTTTCAGTGTTATAGCCACATAATTTGTTCTGTTTTAACCTCATCATGTTAACCATTTTCAATCATATTGTTTTTTCTTGTAACTCTATCCATGAGGAACTCAAATTTCTTGTATAATTTTAGTTTGTGACAACACCAAACTATTCACACCTAAAAGTACAATTTGTGAATATAGATATTTGCTATATAATTACTGTGCACTGAACTCACAAATTAATATGATTTTGTCAAATGATTATTTCCTACAATATTTTGTATTTTGTTATCAAGTCTTCTGACCATCAAGGCTTTCCTGACAGTTCTTCATGATTAATCCCTCCCCTGTATAGTTAATGACTGACCCCCTCTCATCACAGCTCCAAGCAGGTAGTCTGATGTGTGTCTCATTTGCTCATTGATCAAGTGAGCAGACCTGCAGCTTGTGTGTTTCTCTCCCTTACTGCCCATTCACCATGATAATCACACAAATGCAAAACTACTGTTACATCCCCACACCTTAGGATAGTTTCACTCATCCACCACAATGCCAGGAACAACACACACCAGAAACTTGTAATCCAGCACATATCGTCCATGTTATAGTTATATTTTTACACCTGTATCCCAATTGAACAGGCTCTTCAACTAACATATTCTTTATCACCTGTATCCTAATACTGCAAAAACATTGCCACCTGACTGCCTTTGACTCCTGCTCCCTACTAGTCCTAATTTCTCAATAACACCCACGGTTTACATGGTGTTTAATTAATACAGTTCACGTCCATCCTCAAAAGTCATTCTGTATGCTTTTAGTTCATGTGTGAATTAAAATTGTGTCATACCCTTTCTCTCACTGTTTTCTTCCAGAGGTTATCATCCCATGCATTACTCAAGATAGCACATGCAAACTGACACCTTTTCAAGTAGAGCACATAAAAGCTATTGCAAGTCTTCTTCTTCCAGCTTTTCCCGGTTAGGGGTCGCCACAGTGGATCACCTGTCTGCTCATGATTGGCAGTGGAGTTTTACAGTGTCGAGTTGCCAGCCCAGCACCTAACCTTCCACAGAAGGCACACACACACACACACACACACACACACACACACACACATGCCTAGGGCCAATTTAGAGTGTCCAATCCACCTACTGCATGTCTTTAGGATGAAACCAGAGCACCTGGAGAAAACACACACAACCACAGGGAGGACATGCAGACTCCTCACAGAAGGCACCCCAGCCAAGAATCAAACCAGAGAACCTCTTTCTGTGAGGTGGCAACGCTAACCGCTGCACCACCGTGGCTGCCCATAAAAGCTATTGCAAGTGCCTTTCCATAATTGTTAATACAATGCCCTTTTTCTGCAATATACAAATGCAGTATTGCAGGATATCAAAATATTTACATACAAGATGACAGCTGAAACTAAAAAGGTAACTGTTGCTGTGTCTGTAACTCACCAAACTGTGATTACACACCTTGCAATAACTTCTTGGTCATCTTTTTTTTGCAGTTGGTAGCTTTTTTTTTGGAATGTATGGTATGTCCAGAGAAGCACTGACAGAGTTCTGCACTTGTGAATAACATCAACAATTATATCAAAGATATAATCAGTCTCGATCCTCAACATCTGGCCTGGTCTCCTACTCTAGCTTTACTTTTGGATACATCATGTGGTAACGCATATCAACCTTTGAGAAAGAATTAGTCTTTGCATATCACACTGTTGCCAAATGATCCACATTGGCATTGTGATTCAAAACGGTAAGCATCGTCCTTACTTTCATTAGTGGTATACAATGTATCTAGTTTCTCACATTTCTATCTACTGTGACTTCTTGTCCATGATTACTGTGGATCTGGCATCTCCTCTGAACTTGGCAACATCTGATTCTACAGCCAAACTGGAAAAAACTAAAAAAATGGAATCAAATTTTAGAATACCAAGAATGCAAAGCAAGTAGAATGTTACATGCATCATGTGTGCCTGAGCTGAATGAGTTCTGACATTTTCTCCATCATAAAAAGCCTTTTCTTTCATCAGTAATCCTTTGTATAACAGTTATACTACTTTCAAATATATAACATGCTTGAGGAGGTAATTACATATTGGATAGGCACTTTGGTTTCTCAACATAAAATTCATTAACAGGCTAAGGCATACAGCATCATGAAAAGACAGTATTATTGGTATGCATAGCAAGTGTATTCCCGTGGTTCACAGAAATAACATGTATTTACATTTTATAGACAAGGCCTGTGTGAACATCTACATATATGTATATGCATGCTTCCATGTATACCTATATGGTGTATTTTCCTAGAAGCTCTCCCAGCCCCATTACAAAGTGAATACTATTATCCTAGATATTTAGTATCAAAAATTACAGTTAATGACTGATAATACAACTGTTTCCAGTCTGTAGCTGCACAAGCTGGCCTTAGCAGTTGGTTACAAGTAGACTGAAACAAAAAAGCCATCGATCTATATCCACTGCACTGAAGTACTGTCCTCATATCAATCTAAATCAGTCCTCCACCATCGATTGTCCAGATATTGTAAATATTCATCCTTGGATTTTATGCAGGTGAATAATATCTTCATCCATTTACCACTCAGCAGGAAGTCACTCTTGATATTTTAGTGTAAGAAACTGGAACAAAGCCAGCAGATAATGAGTGACAAAGGCCCACAATGAGGAATGGATTTTAAGTACTCACCTTGTATGCTTAGACATTTTCTAAAATAACAGGTTTTATATTAGCCTGCTGTTTCTGAATGATATTGCAACTAAATCTTAAATGTATTTCATTTCTTGACTGCAGTCTTAAAAGGACTGCCAGAAAAAAAAAAGTACAACAAAAGGACAGCCTGGACAGGTGATCCGCTGTGGCAACCCCTAACCGGGAAAAGCCGAAAGAAGAAGAAGAAGAAGAGCTATGTCAATAGGTGTGCAAAAGTACCCAGCTGGGACTAGCTGAAAAGTTGATACACAGACAAAAACATACTAAAGAAGAACTGTCTTCTCTGTTTGATTTGAACCAGCTGAAAAGCTGTCATGCATGTCAAAAACATTATAGACAAAAATCTTCCAGCTCTTATATTATTCAGTTCTGATGTATTATAACCATGCCAAATGCTGCACAGGAGGGCCCTCCTACATGTACTATCAGTCATAATGTCCCCAAAGTATGTCAGGACTGTGGAGATGTTTTACACAGTATACTTCTAAAAACCTAACAACACCAGATTAGTACATTATAAACCAATGAGACAAAGGTTAGATTGCTCATTTCAAAGCAGTGGTAAAGAAATGTATTTCTTTAATAAGCTGTATGTATCACATGAAAGGCAAAGTAAATGTCTGAATAAAACAAAAGAACCAACAAAAATGCTCAACATTATATAAGATGTAGGCACCACTCATAAAGTATCCAGTTCTCCCATCTGGATTGGCACATCATGGGTGCCATAAAACTGCTGAAGGCAATCTCCATAAGTCTTTGCAGTGTACAGCTAACATTACACAACTGTGAGGTACAATACAATGGATAAACCACAACTGCCCATATTAGTAGCCCCTGTGGCATACATGTAGTCAGTTTAAGTGTCTGAACATTGTTTTCCCAATCCTATTATCCTAATGCTATGTTTCATGCTATGTGACTAAGAAGTTCTGATCACACATTATATAGCTAAGGTCTGTCTGGTAGGGGTGATGCCTCAGTGTGGAAGAGGTGCATCAGGTTTGCACCCTTGTAGAAAAAAAATCTCTGATGGGATTTGGTGACCTGGGCATGTGAGCTGCAATCATTTACAGACTGACATTCCTACCTTTGGACGTCTGTGAGTTGAGATACGATATATGTAACTCTTACTCATATAAATGTTTGATTACAGAGCTATTGGCTGCTTCTCCACACCCAATATATATATTCATATCATATTAGTTCACTTACAACATCTCATAAATGCCAGCTTTATAAACATATGCATGCCCCTCATACCTGTACTTAATGATTTGATTTTAAGAAGAAATGAAATGCAAGCAAAAAACTTTTTTGCACCCTACCATAAGGTTGGGTTCCCCACCCAGAACAAGAAAAGACATAAAGCATCAGAGATCAAGGCACAGGAGAGATAAATTAACAGACAAGGAAAAAAATATCCTCATGGATGCAGCAAAGATGTATGGAAAATATCTATTCATAAAAAAGGGTCCTAGACAGGCAAAGCAAGCTAAAGCATATTAAAAAGTATTGGTAGACACAGATGCCATAGGAGGAAGAAACTGATGGTAAATGTAGGAAGAGAGCTAATAATATGATGTCCTGTGCCAGTAGTAATTCAAGGCAGAATGCATTTCCTGTAATACCACAAGTGGAGGGCCTTCCACTGTCCATAGTTTAACACATGACTAGGCGTATTTGCTGAGATAATGTATGTCTTAATATGGCACTTATTTATTAATGGAATGAATAACTGCATATCAGTTTTGAAATTTGTTTCCATCAAGTATTTCAACATTATCAACACAACAGTGCAAGCAGATACATCACATGGTTATGTATGTACTTTCATCATATTCATTTGTACTAATTCCTCTATAATACTTTACTGACCTTAAATACTTATTTGTTTTGAGATATGACGTCAGTACAAATTCATATTGAAGCTGGATGGCTACTGACAATGATTTAGTTACTGTCAAAGTCATTACACAACCTGAGGAAAGTGGAACACAGTCACAAAGTGTAATGGCAGGTTCTTCTCCATTAAAAAGGTTTTTAATTTAAAAATTAGTAATGCAGACTCATGCATAGTTCACCACATGGAAATGTATTACCTGAAGGGATGGAACCCCCTCATAGCTTAACAACTAACCTTATGGACAGACTTGTTGCACTTTGGAGAAAAGCACAATAATTTCTAAGGTTCAGCTACCCTATGCTAAGCCTGTCCTCTGGGGTGACAGCTGAAGACATCGACCACATTTGGCACAAGTGACACACAAGATCTTTTCCACACAGCAAAACATGTTGTGAGACTGGAACAGACTACTGCCACTGAGATTCAAGTGGAGATTGCTACAATTTTGCAGGATTTAAGTGAGGAAATTCATCTGCATGTGGGAATGGAAGAGGTCATGGACAACTCCATGCTCATTCTCATGCTGAGCATGGTTGCACACACAGTACCTATATCAGCCTCTAGCCACAAATTAGTCAAGATTACCAGATACAAATTTTTGACAGTGGTGGAAGTGGATAAGATTTGGTTCTCATTTGTGAAAGACAGGTGTTTGTTAAACACTGGTGCCCCAAGAAACTACTGCATCCATGAGTGAGGATCCCCAAGTAACTCAACCAGTTAGGAATCCTCAGACTTCCACATCATGGGGTAGGACCTCTCAGTCAAGGTCTTGATCAAACTGCACTGCATGATCACTGACAAGTGCATCACCAAATTCTAGTAGGTCTTGTTGTCATAGCAACTCACTATCAAGCTCATATGGCAGCACTTGCTCTCTTTCTATTTGACCAATGCTAATGCTATCATTAGAGGACATTGTGTATGACACAATACAAATATGGTATTCACTCACAATTTCACACATTATAACACATCTCACCTAACACAAACACAAATAAAGAAGTGGGAGAATATATACCAAACAGCAAAAATAACTGAAACAAACCTTACCCAGTACATGGGATCTTTAATGAGGAATGAAAATATGTGCAGTTTCCTTCATTGTTTAAAAAAACAAATATAAGTACAGATAAGGAATGAAAAAATATGTAACTGCAAAAACAATAATATCAGAGTAACAGTTTGCAATAGTTGTCGTATGGCATTATCACAACATTACTTCTTAAGCCTGCATCTGCAGGGAAAGGCTACCACTTAGTTGCATTCACTGCTTCACAATCGTTCCCAGATTTACAGCTCCCTATTCCCCTCTGTTGGTATGCCTTGCACTTGTGTCTCTGTCCACTGACCACTGTAGAAATGTTGACAGTTGTGACCATATTAACTATGCATTTGTGTATGATTTGTGGCAAAATGTATGATGCACAGTTTCAGCTGATCATTCAGCATAGCAAATGGTAACAATGCATGCATCAAGTATTATCTTTATGACCTTACAATGACCCATAGCAAATGTAGCGGGCTAGATACTCCATATTTGCCTTTCACTCCATATACTATTCAGAAGCCTGCATGAGGAGGGTGTCATGCTGCTACCACTGGCTGAACACAGTTGCTATAATCTGCAGTTAGACAAATGACAGAGGGAGATGCAATACAACCATCTCTCACTGGCTGTGGCAGATGCACAGCAAATGGCACAGAATTATGTTATGTAGAATTAAACAATCTGTGAACAATTAGCACTCATTAACAGGGTCATACTGTAGGGCACCTCCAGTTTTGTCTTAATGGAGAAAATGGGTTTTTAACAGGCAGAACACTTTCAAAGTGACTAGCCATATCTATGAAAGGCAATATTAAAGCATCTTCTGCAGCTCCCTGTGGGTTACATGCTGTTGTCATAAGTCAAGATTCAACTCAGTAGTCTGCATTGCATGAAAAAACATAATAGGGAGGGGACAATTGAATATGGATCTGTTAGCTAGTAAAGACTTAGCCAAATATATAGAAAAATAGATAATGAGTAACAAATCATTTAGGATGCACTTACTTACCAGGTGTTCATGTAGTATCTTGCCATGCAAGAAGTCGTTATACAGATACATTGTCTGCTATATGTGGGAATATACAATGCTGGGCTAATAAACTGATTATATAGCCATATGCAACACACCCTATTGACATTTGATGGAATGTTTTGTTTCTTCCTTGCTTTTTTTTTAATACAGCAACAACATTTACATCCTATCTCAGACTATCCCATTGCAAATTGCCCCCTATATAAGGGTATGTCACCTCTGTAGATCAGTATGTGTGTATATACCTTTAAGAAGCTATCCAAGGGCTTGCACAAGTGCATACATAGTGAGCACATGTGAGCCTGACTGCCATTTTGTAGTTAGCTGTTGAGATGTTGAGATGTAAGCATGTATGTATGTAAGCTCTGTTTGCTAATTAGTTTGTTCATATTTGAAGATGCTGCTATCCATCCTGATGTGTTTGTATGTATTAAAGCATCTGAACAAACCCCCAATCCTTCTTGTTGTATGTGTTAAAGATGAACGAGGGACATGGTGCCAGAAGCTGCATGTCTAAAGGACATGGTGCCAGAAGAAGCATACCGAAGGGTCATGGAGTCGGAAACAGCTTGACTGAAATTATTTAAGGCACTTGTTTAGATGCTGGTGGAATATACAAGAGTGAATCATTCCAAAATGTGCAAACTACACAAAACAGGTCTGAAACAAATTTCAGGTATTAAAAAATTGTTCAGCACTATTTATTTTCACATAATATGAGATTAGGCATTCAGAGCACTCAAAATGATATTCACATAAACCAATATGTATGATATTGATAATATTCAAATTACAAAGGAAAATGTTTGAAATAAAGTCAGAATTGCATAAAACAAATAAAATAAAGGGAAACAACTGCATTTTTGCAAATTTATTTCTTATTAAGCAAAGATATCCGAGTTATCAGAAGTATATAAAGTGTTTGCATATTTGTACAGTCTTACAGTAAAGCTGTTTCGGTGAATACAGCCATTACAGAGCATATTTCACAAAGTAAAGTATTTCAAAGAGTTTATTATGCATTTGAATGTTGTTACAAGCTCAGAGCACAGTTTGTTCATGCATAATTACAAGGGCCATATTTTCAGTGTGTTTGTGCATACTTTGTGGGCATGGCAGATGGATTTCAAAAACCCAGTGCACTTGTGTTTGACAGTAATATTGCAGAGAACTGGTGAGTGTTTGAGCAAGAGCACGACATTTTCATACAGGCTGCATTTTCTGATAAAGATGGCAGTACAAAGGCATTTATTCTACTTAATTTAGCTGGATCAGAAGCCATAAAAAAGGAACCATTTGTGTATGCACCTGCTCTTTATACTGGAGAGGGGGAAAAGGATCATATTGTTGTTCCAGCTGAGTCAAGGGAGGACCCAGAGTACTTAAAACATAAATTTAGAGAAATGTGTAACCTCCAGACAAATATTACAAGGGAAAGGCACTTATTTTACATAAAGGATCAAAAGCCTGGTAAAACCTTTGCAGCTATATATAACTGACCTGAGAAATAAGGCTAAAACGTGCAGATTTGGTGATTCAAGGAATGAGTTGATAAAGGGCAGGCTTGTGTGTGGCATAAAAAGATGATGCTTTGAGAAATATTTTGCTTTATGACAGTGATTTGACTTTGAATAAGGCCATTGAGGTTTGTCAGATATATGGGCACACAAATATGCTTATGAATGAGAGCAGCTCTAGAAGGCAAAGTGATAAAGCTCATGTTGATAGTATGCAGCATGTTATTAAAAGAAACAGGCCCAAACACATGGCAGCAACTGTAACTCCTGCAGTACTGACTGGTAAACCCTAGAAATTTCTAGCAAATTCCAGACTTTTCACAGTCTCAGTGAAGCATAAGAGTGAGTCAGCAAACTCAAAGCATGGGCACCAAACTACTTTCATTGGAAGTGTCATAATTATGGTGGAAGTCATGAATCTAAAAGGGAGAAATTTTAGCTTTTGGTCAGCAATGCCACAAATGTAATACATTAAATAACTTCAAAAGATTTTGTAAATCAAAAGTCTCACATTCTTTCATTAAAAGGGAACATTTTAAGAAATGAGTTGATCAGTTTAACTGTAGCAATTCTACTCTTTATGTTGATCTTCTGTCAGCGCTTCATGAAATGGTCAATACAGTAGATTTAAGGGCCAAGAATGAAGTATTTTCTATTGTTCAGGTAAATGGCAAACCCACAGAGCTCAAAGCTGATACAGGTTCCAAGTGCAATGTTATGTCAGCAGAAACATTTGCCAGAGTACGTAAAGGTGAAAGGCTTGATTTGGTAATGTGTGCGAAGCTTGTTGCTTATGGAGGTGAAAAAATTCAGGCCAAAGATTTAGTCGTGCTTTCATGTTACTCTGCTTGAAGAAGCTACAACATATTATTTTATATGGTCAAGAGGCATGTACAGTTATTATTAGGATTCAGAGACAGTTTGAAAATGGGATTGCTTTCATTTAATAAGGAAGTCCACCAAGTTATCTTATAAGACCACTACTCTAATTTTGCATGCATGCAGTACATTTTTTCTACCAATGCTGACCTTTTTCAAGGTAAACTAGGCAAACTTCCAGCTGTGTACTCTATTAAGAGGTCAGTCTAGTTATCAGACTAGCACATAAAGTTCCAATAGCCATGCAGAACAAAGTCAAAGCCAAGTTAGATAAAATGGTGTGATTTGTCCAGTTGAAATTCCAACTGAATGGGTATCTTCCATGGTGGTAGCTCATAAGAAAAGCTCAGATGACATCAGAATATGTACTGATCCATGAGATTTGAACAATGCACTAAAAATACCTCATCATCCAATAAGCGCAGTTGAAGAAGTTGCAGCCTTGATTCCAAATGCCACTATTTTTTTCTGTCTTAGATGCAAAGAGTTCATTTTGGCAACTTCAGCTTGAAAAAAAAATCCTCATTACTCACTACATTCAGTACTCTGTCAGGTACAGATTTTTGAGAATGCCATTTGGGATAAATTCTGCAAGTGAAGTCTTTCAACGTGCAAGGGAGTATTTTTTTTTCTAAGTATCCTTGGCTATTATAGTAGACCACATACTAGTAGGAGATTGTGATGAAGCTGAACATGACCAAAATCTCAGAAACCCTCTGGAAAGGGAATGTCAAGTGAATCTTAAACTCAGTCCACAGAAGTGCAAGTTCAGGCTACATGAGGTTACTTATGTTGGTCATTTATTTACTAGTACAAGCCTACAACCAGACCCTAGAAAATAACGTGGCAACCTTCTGGCAGGTACAATCCTTTATTTAATTCGATGAAGCGCTTTTCGTTCAATGCAGTTCTTTGAACTTCTTCAGATGCATATACAACTACAAATTGATTTAAATATATGTGGTGTCTAATCAGCTGATCCTAGCTTGCCACAAATTAAAAGGGCTACACCATATTGTTAAAAATACTTGAACATTTAAAGTGAAAACATTTGAGGTAAAAACATTCTAGATAAAAAGCATTCTAGGTAAAAAGCATTTTAGGTAACAAGCATTTTAGGTAAAAAGCATTAGGGGTATCGCAGAGCAAATTAAACAGTTTACAATTCCAATTCATCCTGGTATATTATGAAATTATATGATATAAAATTTAAAATTCAAAATTTAAAATTCAGAATTCTTTTAAACCATTAATGGTAAAAGACAACGGCAATTAAGATTCCCTATGTCAATTATTCCTGTTTGAACAGCAGTAAATACATCTATCACTGAAACAGATGCTAACATATAAATTACCTACCTAAACTTTTAATTTTAGGATAGGCATAATTGAACATATCATTTAGTTGCTCATTATATGCTCAGATGTATTTGCCATATTAATTCAACTTAGTTCCAATTCTGTTGGTCCACTTATTTTTGGTGCCATTTGGTCTAAAATCCAAAATTTAAAAGTATGACTAGGGTTTTCCTGAACATGTTTAGCTAATGCACTATCCTGGTTACTTTTCTTAATACTATATAAATGGTCGTATATTCTGTCCCTCAGTCTATAAAAACTTACCTACATAAAAACTGGGACACCGTGTACACTTAAATAAATATACGACCATTTTAGAGTTACAGTTAAATTTACCCATACTCTTCAACACTTTTTTGTTCTTATTGTTGTTGGTCTGAATATCTATTGATGTACCTACATGAATGTACTTACAGTACGGACAGGAGTAACATTGTTGCATGCCTTTGAATTTGGTTGTAACTTTCCCCAAATTTTCAAATAAATTTTTAAAATTCCTGTCTCTTAGTGTTGTGAATTGCGGAACTAGTCCTAATTTCTCAAGAAGTTCTTTGTCCTGAGTAATAATGTTCCAATTTTTCAATATAATACTCTTAATATATTGGAAATCAATGTTGTATGTAATAACAAAATTAACACTTGAACCATCCGGTTCTATATTTGTTATACTATTACCAATATTTTCTATTAAATTGCTATTTACTACATTATTTGCTACAACTATAACCATATTTTCAATTGTGTCCTCTTTGTTACTCAAAATAGGATAATAAGTTCCACTCCTTCTTTTATTCTTCACTTCCATAATAATTTCATCCAGAAATTTACTAGGGTATGCTCTTCTAATGAACATATTAATATGTTAATATATTAAGAGTATTATATTGAAAAATTGGAACATTATTACTCAGGACAAAGAACTTCTTGAGAAATTAGGACTAGTTCCGAAATTCACAACACGAAGAGACAGGAATTTTAAAAATTTATTTGAAAATTTGGGGAAAGTTACAACCAAATTCAAAGGCATGCAACAATGTTACTCCTGTCCGTACTGTAAGTACATTCATGTAGGTACATCAATAGATATTCAGACCAACAACAATAAGAACAAAAAAGTGTTGAAGAGTACGGGTAAATTTAACTGTAACTCTAAAATGGTCGTATATTTATCTAAGTGTACACGGTGTCCCAGTTTCTATGTAGGTAAAACTAAACGTAGACTGAGGGACAGAATATACGACCATTTATATAGTATTAAGAAAAGTAACCAGGATAGTGCATTAGCTAAACATGTTCAGGAAAACCCTAGTCATACTTTTAAATTTTGGATTTTAGACCAAATGGCACCAAAAATAAGGGGTGGATCAACAGAATTGGAACTAGAGAAGTTGGAATTAATATGGCAAATACATCTGAATGCATATAATGAGCCCGGACTAAATGATATGTGTTCAATTATGCCTATCCTAAAAATTAAAAGTTTAGGTAGGTAATTTATATGTTAGCATCTGTTTCAGTGATAGATGTATTTACTGCTGTTCAAACAGGAATAATTGACATAGGGAATCTTAATTGCCGTTGTCTTTTACCATTAATGGTTTAAAAGAATTCTGAATTTTAAATTTTGAATTTTAAATTTTATATCATATAATTTCATAATATACCAGGATGAATTGGAATTGTAAACAGTTTAATTTGCTCTGCGATGCCCCTAATGCTTTTTACCTAAAATGCTTGTTACCTAAAATGCTTTTTACCTAGAATGCTTTTTATCTAGAATGTTTTTACCTCAAATGTTTTCACTTTAAATTTTCAAGTATTTTTAACAATATGGTGTAGCCCTTTTAATTTGTGGCAAGCTAGGATCAGCTGATTAGACACCACATATATTTAAATCAATTTGTATTTGTATATGGAACTGCATTGAACGAAAAGTGCTTCATCGAATTAAATAAAGGATTGTACCTGCCAGAAGGTTGCCACGTTATTTTCTTGGGTGTCTACAACCAGACCCTTCTAAACAATCAGCCATTCTTGAGATGCCAGCTACAGACAATGTTCAAGCCCTGCAAAGTTTTCTTGGCATGGTCAACTACCTAGGCAAGTTCATTCCAGACATGAGACAACTTTCAGCACCACTCAGAGAGCTGACATGTAAAGATGTATCCTGGTCTTGGTTAGAGCAACACCAAACAGCATTTGATGTCCTGAAACAGAGAATTGCTAGTCCACCTACTCTCAGATATTATGATGTTCACAAACCAGTTACACTTTCTTGTGATGGTTCAAAATTTGGTCTTAGTGCTGTCATTCTACAAGAGGATCAACCTGTTCCCTCTGCATTGAGAACTCTTACCTAAACTGAAATGCAATATGCCCAGAATGAGAAAGAGCTGTTGGCAATTGTGTTTGCATGTTTGAAGTTCCATGATTATGTTTATGGGAGACCTGTCCAGATTGGAACAGACCACCAACCTTTAGCCACTATATTGAGAAAACCCATGCATTCAGCTCCAGCCAGACTGCAAAGTATGATGCTGAGATTGCAAAAGTATAATGTCAATCTTGTCATCAAGAAAGGCAAACTTCTTTATCTTGCTGATACATTATCCAGATTGCACAGAAATACCACAGAACAGCACAAGAATGAAAATCTTGATTTTGGTGTTCTGAAAGTGAGAAATTTTTCTTCCACTTGTCTTGATGAGCTGAGATATCACACAACCACAGATCCAGTTTTACAAAGACTCAACCACTTTATTAATTATGGATAGCCATCAAAGCAAACTAGTTTACCTCAAGAATTTCAACCTTATTTTCCATACAGAGATGAGATTTTGTCTGACAAAGGTATCATAATGAAAGGTCCAAAAGTAATTGTTACAAAGTCCTTGGAACCAGAGTACATTGCTATTTTGCATCGTGGTCACCCAGGAACCAAATCAACCAAAAGAAGAGCAAGAAGATTTGTATTTTGGCTTTCTATGTCACAATACATTGAGCAGCACTTTCATCTTTTCAGTGTGTAATAGTACAAAGTCACATCAACAGAAGTAACCACTTCAGCTTAACCAGATTCTAGAACTACCTTGGTCAACATTATTTGGTGTTAGTAGACTCTTGCTCAAATTGGTTTGAAATTGACCTACTTCCTAACGCAGCATCCATACTGTCATTACAAAGATGAAGCATCATTTTGTCATTCATGGCAGTCTGCACAAAGTTATTGCTGACAATGGCACGCAGTTTACAAGCCAACAGTTCAAACTATTTGCTGAAGAATGCGACTTTACTCATGAAAAAAGTAGTCCTGAGCACCCACAGTTAAATGGCTTAGCAGAACGCGCAGTCCAAAGTGCAAAGTGGTTACTGGTTAAGTCAAAACAAGATAATAGTGATGTTTTCCTGAATCTCTTGAATCTCAGAAATGTTCCCTGTGATAAACATCTTGGTTCATCTACTCAGAGACTTCTGTCGAGACAAACCAGAACCGCATTTCCAATCCGTAGTCAATTGTTCATTCTATGTGTCAAGAACAACAGGTCAGTAAAAAACAATCTGTTGAAGAAGCGCCTATTCCAGAAGTCCTACTACGATAAGACAAGCAAACCATTCAATCCATTATGAGAGGGAGAAGTGGTAAGCATGCAAACATCCAAACATTATGATCGGATTGCTGTCGTGAAGAATATTGGTCCAGAGCAAGATTATTCATTATAGAATCAGAGGGAACAACTTTTAGGTGGAATAGGAAACATTTGAGACTGATGTCCAAGCCTACACCACAGCAAATAGCCTGTGAGAAAGACTCTTTATCTCAGAGTGAGTTGCCTGGTGTTCCATTTCCTGAGGAAGTTTCAGAGGACATTTCTGTTCCTGTGATGAATTTCCTAATATGAGTTGTGCACCGCAGGCTGTCCGTGTTGCTAAATTTGGTCCCAACTGTCATGTTACAAGATATGGTCAAATCTCTAAATCCTGTAGGAGATATGAGGCAACTTGTACATGAACATTGTGTTTTGTTTCCAATGTACATAGCAATACATGCCTATCTCTGATATTGTTTTGCATAAAGGGCAATCTTTTCAAGAGGGAGGATGTAGATCAATGTGTGTGCATATACCTTTAAGAAGCTATCCAAGGGCTTGCACAAGTGTATAAATACTGAGCATGTGCGAGTCTGACTGCCATTTTGTAGTTAGCTGTTGAGATGTAAGCATGTAAGCTCTGCTTGTTAACTACTTTGTTCATATTTAAAGATGCTGCTATCCATACTGATGCGTTTGTATGTATTAAAGCATCTGAACAAAACCCCAAGCCTTCTTGTTATATATTAGAGACAAAAGAGCGACATCTTCTAGCTCTGAACATATTCCAAGTATAATGCCACAGAACAGGATCAGGGCTTGTTTCTGTCAGACTTACAAAGATATGCCTAGCCCATCCTCCAAAACCATATCAATAACAAACTTACATGAATTGCATAAATGCCATTTGGTTTTACACACACACACACACACACACACACACACACACACACACACACACACACACACACACACGCACACACACACACACACACACACACACACACACACACACACACAAAACTTGCCCCAAAACAAGACAGAGCCATATTGTAAACTTTGGATGCCCTCATTAATAAACTGACATTTAACAACCACAGAAATGAAAATGAACTTGTTGATTTCAGACAGATACATACAATGCCACGACAAACCATGAAAATGGTCTTTAATGTAACGATAATATAACTAACTAGCCCCAAAGGATTGACACTCTCTAGGCATACATCAACAGTTAAATTGTGAGAAAAGCAAAGAAAACAATGCCTGATACAATGTATTTGAGTTGGTTGGTCACAGACACATCTAACTGCCTCTTACAAACCATATAAAGTATCACTAAGTTTTTAGCATGGTTTCTTCCTCTGGTTTCACATAAAGAATGTCTCACTGCACAGCCAAAAATGTAACTGTTAGATATAAGATAAACAGAATATTATTTTTATATGAGACTTGACACGCATCTGTTTCTTTGAAATTGATTCTGTATGTTTTTCCTAACTACAATTGTAAGTCATACTGAGAAAAAATGCAAAGTACTCATGACATCCTTGAATATGTGCAAAAAAAATATCTATACGGAATATAAAATCTAACACATCTAGGAATGTGATAACAATGACTTTTATCAGACACACTGGTGTGTTAGTACATGAAAAGGATAAGGGCATGAAGCAAAACATTTTGCCTACTTGCAAACATGCGGCAAGTTAGAAAAAGATGAAAGTTGATACCTGCCTGGTTAGAGGAACAGTACATGACAAGAGCATGTAGGTCATGCAATGTGTAAACAAACAATTTGTATTAAATTGTAAATATTTCTAAGTAAATCACAGTGTAAACTGGACAGCCAATGAATTAGAGTTGCTTAATAAGCACTCTGACAGACATATGCCACAGCAAAACAAATATTTGTTTTAGCCCCTCCCTCCCCCTGCAGCTGATAATCAGCTGTCTCCAGCTCCTCTCTTCATTCACCAGGTTTACTGGACCAACTTCAGCTCCTGTGTTCAACATGTTCCACATCTGGGACAAATGGAGAGATCAAGGACACTGGTGCAATGTCATATTGCTTAAGGAGAATATGCCCTACTTCACACCAGTCATGCAGCAACCTTAAGAGTTTTTCTAATTGCTACACATGGAAGGTGCATGCTTGCTTTTGTTCATAAGCAACCTCCTACCCAAATGGTATGCCTCTTGCAGTGCAGAACTCGTCTAGCTCTCACTGCTGCTATTACAGTAAGCCGAGGCAGTCTCCCTGCCCAAGGATGGGTTAATGAGCAGGTGTCAGCAGTTCCCTCAAATCCTCCCCTAGTCAAGTCCCTCTGGCTTTTGTATCAATAGTCAAACACATTTTATCTCTGCCACAGTAAGGGATTCAACCCTCTTGCCACTAGGCCATACTACAATAGGACTAAATATTTGTAAATATCTGTCTGTGCGGGGATATGTAAGTGCTGATGGTGGAAGCAGTCTCTACAAATGACAAACTTGGGAAAACATGCAACCATAAATGAGGAGCCCATTTTAAAGTGCAAAGATAATGCTAAAGTAATCAGAATTCAGTTGAAGTCACTAAATAATGACATGTATTTGAGTTTCAGAATTCATATCCTTCAAAAGATGGATGTTAACACAAATCCTGTTATTCTAGCAACTTTCTAAATTTATAACAGCAGCATTTAAAATGTGTCCCTATTTTTGGGCCTTTCTACCCCCCTTATGTCAGGCTATGTCCTGATTTCTTGCGCTAAGAGGTTGAGTGGTATGAGTGAAATTAGAGATGGTGATAACATGCTGTAAAAAAAAGTAAAATTTGCAAACAGGACTGTAGTGGTGTGATATTTTACTGATTACATTAAACAAAGAAAGTGGATGATGTGTGCAGTCATGGTGCAAAATGACGCTGGTTAAAGAAAACCAATACTATTTCACTGGTGATAAAACAACTCAGTTAAAGGCCATGGCTTTTCAGTTTTTGAAAAAAAAAACAGTATTTATTAAACACCATTCATTCTAAAGGGGTGCAATATCTCTCAGTCATTCTAAGGGGGTGCGATATTGTCAGCATGGAAGGAGATGGTCACCAGACCATGCTGCTTTGCCAGAGATGGTCTGCACCTCTCTCCTCTAGGGTTTCAAATATTAGCTAAAACATTGTCTTCCCCCATAGTGCCTTTTTTAGGCAATGCCAAACTGAAAGTACTTCCGACATTGCAAATCAAAACTAAGAAAATCTAAAGGTATTACTGCTCAATGTGAGGAGCCTAAACAAAAAACTCAATTCCCCGGAAGTTCTCTTTACCCTAAAGAATGCTGATGCCTGTGTGGTCTCTGAGATATGGTTTAAATCCATGGACAGCACACCAACAGTGCAGGGTTATAACGCCTTCCACACATACAGACCAGCTACTTCACAGGCAGGGACTAAAGGTTGAGGTGTCTCTATTTAAATCAAAAATAAATATACTAAATAATCAGCAATATAAATAACACCGAATATCTCTAAGGATGTGTGACTTAACAGTGTAAATATCAATGAGTTTTCTTCAATACACTCTAGGTTTTACTTGATGTCATGCAATAATTTGTAAATCACTTGTTTTTTTAAATATTAAGTACATAGGGAATATTGCTTATTGTCATAATTATGAACAAAAATTTGCAGTATCTCCTGAATTTTGTGAAATAATGGACATTGCCAATGCATTTTTCTGTCTCCTACCATAGCATTTCATACATTATCCTCAATAGTTAATAGGTGTCCCAGTTAAGAAAATATGAACATAAATATGAAAATATATGGGAAAAGGTGACTTTTTTACTGTGAGACATCCTGCATTAACAATCTTAGTGTTGATTTGTTAATTATTCACTGCCCTTTCTAATACTTCCTATTAGTAGCTGGTAAGTCACTTAGTTAAAGAAGCCGGACCAGGTCTGGCATACCTCTCAACTGTACAGATTTTCACAGAATGTCCAGATTTTTGCCTCATTTTTTTTGGTCTGTTCCATGAATTTGCTAAATAATGACAGTCATTTGAGTTTCAGAGTTAATATCCTTCAGAAAATATATGGTAACAGCAGACCTTTTATTCTAACAAATTTCTAAGTTTATAAGAGCAATATTTAAAATCTGTCCCTATTTTTGAGGCTTTGACTCCTATTATTTTTAGTATTATCCAGATTTTCTGTGCTAAGAGCTTGAGAGCTATGAGGTCTGGATGCTATAAGGAGTTATTTATTTATTTTATTTGTTAACCGGGAGAGTCCGACTGGATACATGTCCATTTTCAGTGGAGGCCCGGGGAGAAAAGCTCCAGGTACATAACAGACATATGAACATTGTTAATGCAAAAAAGGAAGATAGTTGAGTTCTAAATACAATATAAAGATACATCACATCTTGGGGAAAAAAACAACAGCAGCATATAAAAAAAAACACAGGTCAGTTACAAAGGTGAGGCGCCTTCTTAAAAAGCGGTTAAGGATAGTGAGGTAAGAGAAGGGTAAATGATAGTGGTTAATCAGGTTTGGAACAGGGACATTGCCAGAGAGTATTGAGATGGGGTTTAAGCTTTTTTTTGAATTGTAGGAGTGAACGTTCTGAGGTGAGCATGGTCGGTAGGCAGTTCCACATTTTACCTACAAAGTTTGAGAATAGAGAATCCCCAGCAGAATTATTGGCTTTGGTAGTTTGAGCTAAGATCTTATTGGAGGAGCGTAAAGATTGCAGGTTAATATAGGGTGAATGACGTTTTTCAGAGCTGGTGTTTTCTCTGGGTGATACAGTATCTGGTGAGCCGTTTTGAGTTGGTTGAAATAGAGTTGGCTGACAAACTCTAACCACCCTAGTTGCTTCAAGTTAGTGTAGTGGTGTGTTCTAAAGGTGGAATTTGTGGCAAATCTAGCTATGTGATTGTAACAAGAAGCAAGTTTGTTAAGGGTTGTCTTGTTTAGGTTTGTAAAGAGGGGGGAGGCATAGAAAAGAATTGATAGTAGGTGTATGCTGGCAATTGTAATTTTAGCGTGAGGAGTGAGAAAGTGTTTTACTTTATAGAGAGAGACAAGCTTTTTATTGACGGTTTTGATGGTAAGATTGAAATGGGTGTCAAATTTAAGGGAGTTATCAATGGTAACACCTAATAGCTTTGTGTGAGCTTCTGGTGATATAGTGATTCCATTGGAGGATGTAATAGAGAAGGTGGGGGGAAGAGTCTTGTTAGTGGGTGAGAAAGTAAGTAGTTTTGTTTTGTTGGGGTTGAGAACTAGTTTACAACTTGAGAACCATTTTTCTATTAGGTTGAAGGTGTCTTGGGTTGAAGCAGTGAGTTCTGCCAGGTTGGAGGCAGTGCTGATGATAGTCGAATCATCTGCATATTGAATGCATGTGGCATGGGGGGGTGATTGTGGGCAGGTCATTAACAAAGATGGTGAAGAGAAGAGGGCCAAGAATAGATCCTTGGGGAACTACAAGTGTAACAGGTAGGCATGTGGATAATTTGTCCTGCCATAGAACAGCCTGTTGCCTATTGGACAGGTAGGATTGGAACCATTTCAGCGTGGAATTGCTGAGTGATAGTTTTTAATGTATGGAGGAGTTGAATGTGGTTCACCATATCAAAGGCCTTGGAGAGGTCTAAGAAAAGAGCAGATGATAGTTTATTATTGTTTCTGAAGTTATTGATGGTATTAGAAAAGGATAGTAGGGCTGATGTGGTACTGTGATTTGGCCTGAAGCCATGTTGGGAGTTGGCTAGAATTTTATTTTTGGTGAGGTGTTCCATCAGTTGTTTGTGGACACACTTTTCCATAATTTTGACCAGGGTTGAGAGTATAGCTATAGGTCTGTAGTTGGTTAGCTCTAGTGAGCTACCACCTTTATGGAGAGGAATAATGTGGGACATTTTCCATACGGACGGGATGAAGGCTTCTGACAAGGTACGGTTTATGATTATGGAGACGGGATAGGAAATGGCCTCAGCTGCTTTTTGCAGAAACTCAGCTAGGAGAAGGTCAGCTGCTAGCTTAATGGGTTTTAGTTTTTTAAGAAGAGATGTTATAGAGGATATGGGTACTGGATCGAAGGTAAATAGATGATCTGATGTAGTTGTAGTATTCTGCTGGCATTTGTAGTGGAGTGGGCTGGTTGTTTATTTGAATTGTGTGGCCAGGGATTGTATAGTTTCTGTGAAGAAACTATTGAATGTGTTAGCAATGTTTACAGAGCACTGTTGTTTGCAAGTTGTTGGAGTGGGGGTGGTTGCCTGGCCTGGGTGCAGGAGCTTGTTTAAGCCTGCCCAGAATTTTTGTGGATTATTAAGGTGTTTGTGTTGGAGGTGGAGGAAGAAGTTTTTTTATCATTTAAGATCATTCTTTTAGTTTCATTTCTAAGTTGCCGGAAGGTTTGGTGGGAGTGTGGGTCTTTAGAGGTACGCCATGTGACCCACATCTTGTTTCTAGATAGGATTTTGGATTTTGTTTCCTTAGAGAGCCATGGTGCGGTTTTGGTTTTAGTTCTAATGGACCATATTGGAGCATGGGAATCTAGAATCTTGAGGAAGGTGGTGTTGAAGTAGATAACTGCCTCTTCAAGAGGAAGAGACTTGAGTATTGTCCAGTTGTGGGCTTTAAGTTCAGTTTGAAAAATGGAGGCGTTGAATTTATTATTGTTCCTGATTTTTTTTATGGTTGTAAGAAGGGGGGGTGATTTTCTTGAATTTGATAACATAGGTGAGTAAGTAATCACTCATGTCCTCTGGGTGAGTACCTGCTGAGTACTGCTCAGGATCTTTATTAGTAAGGATCCAGTCCAGGATGCTGTCTTTGTTTTGGGGTTTACCTAGTCTGGTAGGAGTGGATATGAGCTGAGAAAAGCCATGTAGATTTATGCTGCTAGATGGGGAGCTAGATGAGAAGGAATTCCAATTGATATTGAAGTCACATAACACTATGGATTCCTGGGGGGGAGTTTGAGTTAACCAGTGGAGAAAGTCCTCTAAGGTTTTGTTATTATTGTTGCCTGGGGGGATGTAAATACATGCTATATTTATGCTTTTATGTTTGTTTGGTTGAAGTTTTACAAGTAGAATTTTGGCATTGTTTGTTAGGAGGGGTTGTGGAGAGGCAAGGGAGATTTGTAATGTATTTTTGTAGAGTATGGCTACACCGCCACCTTTACGAGTTATTCGGTCTGCTCTTAGTATATCATACCCTGGTGGGATTATCTGTGTGTCTTTCAGACTTGGTTTAAGCCAGGTTTCTGTGAGACATAGTAGGTCTGGGGAACAAGTAGCTAAAAGGGCATGTAGGTTGTGAATCTTATTGTTTACACTTCTGATGTTTAGATGACAGGTCAGAAGAGAGTTAAAGGGTCTAGAGTTTAGATTGAGAAGTGGAGGGAGGATAGGGTGGAATTAGAATTGAGTGGAGGGAAGGGCCAGGGTTGGGGTGGATATCACCATCTGTGGCTAGTCTGTGATTCAGAGTGGTAATGAATTTGAGGGCTTTGAGTAGAAGTTTGTAGTAATGTTTATCATTTGGCCTAATATTGGTAGGTTTGATAATTACATAGCGTTCGAGTTCTAACAAGGTGGGTGAGTAGGGAGTTGAGTCATGGCCTCTGTTGTTAATTATGGGGGAGGGGTTGGTTTGGTAGCCTGGGTGGTGGAAGCCTATGTAAGACCAGGTTTCATATAGGGTAGCTAGGTAAGGGACAAGTAGGAGGGGAAAAAGAGTTAATATGATAAGCTTCCTGGGTGGTGTCATATTCCGTTTGATCTTAGAGGGCGGTAGTGAGGTACAGGAAGTTAGTGGACAGTAGGGGGAGTGGATTGAGGTTATAAAAGTACGAGAACTGGGGGCGGGTGGGAATAGCGGCAGGGCGGGGAGCGGAGCGAGCAGGAGCGAAGCGAGTGCTCGTGGAGCGGGGTTGACACTAAGCCACTAGAGCCCAGGTTTCAAGATGTAACTCCTGAATAATTAACTTGCAGGTGAGTAATCTCATCTAAACAAACATCAGGTTCAATTCCTATGCTTTGGGAGCTTGTATTTACAATTTTATAGCAGTTTGCCTTAGTTTTAGAATGTGTTCTGTAGTTTAAGGGGAGTATATGCAAACAAGCTTGGATTTTTTGTTTGGGTAAGCCTAGGGAGTTATGGGTAAGCCTAGGGAGTTATGGGTGTTAACTGGACAAATACAAAAAAGGCACTACAGGCTTGAATGAGCAACTTTAAAGCACAAGTGCATCTCAGAAACAATCATTTGCACACAACATGCACATCAAGTGCTTGTTATACAGGACATTGAAAATAAAAAATGTTTAAGCTCTTACAATTGAACTATGTAGAAGGAAACCAGTCTGTGACCTGACTAATCAGCTGATTAATCTATCCTCCAAAGAAATAAAGATGTTTAGGAACAACAACTGGAAATTTTCCTAAACTAACAGATGAGCTACTTAATATGCTGGAGTAATGATTGGGGGCAGGGCAATGAATTAAATTAGCAGGGGCTCTTTAACGGGTGAATAGACTATAGAAAGCAAAGAGCATTTTGACCACTTGTGAGGTATGTTTAAATATAGCATAAAATCATTTTGAGAATAGCCACAGTGTAAAAGTGGCACAAGGTGTTAAAGATATTGAAACACAATCAAACCCAGCAACAGACAGTATGTTAATTTAATTGTGAATAGATGAGGTTGAATGTTTTGGGCAAAAATCTTTCAAAAAATTCAAAATAACTAATTGTATCCCGTAGTTGCTCTTTAAGAAAAATTCACTTGTGCAACAGCTTCTAAAATATATACATACACACACACACACACACACACACACACACACACACACACACATATATATATATATATATATATATATATATATATATATATATATATATATATATATATATATAGGGTTTACCTCCTTAATGTCGAAGGTTACAATGGCGAACAAGCACAATGCTGAAGCATTTCCACAAAACCAGTACCACCGAAACCTCAGAAAGCTGACAAACCATCAAAAGTTGACATTTTGACTGCACCACACCTACAAATAATTGCTAACATGGGTCAAAAAGAGGGCAAGATTTTTGTGAAGGTGGAGTTTGGAGTTTGTGGAAGCCGGTTCACCATTGTGGCCGTCAATATTATGGAGATAAACCTATATATATATATATATATATATATATATATATATATATATATATATATATATATATATATATATGTGTGTGTGTTCCAATCTTCCATGAGTATTATTGTATCTTGGGACTACTGGGGTTTTGAGTCCTGCCTCTTTCTCATAGAAGCTATATCAACCATACCTAGCTTCCTCAAAGCTTTCTCTAGTCTTTAGAAAAAGACATGCATGTACACTCTGCTATCCCCTGTGATGCATAAAGAAAAATGGAGAGAAAAAAGTAAAACAGTTGTCCTCTGACTATGTATTTGTAATTGTGTAAAGCTTGTTCCTTGACCCTGCCTTTTCAGTTGTGTACAGCCTGTTCCTTAACCCTGACTTTTTAGTTGTGTATAGCCTATACATTGACCGTGGCTAAACAACAGTGCACATATTGTGCAATGAACCTGACTTTGTAGTGTTGCAATGTTGTATCACCATCTACATACTTTTTTTTTGAACACTATGAGTATGTTGCAATATACATGCTGCTGGTTTGTGTCATCTGAGATACAGCATGTAGGCAAAGTTATCACTAACTCCTATGAAGTAGCTATGGTTGGGAACGTGCTAAAAGCTGTTTTGCAGATATTGAGAAGCATAATCAAATGTCTTGTATTTCTATAAGTATAGAAAAACACAAAGTACACAGCTGTAACTTGCAGGCTTGCACTGATATTATGAAAAAGCTGTATATTGAATAAACAACTTTACTGCTGACACATCCAACCATAAAGAGAATGTTTTTGCTGCTTTGTAGAAAATGTGATCATTTTTGGTATGTGAAATGAAACATACAACTTAGATTATTTTTTTACAACTACTGTCATTGTAGAGTAGAGTTTTTTCCCGAAATAACTTTGTTTCTTTGTAATGTAGCACCTGCTGTTTATGAGACATTGGCCATTATTCATAGTCAGTTTTCAAAGTACACACTGCAGTGTTATACTGAAAGTGTGGATGTGAGGATACGTAATGATTCAAAGAGCCTAATAGCACAGTATGGCAAAGAGCTGAAAGGCAGGGAAAGAGATGATAAAAATTAGCATACAACATCACCCAAATGAAAAAGTGCAATCTAATGAGTGCATAATGAAATGCAAACAATGATCACTAAAATTGGTCACAATTCATAGTCATCAGGCATAAAATCATGCAAGCAGTCATTTCTAATTACCTAAGAAAATCTGTATCACTGTATTAAGTGTGCTAAACCTCTCAAGGTTGTATCATATGAAAATGCGCAGACAGGCAGTAGCTGTATCTCAACAACAACAACTGATTTTATATGTGGCACCAATTGTATCCACACAGGATCCGAATATTGTAACATGTGGTTTGAGTAATAGCTGTACCAACACTAGATGGCAATTCATCTACTGATGCGGAGCTGTAGGTAGGACAGAGAGATGGGAGCAGCTGTCATGGGTGCAAGTTGTTAGCAGGTGCAATTACCAGTGGCGGTGAGGCAGAAGTGTATTAATGGCAATGTATTGTCAGCATACATTGAACTCTGTGCATGTCAGTCACATTGCATAGTATCTGTGACAGCCACTCTTTACACAAAGCCAGTAATCAAGGAGCCTTTTTCCTCACCACTGACAGCAATAAGAGATGATCACTAAGAATAGGATTGGATTTACAGAGTATTTTAAGATGCAGCTCTCTACATAAAGCATGATTTTCCCTAAGAGCACACAGGGAACAAGCTCCTGACCTGGGACCAGATTCTCTGTTTTTCCAGATTCCAAACAAGACTCACTTTGGAGCACTGTCTCCCAGTTCCAAGTAGCTAACACAGTCAAACCTGGGTATTTGATTTTCACACACACACACTCCTGGGAAAGGCTGAACCCTCTCTGCCCAGACTATACCGTGACTACACTACCAGCAGTCAACCACTCTCAGGCTCTTACAAGGATATTTAATTATACTGAGTAAAATCAATACTAGCATAAGTAGTAGAGTGTAACTAAAGCAGCCAGGCTTTTTGGAGTGGCCAAGGCATCATTGAAATGAACACAAGAACTCTCAATACATTAAAACTATTCTCTAAAAGATCAGCCACAATGAAAGGTATAAAATATTTAATAATAAATAATACAATAGAAAACATGAGAATGCTAAATGTCTAAGTACAATAAGCATCAGAGCTTCAATCACAAGAAAAAGAAAAATAACAGAGTTGGACAGATTCAAACAAATGCAGAAAAACAATACTCAGCTAATCTTGCTGCATTTCCTGACTGTTTAAAGAATAACTGTTCCCTAGCTAACTTAATTAATACAGCAAGGTAAGGTTAGCTCCTGAGATTATTACTTCCACAAGGCAAGGTGATGAGCGTCTAATAGACTGAACTGAACAGCTGAACTAACTCACCTGAAATGACTGTGATAACTGTCATAAATCTTTATATCAGGTTCCCATGAAAAGAAAACCAAACAAGCTGCCATGAGAGTTCCTTCCTCTCAGTGCTAGTTATAAAATTTCATCACATTTGATCAACTTACTCTGGTACAATACACATTCAGAGCTTTGCTAAGATCTGTTGCAGTATTTGAAAATTATAGAACAATTTCAAAAACTTCTACTCTTCCCTTCCAGAATTCTTTGTTTATACATAAACATTTAATCAGCTATAATAACATTGTTGATACATTTTTTAACACAATCATCTGTACAAATCAGTGTGACAGTCAAATGACACAAAATTATATACAAAACTCAAGCTAACTATGCTGGCATATACTACACATGAACGTCCCTATTCTCCCTGGCACAGATGGCAATACCTCACATCATTACACTCCCACCCCTTTGAAGACTCAAGCTAGTTATTCAAGTTATACTGGAAAATAAAACATTGCTTGACAGAAATGGGCCTGCCTGGGAACACATTAACCAATACCCTATTTTGAGAGTCCATCTGTGTTGGCATTGATGTAATCTGGACTGTCTAACATGAGAGGGGGCTCCCAAAGCCCCTTTTGACTTTTGTAATGTCTGCTCACAGACTGGGGTCCACACTACTCTATCTGGCTGTTTTTTCCTTGTCAGATCTGTAAAGGAAGCAGCTATTGTAATTGTGCTATAAATTAGGAATAAACTTTCTATAGTACCTCACTGTCCCCAAGAATGTCCTCACTTGATTTTTGGTAACAGGGGAAGGCCACACCTGAATAGCTCTGACTTTGGCAGGTTCTTTCCTAATCTTACCACTCCCCACTATATGTCCCTGGTAGGAGACCTCTGTCATACCCACTTGACTCTTAATGGGCTTATGGTCAACCCTGCCTTTTGCAGTCTGCTCAGGACCTCCCTATCATTCTGAGGCTTCATTACATTAACATAGTGCAAATTGTGCCCTTGCCTCCTGCCCAGCAGGTTTACCATGTAATTAACAATACTGACCTTCCTTACCACTTCAATGGGTCCCTCTCAAGCTGCCTGCAGCTTAGTGTGTCTGACAGAATGAGCACTGTAATCTGCTGTCCCACATTCCTGCCATACCAGACCTTTTTCTGCTGTTGGGCCCCTGCCATGTTCTCCTGAACCAAACCCATGACCTTCCTAAGTGTTATTCTAAGGTTTAGGACATATGCCACAACAGACTCCTTGTAGGATTTCTTTTGGGATTCACGCTCACACCCCCCACACTCACTACAAATTAAATCTAAATGCCTTCTAACTCTATGCCCTTACAGCAACTCAAAGGGTGAAAACCTGAGGATTCCTGGGGTACATCTCTGTATGCAACAAGTAAATAGGGCAAATATTTGTCCCACTCTCTCTTAAACTGGTCTAAATATCCATAACATGGTCTTTAGTGTAGAGTTTAACCTCTCCACAAGACCATTAGTTTGGGGATGGTAGGAAAAGGTCTTTAGGTATTTCGTCCCACAATGCTCCCACAGGCATGCCAGCAGGTCTGACATAAAATTAGCACCTTTTTCAGTCAGTATTTCTCTCAGGAAACTTATCCTGCTGAAGATCTCTACCAAAATATTTGCCACCTTCTCTGCCTCGATGAAGGACAGAGCCACTGCCTCAGGGTATCTAGTAGCATAATCTAGGGTTGAGAGGGTGGCCGAATGGTTACGATTTTTGCCTTACAAACACAAGGTGTAGGGTTTGAGTCTCACAACGGATAATTGTCTAGGCTTAAAATGTCTCACAAGGGCAGTTAGCTTAGTACTAACCTATGAACCTATGAACCTACTACCACTGGGATATACTTCTTCCCCTGTGGAACTTGGGGTACTCAGATGCCCCACAATATGCATAGCTACCCTCTGAAATGGCTCTTCAATAACAGGCAAAGGCATCAACAGACCTTTGACCTCATCCCCTGCCTTGCCTACCTTTTGGCACTGCTCACAGGTCCTACAGTACCCAGCTGCTTTCCTTGCAATTCCAGGCCAATATAAGTTCTGCATAATATGTCACTTGGTACACTTTATGCCCATATGACCTGCAAAAGGAATGCCAAGGGCTAATGCTAGAAGTGCCAAATGGTAGGCTCTAGGTACTATTGACTGCTGTATTACCTCAACCTCTAGCCTTCCCTCAGGGGTTGACTCCCTATACAGTAACATTTTATTCCAGTATACAGACTCCCTTTTTCCTTGAGCATCATGTTTCTCCTCCCACAAGCATCATAAGGTAGGGTCGAAAAGTTGATCCTGTCTCAAATGTACTTTTGTGACTCCTTCCAGCTCTCCTTCCACAGAAAGCCTAGTATCTTCTGACAGAGGTGCCGTGTTGTTTTGCCTGGCTACTACCACTCACCTCTGTCCTCTGTCACTCTGTCCTTGCAGTTACCCTGTCCTTGGGAACATCAGTACATACCAGCAGCTGTGGCTTACTTTCAGGCTCACTGCTACAGGGTAGCTCTCTCCCTAAAATAGCCACATCACCAGCCCCAGCTTCAGGTGTGGGGTCTGTCTGGGTCTCCCTCAGGCTACTACACCTACTTGCCTGTCTCCAAGCCTGACTGCTTGTAACTGCATGCACACATAAGGTACTGCATTATCAAAATCATTCCCTATCAAGGCATCAGAAGGAATATCCTTAAACACAGCTACTGCTTGTTTCTGTTTCCACCCTCCCAGTCAGGGTGAACCGGGGCTAAAGGTATTTGGAGTGGGACCCCACCTAATGCTCTGATTGGAGTGGACTGCCCAAGCAAGTACTGTTCATCTTCAACCACTGCAGGCTTTACAATAGTTATATAAAACAGCATACACAACACGCTGATTTCTGATGATAAAACCTACATTACTATATAAAAAATATATACATAGAAACTTCACCATAAATGCATATATGTATATAAATAAATAGAAAATACATAAATCTAAAGAGCATATGTATAAATATATATAAATAAAAACTTCACTGCAACTAGAGTCTTATAGAAAATACATTACTATAGCAAATGACCAGTTACTTGTCTTCCATCCACTAAGATAGAATACAAACTCAGGTGATAGTTTGGTACCCCTGTTGTCTCCAGACAACTTAGTACTGGCATGTTGCTAACTACCCTTGCTGGCTCCCTCACCTTTTGTTCCCCACCTTGCTTCAGTGGACATTTGTATGTTGTGTGGCCCCTCTGGTTGCATTTAAAACATCTAACCTCTGATCCTGGGAGTGTGTCTTGTTTGGGATCTGAAGAAACAGCGAGTCCAGTCCCAGGTCACGAGAGTGTCGATGCTTGAGGAAGGTAGCTAAGGAGAAACTTGATCTCAAGGAAAAGGGGAGTCTGTATACTGGAACAAATGGTTACTGTATAGGGAGTCTACTCCTGAGGTAGGGCTAGAGGGGGAGGTACTACAGCAGATATTAGTACCCAAAGCCTACATCTGGCACTTTTAGCCATAGACCATGGCATTCCTTTTGCAGGTCATATGAACTAGTGGGTTCCTCTATTACTGATAAACTCTGTTGGGGTGATTTAAGCTGCCCACCATGGGTTCCCTTATATCCATGTGCAACACTGGGTATCCCTTTCTTGTTCAGTCTCCCCAGGTCATCTTCAGAGTTACACTCTGGTCTGCCAGACAGATTCTCATATCCTCAGGTAAAATATTAAGAGCTTGTTCCCTCACCAAAAGGCCTGCCAGTCTTTCAAAACTGGTGATATGACACCAACTCACCCACCTATGAAAATAAGTGTTTAACTCAGCAATATAATCACATACACTTTCATCTGCTCACAAAACTTTTTTTCTGTAAGTTTCAGGTGTTAACTTATAACAATTCAATAAACATTGTTTCACTCTATCATAGTTTAAACAATCAGTATGAAACAATATAAAAACAGAAGTTACAGCTTTACCATGGAGTAAGGGGGTCAGGAGCCCTGCCCAGAGCTCTTGGTCAACATTATACTGTTTACATACTCCTTCAAATATATGAATAAAATTATCAAAGTCAACCCTCTCTGCAAATTGTGGAAGAAATTTACTGACATTTGTTGATTCTGGGGTCCAGTTATTCCTCTCCCCATTACCTCCATGACCCTGACAAAGAGAACACATCTCCCTCTCATGGTGTTGCTACTACTCATTTTATTCAGCCTCCAAACACCACAGTTTCTCTTCAGTCTCCAAATGCCACAGTCTCTCCTCAATCTCCAAATGCTGCAATCTCTATTCAGTCTCCAAACATATGTCCTGCAGTACATGCAAACACTGCTTCTCCTTTTCTTCAGCCTCTAAATATTGCAGTCTATGTTCGATCTCCAGTTCAAGTCTCTTTAACGCCAGACAGATTTTTAAAGAAAAGGTGATGTCCTGTTTCTGAATATTGCACACCCCCAACATCAGACTGGATGTCCTCCTGGCCACTGGTCCACTCTGCAGCTGTGAGTAAGGCTAAAATCATTTCCTCTTCAGTCTGGTTAACATGCACCAGTCCTTCGGCTTTGTGCACCTTGGCCAACTGGTTCTTTGTCAGCTTACCATAATCCTCTGCTGACATCTTTGCCTGCTTTCCCTGACTAAACTAAACTAACAAAAATAAATAAAAATAGTGTGAAAATGAAACTCTGAATCTTTAACTTGTGGCTGTTGAGAGTACACACACCTTCAGTGACAACTGCCCACAGGCTACTGGAGTTCAATTAATATCCCGCTACACTGCCATCAATATGTGATGAACTCCCTTTACCCTCAGCCAATCCACACCACTGACACTGGAGAGAGATGGTCACTAAGAACAGGAATGGATTTATACAGTATTTTAAGATGCAGCTCTCTACATCAAGCAAATTTTGCCCCAAGAGCACACAGGGAACACACTCATGACCTGGGACTGGAGTCTCTGTTTCTTCAGATCCCAGACAAGACACACTTTGGAGCACTGTGTCCCAGTTCCAAGTAGCTGACACACCCAAACTTGGGTATTTGATTTTCACATACACACACCCTACTGGGAAAGGCTGGCACAGGTTTACTGGATGCACCCCCACTTCCCAGAGTATAAGGTAACTGCACTGCCACCAGTCAGCCACTCTCAGGATCTTACAAGGGTATCTAATTATACTGAGTAAAATCAATGAGAGTGTAACCAAAGCAGTCAGACTTTTCTAAGTGGCCAAGGTGTCACTAAAATAAGTACAAGTGCTCTCAAGACATTAAAAGTATTCTCTAAAAGGCCAGCCACAAAGAAAGGTATAACATATTTAACAATAAATAATAAAATAGAAAACATAATACTAAATATCCAAGTATAATAAGTACAGAGTTTCCATGACAGGAGAAATAAAAATAGCACAGCTGGACAGATTCAAACATATGCAGAAAAACAATACTCAACTAATCTCACTGTATTTCCTGACTGTCTAAAGAAGAAATGTTCCCTAGCTAACTTAATTAATGCCACAAAGCAAGATTAGATGTTGAGATTCTTACTTCCACAAGGCAAGGTGATGAGGTTCTAACAGTCTGAACTGAACAACTGAACTTACTCAATTGAATTGTCTGTGATAGCTGTCATAGATCTTTATTTCAGGTTCTAAAGAAAACAAAACAAAACAAGCTGCTGTGAGAGTTCCATCCTCTCAGTGCTGATTATAGAATGACATCACATTTGGTCACCTTACTCTGGTGCAATATACATTCAGAGCTTTGCTAGGATCTGTTACTTTATTTGAAAATTATAGAACAATTTTAAAAAAAATAACTCTTCCCTTCCAGAATTTTTTGTTTAAACATAAAAGCATCCCTATAAATCAGTGTGACAGTCAAACTATGCTGACATATGTTGCATATGCACTGCCCTGTTCTCCCAGGCACAAGTAACAATGCCTCACATCATCACAGTATCTATGTTTTTTTTATTTTGTCATTCCAGGAGGGCACCAATTTACCAAGCTGCTTCTCCGAGCTTATGGGCCAGCAGGTTTTAGACCACCTTACATTGTAAAGGCATTGTATGGTGTGATCTGCATAGCACATATACTGGACCTGGTGGAATATAGGGACCTTCCAGAGACAAGGAGAAAACACCTGAGTTTATCACATATATCTTTTAAAACAACCACCTTTCATAAAAAAAAAATGCTAACACTTGTGGATGAATGCATCCATTTCCCCAAAATAGCAAGGTAGAGAACCACCACCATTCATGACTTCTATGGCTCTGCTATCTCCATGATGCATTGGGAGCCATAGTCTGCACAGAGTTTGCAATAAGAAACCCAAATGATGTGCATATACAGTGGTACATAAGCAGGAATGGACAATGATCCACTTACTGCCAGGTGGTGTAACATAGAAAAGGTATCATAACAAGTACTTCTGCACAGCACTATAGCAGTGCACATTATTATGACAAGCAGTATAGTTTTCAGCTATATTACCAATTCCTGCATAAGGAGGTGCCATAGGAGGACAAAGTAATTAAACGCTGGCATACTGCTATGCCTACATAATTAGAGCCCTTGTGTCACAGGTGATAGAGAATACCCCCTGAAGCCTTAGATGATGATGCCCATGTAGAACCCTCGATGTGTAGGTTACCAGCTAATAATATGCTAGCCAGGCACAAACCTGGAACATAGTGAGGTGCAAAGCCTATTGAAATCCCAGTTCTGCTGCCTACATATGTCTGTGGAGCAGGGCAGTAGGCCTCTTTACATCACATAGCAAGCTGCATGTTATACGATATGATTATAAGGAAGGAAGTAACCCAGTGATCAGTCCTGGTAACCTCCATACTCTCAACAGCAGACTGCACTGCAGCCTCCAGCACAGCATCCACCAGCAGTGTGACAGTGACACCAAAAGACACCAATCAGTGACCATAACACCCCACTTAGAAAACACTGTGTGCTGTTTACAGCAGTACATTTGAAACTGCAACATCTGGCCATGTCTCTGAGACCTGACATAATACTAGAACAAAATGATGGAGGTCGTCTATCTAAATACTATGTTAAGTTGTGCATGTTCAATTCCCACTGCACCAGATATGTCCAGTTAAATAATATAGGAGGGAAAGTAGAGTAGGTCATAGCCATAATCATTTGCACATCTTCCTGTGGACCCAAGGGCACATGCGTGGCTATACAACTTGAGGGTTGAAGGGTAAATATTCATTAAAGACAGAGATGTGGATGACTGAAAGGAGTCATATCAGTGTCATACTAGATTTCCGTTGTGGATCAGTTGGGGGAGCTACTACATCATGTGCACTTATGCAGCCAGATATAACAGTACTAAAGGCCCCCCTGGTATACTGATATGCCAGCACTGGGGAACATATCCTGAAGTTGGATCACTGGTGAGTTTCCCTGCCATTGGTGTCTCTTTTTTCCCCAGCTACTTTTAGCAAGGATGGAGGATTCTAATACCCTACTGCTACTATCACTGACTGCATTCACTACAGTGTATGTACATGGCCCCAGATATCCCAACACTCAGGCATAGGTACCAGTTGCAGCACTTCTCCTCCTCTACATAGATATGTACATAGTGGTGAAATATACTACTACAATCCTCATTTGAGCCATTGTGGCATTGTGTCTGGGTTACATTGCTTCATGAAAATGTTCACACTACTGGGTCACTTCCTCACAGAGATTATGCTCTATGATAATCATCTCCAGGTCAACATTTCTTACTCCAAATTCTGGCCAGATTAGAACCCAGCATGTTTGTTGAATGATGATAAGTACTGCTTTACATTAAATAGTCCCTGCCAGACTGTTAATTGGTGCATATAAATTAATCATATACAGACTGGAGATCCACTGCAACAGGTCAAGAGGAGGAGTTGGCGAGTGAGGTCAAGGTATCAGCTTTATCAATTGTTTTAGGACCATGCAGGGGAAGACAGACAGTGTCAGTGTGTCATGAGACTAGGAATTGTGTTGGCAGCATTGTCACCTCCCGTGCAGGTGCTGATGGCAACCATTTTTTTTGTAGCACTACTTTTGTTACCACAGCATTAATCTGTTCTGATAAAACACAGTACAGGAGATAAAAAATGAGAGTGAATAACCTTGCAATGTGTAATGCTTTAATGTGTGTATACAAATAGCAAGAAAACAACGTACAAATACCTGTGTCACTATTCACTTGTATCTGAACAACTAATGTATCTAAGAGGAACATATGAAGTGGCAAATATGTACTTTTTTACAGTCAGTCTGCAGGGACTCACTGTACAACATGTGTTATGTCTACTAAACTGGTTGGTTTTGCTGTGAGATAGACAAACTTCAAACACTCCCAGACCATTTGCCTACTCCAGCTGGTAACTTAACAATGTACAGGAGTGACATTACATCATCCTTCAGTTTGAAGTAGGAGGTAGTCCCTACTGATCTCAACAGTTGCATTCCTTTCAGGTGCTATTCTGTATGCCTTCTATAAGGCCCACCATATATGGTCACCAAAATGGTTCTAACATTATTGTGTTGTGTAATCATTAACATATATGCTGTTGAAAACTATGTTCCACAAAAGAACCAGTAGGCTGGTAAGCACCCTATTTCTCCAACAGGTGCCACACACAAGTTCAGAATGCCTGTAGCAGGATGCCATTCTCAGCTATACAGAGTTTCTCTGACCTCTAGTGCCTGTCTGTTTTAGGGATATGCTTACTTCTAGGAAGAGAGAAGAACATAGATTAGGCAAGTGATATCTGGGTAGAGGGGCTTGCCATGATACTTGACACCCTGGTTTGGCAATATAACAGGAAAGCAGCTTGATGTTGATTATGGAAAGGGAGGAGGGGGAGAAGCATGAAAAAAAATGATCAGTAGTGGTACCTCATTGTCAGTACTGTTATCACTACCATTGCCGATGAAGAGGTTCACATCTATGTGTTACTGACAGCATACATTGTAGGTAAGAATATAGGGGGAATGGGCAGAAGACATAACATAGCATCTCTGCAGGTTCATCAGCTACACAGTATCTAGCTGCAAGTACAAGTTTCAGTCATATATACTACAAAAACACATAGTGACATCATAGCTTTAGTAGTACAACCATGGATTATTTCTAAGCATGCAATCATATGTACATAATGCTGCTGTAATTTCATAACACTGCAGAATACTGAATACATCTTCTGTGTTTTATCCTGTGGAATTGCTGTTTCTGTGCTTCCAGGCAGATATCAAGCTGATCAGACATTGCTACAGTTATCTGACACTTTTTTGCTATATACTTTGACTTCTAGTATGCCAGATCAGCTGTCAACATGATAGATATATACATGTTTGTAAAGTATAAAGTCCAGGGGACTTAAAAATCCATCTGGAGTTAAAGAGACTAGAACTGGAGACCGAAGAGAGACTGCAACATTGTTTGTAAAATATATAGTAAAGGGGCTAGTTTCTGATAATATCTGTACATCTGTATATGCTTCACAGAGGGTTAAAATGTAGATGTGTTCCACTATGTGCTACTTGCATAGTAAAAATCATGGTACACTACCTAATGGTATTAAGGCTTATTATACATGATTCAAATTCCATGCAAAATGTGAATCACAGGTTACTGTATAGGTTAAATATTAGTGGCAATGGCTGACAATACTACTGCTCTATGGGAAGTGCCCACCTACTGTATCAAGCAGACTATGCTAATGCAGTACTTCCTGCATAGCCAGTACATAGACTGGTGGAGGGGACCTTATGCTTGCTAAAATCTGGCAGACTACATGACCAGGTTGCACGCCAGAAAGCAGTGCAACCCTGAAAGTTTTGGGGTAAGAAAAACAGAGATGATAGAGGGATGCCCCAAATGATATTGAAATATCTACGGTATCATTTCTATAATGATTACTAACGTACTTTAAAACTTTTTTTTTTCCTTCCAAACTCTGCTGCTAATAAAGTTTATTTCCTATGACTGATTCCAGGATATATCAGGTTGTTTCCTTTGGATGACTGCCTGTCTGTTGTGTATACTGCTGCTGGCAGCTATATTGTTGTGGCATAGTGATGTTTTTTGGGCCTGTGGTTGGGCCTTGACATGTGAACATGTGTCCACAGTTTCATGCTGTCACTGCTCCACATTCATGTAAAATGCAATTACCTGTCATGCTGTCTGCGCAACATCCTACTTTTGCTTTAATGCGCATACACAATAAAGTAGCATCCATCTCAATGTTTGGCCAATATCACATGATTCTTCTTGTTTGCATGTTCTTGTAAAAGTGGTAGCTTTACAACATTTTTGTATCTCCTTCACCCCTGCATGTGATAACATGCATATCCTTTATGTTTTTCAGAATGGGTAGAGTAAAAGAGAAAATACTGACAGCTGTAACACGAGGCTACAGAAACTTGGGATACATTAGGGCTAGTGGCTCATAATTTGTCATTGGTTCTATATCTTCCAGCTAATACCCATCACCACTAATAGCACCCTTCCCTTTGTTTCTTCCTTCCACAGGTCCTGATGTCACCTCAGAGCCACAAAGCATTTTAGCTGCCTCCTGCTCTTACACTGGCAGAAACACAATGGCTGATGTAGGTGAGTCTGAATGCCTCTTGGGGGAGGGGCGTGTCTATTGTTATTGGCAAGTAGATCAGCCTAGATGCCTGCTCCAGCTCAGCTCTAGCCCGAGTGGGTGAAGGAGGTGGCAGTAGGCTGGTACTGACAGGACAGGTTGAAGAACAACTTACTTGCAGAGGAATTTGGATTCACTGAACTGGCTGACCCATGCCATAATTCCACTGGAGACTGGTATAGCCCATGCTAGCAGCCACCTAAACAGATGACCTCCTTTTTCCGGGTCCCAGTAACATCACTCTAGGCCAGTCAGCAGATGATGAGCTGCCTTTTCTCTTCCTTAAATAGTGAAAAGACAGGTATCAGGCTTTTCCCCACCAGAAATTCCACAACAGGGTCTTCCCATCCAGTCTCACTCCCTCATAAAAGTAGGGTGAATTTTAGTTTTCATAATCCATGTGAACCTACAGAAGGAATAGTACTGAAGGAGATGACAAGGCTGTTGATACTGCTGCCCAGTGGGAAGTGGCCATCTACCATGTCAAGCAGAGTAACCTAATGCTGTACCTCCTGCATAGCCAGTACCAGAATAGTCAACCTGTAGAACTGTTTGCATTAGGGGTCAGAAAGCAAAACCTTGCTTTTCCAACTATTTTTTTTTCTGTGCTTTGCTGTTACCACTGGGTATAGGTAGTTAGTAGTAGGTTGTTACAGTATTCTTAGAAGTAACTAGGACTGGTAGTGGAGGCTTAAGTAAGTTGGGGCAGGTGTGAGATTTACTAGGTCACCCACCCACAGAGTGGGAAGCTCCATGGGAAACAGTAGGCTTTATTAGCCAGTTCTCCTTTGGCAGCCTATATATGTATATTGTGATACAAATGAATATGATATTCTTAATTTGATGTTTAAGATGGCTAAATATTGACAGTGAAGCCATTCTGTAATGTTAGGGAACTAACAATTGACAGAATCCTAACTTGAGCGTATTTCCTTCAGAATTAATAATCTGGCAGTGCAATTGGTAATAAGTACATGATTATAGCCATTTTGGTCCATTTTTGGTTGTCATTGACTTTCTTCTAAATGTGATCCAAACAATTAAGCATGCAGTTAATCATTAAAGTGTTGAATCAACAATAAAATAAAATGATTTGTGTTAGAAGGCAAAATGCTAGAAAAAAGTAATAAAGAAATCTGGCGACCATGGTGTTTGTTAATATTAGTTGGTGATATTTCCAATCTCAGAAAAGACAAGACAACTGCATTACAAAGAGTACTAATGAGAAGAAAGTTAAGGTTTTATAAACTTTGCAAATTAAAATGCAAAATGGAGATTTTAAATTTGGCTAAAAGCATAGTAATTTTAAGAGCAAATAATAACTGATGCAGTAATTGTTTGAATTGCCGAGACTCACAGTCCCAGAAAGTGGAAAATGGATGACTGAAAATCTGAACTGATATATATCAAATCTGAGAATGCTATTTCTTGGAATATTCCCTTTTCTCCAAAATACAGTAATCTCAGAGTTGGTCGCTTTTTTTAGTGTTATAAATCAGGACAGTTTGCAAGGCCCTGTGTTCACTTCCACATAGTTGTGCAATATTATAACTAGGGTGGGGCAAGAGGGGAAACAGCCTAAGAGCAAAGTGTTGTGGACATTATCAGCTAATCCGAATCTCTCTCTTTAATACAATACTGTCTTTAAAAATCTGGTATTGCATTTGCAGTCAAATTAAGAGCTGTAGCACTCCATAACTGCTTTGCTACACTGTAACAATCAGTTTGCCTTTTTTAATTAAATCATGAGCACTGTAGCACTCCGTGTAAGCAGGGTATAAACTGTAGCAATTGTTTGCAATATTTGTGGTAAGCAGTTTGTTAAAGTTTAAAAAGAATGAGCACTGTAGTAATCCATACAGATAGGATACAAACTGTAACAACTGCATGTTATGCATCTGACGACCTGAATGGTGTGCCAGTAGAAGGAATATCTTTTTTTTATTCTTTACACTTGATGGAAAAGCTGGGGGCATAGATCTAACTGCTTTTCTTTTGCTGTTCACTTGAAGAGCTGATGGTGTGGGGCATTGGTTCATAGTACTTGTCCAGGATGTTGGTTGAACCAGCTATGCATCTGGAGCTCTGCAATGAATTTCAAGTGTTTCATCTGCATCCAGAGCCATCCAGGCTAAGATAAGAACATTTTCTTGATGTACTGCATTCTAATTGCTCTATACAATGATAGCTACCTTTCTGAGCATTCTTAAAGCATGTATTTATTTTGTGGCAAAAATCATGATTTCTCTGTTTCTTGCCTTTTTCTAGTTCTGTTGCCTCCAGAGTGCCATACAGAAGGGCAATTTAACTAGGGAAGTAGTTGTGTAGTAGTTGTTTGTTGTTTAATCTGCACTTGTGAGTTATATTTGCTTTACTTTTACATTAAGAAATTCTAGGATCATCCATCTTGTGGCAAAAGGTGTTTTACCTGATCTGTGAGTCAGGAAGCACTCCATTAATTGGCTGGAGGGCATATGAGTCAATCTTTTTTTTTTCTCTCTGCTATAAATTAGGCAAGTTTGTGCAGAGCTGCCCACTGTGCAGAGGAGGTCAGCAGTACCTGTATAGTAGTAAACACCTAGACATTAAACTTTCTCTATAAAGTTAAGATTAGATCAGAAACTTGTTAACAGAGTGGCATTGCAAGGAATTAAGCTTAGAGTAGCTATCTTGTGTATCAAATAGCACTAACATTTCCTTTCACTATACAACATCTTGCCCTTCACTGTAGAAAGAAGTTTGCCTATAGAATGGCATTACTATATCCTAGCACTATATAACATTTTGTCCTGAATCCCAGAAACTACTCTAGAAGACCCTATTTAAAACCCAGTCCTTAATCCTAAAAAAAACCTACCCTGTTACAGGACTGGACAACATTGGTGTGCAATTTCTTAATGTTTCTTCATCCAGCTTGGTAGATTTGGGCATCCCAAGGTCATTATAGCAATTGTTAAGTATTCTCAGATGACCAGTTAATCTTCAAAGAAAATAACACTGTATGTAAGATGTGTGAATACACAACTTCCTTGGAGGCAAAAGTCTTTCATACAAATGAGGCTGTCAAGAATAACCACACTACATGCCTTATGCATACCGCTCACCATACATACACACACACACACACACACACACACACACACACACACACACAGATTGTCTTACACTGAGGCACTTAATAGAAACCTTCCCAAATCTCAAAGATCTCTAAAGCCATCTAACTGCAACACTGCTCTTTAGCAATTGATAAAATGTACACCAAAAGACACCAATTATTTCACATGTCTACAACCAATGGTCATCCAAGAACAAAGCCCATAAGGCAAGCATATACTTTATCTAATACTCTTGTCTTTGGAGACTGCATTGTGTGACACACTGATGCCCCACTCACCAGGTTTGACAAGGAGAAGGTAACAGTTAGTTACCTATTTGGAGCCAGGATCCATAATATCATACACACACTTAAGTCACTATACCACAGGTACCAATATGATTCTGTTATAGTCAATGTAAGTGTAAATGTCCTAAGATATACCTCACTGGACTACAGAAAAAGAGATGTAATGGATCTGTCAGAATATGTGTCACACATTTTGAAGTATTCTTCCTTCACCCAAAAGAAACAAGAAAAACAAACTTCACTGGCAGAATGATTTACTATAATAATTGGCTTAGTTTCTGTTGTCACTCCAGTGGGCTCCAATAATTGTCAACATGGGTGGACATTGTCAACAGACCCCATTGTTTTACCATGAATGGGTGCACCTGCCCCTACAGGCTCCTGGATATTGGCTAAAACGTAATGTTCACCGTCACAGCCATTTTTAGGCTATGCCAAAAAGCAAAACTACCAGTAGTGTGAAAAGTCTGCAAGCATTCTTCAAGTGTTACAGATCAATGTGAGGAATCTAAACAAAAATCTCCACTCTCTTTAAACCCTTCTCACTCTGAAGAATCTAGAAATATCTGTCATAACTGAGATTTGGTTTAAAACCATAGAAAATACTCCAGCAGTGCAAGGTTATAATACTTTCCACACATTTAGATCAACAACAGCACAGACTGAGGCCAAAGGTGGTGTCTCAGTCTATGTTCGCAACACACATGCCTCCAGGTTCATTAAGCAGGATAATGACATGGATCTCATTCATGTGCAAGTCACCATAGATAAGGTCCCTTACCATATTATGGCTAGCTAGAGGTTACCATCTATGCACCTAGAGTATCACAACTCTTACCTAAACCTACTAGAGGCACTCATCATCCAACCAGTCACCTTATTTGAGAGTGACTTTTACTACCCCTCTATAGATTGGGAAACTTACACTGCCTGAAACTCACAGGCACAATGCTTCCTGGACTTTATTAACATAGACACCCTGGAAGAGATAGTGCACACTCCAACAGAAAATAAAACATACTGGATCTGGTAGTCAAAAACATGGGACTGTTGAACTCCCCGCATGTCATGCCCTGACTAGTGAGGTTGGATCAAAAAGCTATGTCCTTTGAAGTAAGGAATCAACCTGCAAACCCAGCTAAACCAATACCAGTTAGGAACTATTCTAAAGCAAACTACATCCTATTAAGTGACAGCTTGTCAAAATTCAAGGCTCCCCTTAACTCCAAGACCACAGCTACCTATGCAGAAGTATTCACAGTGTTCCTCTACAGACATGTGAATGACTGCATAGAGGTTGCCCTACCTACCAGAAATAAACTCAAAACAAACACTATAACAAACATCACTGATAGAATGGACACCTAAACAAGGTATATAATAAAGGGAAAAAACATGACCAAAATCAGGAAGAGCAACTTCCTTAAAGACAAGTGCTGTTTTAAGCAAATAAGTAGATTTCTTAGTTTCTTGTTTAAGTCCAACATTACAAACTACGAGGTCAGGATAGCCTAGCAGGTTAATGACAGGCACAAGGCCTTCTTCAGCTCTGTCTGCAACCTTAAAGTAAAACTCAGAAGTGTGATGAACAATACCGACTTCACTCATCAGGGTGATACAGCAAATCTACTGGCTAATAAATTCAGCACTTTACCCCCCCACACACACTTTCCCCAAGCTCATCCAGGAGAAATTCCCTCCAACATACTTCCTCCAATTATTAGCAGGGACAGGGTGCTGGCAGCACTTGCTAAAGCCAAGAACATTGCTTCTATGGGTTCTGAAAACATAACCAGTTACCTCCTGAACATTCAAAAACATGACCTATTAGGATCATTTGAGGATATTCCATATGAATGGAGGATCACAACAGTCATTCCCCTCCACAGGGTGTACCATCGACCAACCCAGGGATCTAGAAACACATCAGTCTAGCTAGCCTAATATGCAAAATCATTGAATGAATTATCATAGAAATGATAAACAAGGACATTGAGAACCTGTTAACTCTAGAACTATCACAATCATACATCTCAGCTGTACAGATTTTTGCAGAATATTCACTTTTTTGTGTCATAGTTTTAGTCTATCCCTCAAAAAATGTGTGATTTTGTGGTAAATCACTGGGATGATCTGAGGACTAAAGTCACTAAATAATTATATACATTTGTGTTTCAGGCTTCATATCCTTTATAAAAATGCATGCTAAGACAAATCATGTTATTCTATCAACTTTCTAAGTTTATAGGAGCAATATTTAAAATCTCTCCTTATTTTTGGGCTTTTGTCTCCCATGCCAAGCTTTGTTCAGATTTTTTATTTTTTTTTGCTTAGAGGTTGAGAGGAGTGATCCCAATTTGGCTTTAAGGGAAGATTGTGCCTACTTAACCTGGTACTCTTGTTCTAGAGGGTCACCAATGCAATGGAAAAGAGTAAAACAATGCATACTGCATATCTTGACCTGGCCAAGGCATTCAGTACAACAGACCACTAAAGTATTGTTGACAAGCACTCTGAGCTAGGCATAAATCCCTATATAACTCAGTGGGTTGCTGGCTGGACCACAGACTTGACCAAAGTAGTCCAGATCAGTGAAACCAGCTTCAGCAAGAGACCAGTCACCAGTGCTTTACCCTAGGGCTCTGTGTTGGGCCTGCTCCTGTTTTGGCATCTACTTGTCAGAAGTCAAGGCTAATTTTCAAGGCCACTAACTCACCAAGTTCGCATATAACTACAAATTTGGAACTATTATTGATCCCTCCCAAGACACCAACATTTTGTACGAGGGTTTAACACAGACAAATGATTGGTGGGAAAGCCATGGCCCAAAATGCAGTGCTAAAAAATACAGTATTAATATCCTTATGAAAACTGCTAACCCAAGTTAATTACTCTATTGACAAAATGCCCCTAAGAGTCAACCCAGTAATAAGGGATCTAGGAACATATGTAGACATAAATCTGACTTTTGACCAACATGCTAAGAGACTAAGAAAACCATTCTAGGTGACCCAACCTATAGACATGGGTATTGTACCCAGGTCCAAAGAAGTTATAGTACCACTCTACAGACCTATCATCGAATACACTGCCTCCTTTGACATTTATTGAACCAGACTTTTGTAATAGTTGGAATGCCCACAAATGTTTCTCACTATGAAAATTCAGGGCATGAAGTCCCCAGCCCATGCTGATCACCTAAAAGCTGTATCTCTGTATTCAGCCTCATACAGACTGCTGAGACTGGATCATTGTCTGGCTTACAGGGTTTCATCACACCCAGTCCTGACAGATCTGTTGCACATGTGCAAAACAGTTAGTACCAGAAACACCAGATCCAGGTATCTGAACTTTGTTTGTCACCAAAACAGTACATGCACAGATGTGTATCCAAAAGGATCTCCACACTATGGAATAGGCTACCCATCCATGTAAAAAACAAAGTTCATCCCTGACTCTATTCAAATGAAACCTTGACAATTGTATGGAAAATCATAAATTTGCCCCCTGTCCCTTATGAATAGAAGCAGCCAATAAGGGAAGTATTATTTTACTTAACAACTGAAATGTCTTAGTTACCTCCCTACTAACACCCTCTCCCCTGATAGACACACATGATACTTTGGATCTAAACAGATTTGGGGTGCATGACTAGGCTTGTAAGGGCCCTAGTGGTCATTTGATTAGAAACAAGCTATAAACCTATAAATAATCTTGGAATTGTGTTTATAAGTTTGGGATAAAATCTCTTATGCCTGCCAAAGGGGGTGTGGGGGGGGGGGTAACCCATTTTTTTTATATAATGCAAACCAAAATAATTTGGAATGATGGTTAGAAATTAGGTTTAAGGTAGGGTATAATATGATTCTGTAGCCTAGCCCTTAGTACTTATTATGCAAATGGCAGAAAGTATAAATCCAAAATAGACACTTGTCTGTGTTATATGGACTGGACAATCCCTTGTCTATTATATTAAGCTATATGGGACATTTCGCCTGGCCCTTAGTATTTATGGTGCAAATGACAGAAAATATAAATGCAAAATAGATAGTCATTAGCGTCATATGGACTGGTCAATCCCATGCCTGTTATAGTAAAGTATATGGGACATTTCTGTAAGCAATTAGCCAGAGCACAGATCAAGTGTGGAGGATATACAAATCCATTATGAGAAATTCCACAGTAAGTGTCATGCAGGGGAGCTATTCAGATTATATCTAGCATGAGTGCACTAGTGTAAAAATAGTGAGGCATGTATCACATGCAAGTGGACACAAGGAGATGCAAACAATATGCTAAAGAGACTCAACCCATATGCAAATAACAAAAGTCAAACATGGTGGCATAATTAAAATTATCATGATCAGCTGTGGCAATCAACTATTTTGAACATCGACATTTCTGGTGTGCAAAGCTTTACATTGTCGTCATGCTTTAGTTGCCACTTTGGAAGTCATTGTCATTAATGTCATATGTCACTGCATTCAATTTTGCAGAAGAGTGCCTCAGAGGCCGACATTCCACCCCCTCTATGACTGTAACACAGTAAACCACTACCATGTGGACAGACACACCAAAATGGAATTAGTAGACCTGTGCTATACACACTTAGAATCAAGAGGGATGCATGGACTCCCTGTCTCACTGGAAAAGAAGGTCTCTGTGCAACATCAACCATTCTTGCAGAGGACACATTCAGAGATTCACAGGCATCAGTCTTGTGAATCCAGTTCCAATTCCTTGACATGATACTATAGTATGTAGGTAAGATATTTAATTTCCATGGAGACCAGGTGAGACAACCACCATTATATGGGAATTCTACAACATTGCCCATTAAACTGAGGTTGTCTATGTCACTGACTGAACCCACATTGCTTCACTGGGTGTCTTGCCCATTATCTAGAAGGGCTTCCATTCCCTCAACTGCCAGTGATGTGCAGTGCAAAAGATTTTACATATATTTAGTTCCAATGATTCCCACATCTGGCACATCTGCATCATATTTTGTGTGTGGTGACTTTTTACAGGATCTTGTAATTGGTAGGTTCACCTAATGCAGTACACAGAAACAATGATGCTCTACTCCTATGAACGTAGATAGCAGACCACTCATAATGTTGTCCAAATATGTGAGTTACAGGTAATGCTGGACATAGCTTGAAACAATGGCTAATGACTCACATCAGCAGTCCCCTGACCATGACACCATATTGTATAACACTCAACTGTTGCAGATGCATCACATCATAGAAAGTGCTGTTAGACTATTGAAGGTCTGCTTCTTTTGGATAGATATACCACAGTATGTTTTACAGACCTACAACAAAATCTCATACTTAATAATGTGGCTTGTGAAAACTATGACAATATGGGATGAATGTAGCATCACATGACATACATATGAGAGCAGTGAAAAAGGAGTCAGATGTGGAGTGAGTCAGGAAATGGTTACAGCAGACAATGATGATAGGCACAGTGCATTATGATGTGGACAAAAAGGCAGCTTCTGCTACAGAACTATGGTCAGTGACTACAGTAACAAAGAATGAAACTGATGCATCCAATAACACACCCATGCTATGCACTTTAATGCAGTGATTAGGTATTGTGTGCATCACACATTTCTTTATCCATGCAGGCCTGACAATGGAAAAACACAGTCATTAAAATTTGTACAGATGGGATGAGGTACAGTTACAGGGGTCAGAAATGCTAGAATTGGTGGAAGGGTCATAGGTAAGGGAAGCAAAAGGAGGGGCAGATGGCTTGAAAGTTGGGGAAACTAGGGATCACATCCTCCAGAGATGTGGAGGAAATTCCATGGGTGGAAAACTAACTGTGTGTGTGTTTTACATGGCCAGGCAGTGTCAGAACTGGATTCCAGCAAATGGTGTATTCATCAGTTGCATGTGTGCAAACACTGCTGTGACCCATTGCTCTTGTGTTTTTTTTTCAGAATGTTTACATTCACTATGTCATGAATGGGCGTAGACAGATGTTACTCATAGTAAAAACACAGGAGAGTGCTACTGCATTGAACTTCTGCACGCTGGTTAGCTTTCCCATTGGAATATGTCCATGGTGGATCCAGAAAAATGTCAGCCACAACCTGGGGAGTCTCTAGGGGGTGAGGCAGAGACAACTGTAGAAAGAGTAAACAGAGAATCCATTCTAAGAATGGTGTGTGTCATCTGTGTAAGCCTGGCATGTAATCAGACAATGAGCATCTGCCCCCTGTCACCATCATGGGAGATGGTTCCCAACATTCAATTTGAATGGATGGATAATATTGAATTATCAATAGAATTGAATGGATAATATATGGGTCACCATTACACCCAACAAGTGTGTCACTTGCATGCAGAACAGATTGTCCCACAGTGTCTGCAGCAGAAGCAGGTCTTTTCACAGGCCACAGAGTGCAGTCAACATGTCTGACATGGGATGATAAGGGACAGTCTGTTACTGGATCATTGACCTGAACATCAGCTGATTGATGATAATAGTAGCACTCAGTTCATGGAACATTCTGCAGTCATGGCTGAGACAGCCACCTACATGGCTCTTGCCTGTGCTATGTGATGACATCTGTGATGTTGCCACCTGTGTCGTATGGATGAGGTTAACATTATCTCAAAGGAAGCACTTAGATCTTCTCAAAACTGGTGGTCAAGGACACTACATACACAAATGCCATAGATATAGCCAACCTGTTGGCAAACAGCTTCAGTGAAAACTTCACCCCTCTGCCCCCCCATCAGTAAATTAGGACATCCCCAGCACCTGCCACTCTTCCCTTATCTCTAGGGAACAAGTCATCACTGCCCTCTCAAAGGCAAAAAATACAGCCTCCATGGGACCCGATAACATCTCAGGCTGCATCCTACATGACCTCAGGCAGGAACTTCCAGCACCATTAGACACCCTATTCAACCAAATCCTGATTACTGGCTTCAGATGTTACTATTATCATTAGACTCAGGTCCCAGCTGAGTGTAGGACAGCCACTGTTATCCCTTATGGGAAAGATATCAGAAATTCCTCCATTTCTGTTAGACCCCCCCCCCCCCCATGTTGGTACTATACCACAGTTGTCAGACTGTACCCAGCAATTAACTGTGTCTTTGTTCTGGCATGCAGTAACATATCAGTGATCCTAAGCTGTACCTGTTGCCAACTATTTTCATCCATTTCACGAATGTCCTGCACCAATCCCTTTCACATCTGCTCCCAGAAAGTTATTTCATGTTTACCATTGTCAAAGATAAGTATGTGTGTGTGCTTGTACAGCAATAAACATAGCAGACTCCAGCATATTGAACTTCTCAAGTTCTTTGACATTCCTTTTGTCCCATACTAGGGCACATATTCATGTGGTATATGTATATTAGTGTGTGTATTCATGAAAGTCCATGTAATCCAGCGATGCCTCCTGATGTTCCCAACATCTTTATGTTCACCACTTTGTATGCAATGCTATAGGTGAACTTAGGCTAACTGCTCTGATAATATGCCACAGTGTGGCAACTGTGAAGAAGTGAGCCATGTTTGCTGTCCCTCAAACATGTGGTGAGAGCACAGTCTGTTCCAGATGTGTGGGTGGCCCACTGTTCCCTGGAGCATGTCTTGCTCTCTGTTTGCACTAGAGTGTGCAGACACTTGCATGGCAGGACAGTGACTGATTTTTCCTCATGTCCTACTTTGTTGGGCTCCCTTCACAAGATGGCAGCCTCTCTTGTCAGTTTCCTGTGCCGTGTGAGTTTCACCCCCTCACCTGTAAGACTCCGATTAGTCTACCTGAACCCTGCGGCCTGTCAGGTTGATTCCAGCACTCATTAGTCCACTGACATGACCTGCAGTTTTATCACTGTGTGACAGTGTCTGTTCCTACCATACACCCTTAGTGGTTACTGTAGTCCTGCAGTCCATTATCAGTTATCCTTAAACCATTAGTGTCCACATATAGAAGTACACTTTAATATTAAACTTTATTCTGCATCTTTACATTGCTTGCAATATAGTCATCACATGCAAGATGGTGACTGTATATTTATGATGGTAATGTGGGATTCTTTGCTACAGCTATGATAATTAAATGATTTAACATGATCTATGAACTACAACAGTAATGCATAAAGTTACTGGCCCTGTTTCTTGCTACAGGGTCTGTTCCTGCTCATCCATGAGCTGGGAGGGAATGTTATTCATGCCTGAGTAGCCTACCTACACTAACGGGTTCCTAGATGCTCATCATGCCTGTGATGTGCTTTCAAGTCACATAGGATGTGTAAAGTTATTGACCCTGTCCATGCTAATGGCATCATGCATCATACCACTAACATTGTATATTGCCCTTTTAATGGGCATCAGAGTACCCTGACACCCATAAATGAAGATCACCTGGCCTAGGTGATGGGTAGCCATTCACCCTAGGTATCATTTTAGCTGCTGAACTTGACCTGATGACTGGACATGGCCCCAGCAGGATCAGATTATTGCAGGACTTCTGCCTGGTGATGCAGGGAGTGCAAGGATAGAGAGAAATACCTGCTTGGAGACTATGAAACCCATACCTTCCTCTTGCTACAGTCTTCTAATTCTGTTCTCCAACAAACAAAAAATGGGACTCTCTCCCAAAAAATACCCTTCTTTTCCATCACAGTGAGCACCCTTCCCTTCCATTGTCTGGCATTGTAGTTATCTACATTTGATTCTCATTTGTATTTTAAAACCAGTTGACAGTTTGCTGCGAAGCCCTTTTATGGACTCCCAGCTGTACATGTGCAGCAGCTATGGGGTGATTCAATGCATATGCGCACATGAATATTGTATCTGAATCTAGATGTTCCCCAAGTTCCCACAAGCCATGTGATCGTTTGCAGTATGTTTGTTTTAGTTACATGGATGCTGCCATTTTCACAATGGTGGGCATTCATTATGCTTCACTTTACCCACCATGTCTGAGCTATATGTCAGCACTCATGCATACCTGAGCACATCAAGCTACATTGTGATAACTTTATCACTCTGCTTATCAAAATTTAGTTACAGTATGCATCTTTATGAATGCCTCTCATTGTTTTCTTTGCAAAAGTGTTTTCAGTTTTCTTTTTCTTTCTTTCTTTTAAATATCATATATGTCAAATATTCTTTACTAAAATGACTTTCTCATTAAACTGTCATTTTCATGGACTTCCGATAAAAATAAGTGTAAGTGAAACTCCTTTACATACTAGAATTTACTATATTGTTTACAGTCCGTGATTTGTAATGTAAGATGTGAACCCTATCCACTGTACATTTTTTGGAAAAAAGTCTTTAAAAAGTATGTTACTAAATTAATTTCAGATAAATGCGCTTTCATTTCAAATTCTTCAGAAATGTTGTCAGTCAAGTAATTTCAGCAGATCTGTTTGCAAGGAATCATTTCAGGGTATCATTTATACTGTTTACATAAAAAGTACAGAAACAAGAAAAAATGAATATTAATGTAAAAGGAAATAGATAAGTGGGACATAAAACACTTTTTTATCACCAAATGCTTCCATTCTGTGAAGCATTTCAGAAAACACAACATTCATGCATAATTATCGGTTATACTACATATTAAGCACTAAGCTTATTAAATGGACATCTCAACAATCAAGGTGCTAAAACTTGCAGGCTAAGTACTACGTCCCCAAACAAAAATGACAGATTAAGTTAACTGAAAATAATAGAAGTCCAGTATTATATCTCTGCTTCCGTGGTTTACTATACTGTCCAAAATAGGATCTAGAGAAAGGACTCCAGCTTAACTGCACTTAGACTTCAGTAGTTGTTCTCCTAACCTCAGCTTCAGAATGATCCCACAGAACTCCCAGGCCTGCAGGCCAGCTCATATTATCACACCTGTCTGCCCCCAGGAAGGAGTTGCTTTTTAATAACACTTAGTCTGTTGCAATTTTTTTATGAATGAATTGCACTGATAAATAAGTTGATTATTGTTTTCCTAGTGACAGGCCCTTGGTGAAGCATGCAAACATCACATTTTATCTGTGACATCTACAACTGTGCAGAGTCCCTTAAAAGTTTCTTTTTGACCCCCCCCCCCTTGAAAATCACTGTGCACCAAGTTCTCCAATAAACTGCAGCCACAAGTGTCTCTTTTTACCAATCCACATTTGCAGCACAGTGAAAAGTGTACTAGGACAATGCACTCATGTGACTGTGTCAAATGAGAATTGATATACTACTTCATAGTAATGTTGTGAATCACAACTAGGCCTAATTTACTTCTCTATTTTCTTAGCAGCTGCAGGAGATTAAGCACATTATCCAACAGAGAGACAGAGGAAGATGAAGAACACAATGGCTTCACTTTCTAAGACCAGCAAAATGGGGAACTCCCCTGCACTGCCTGCCTTACTGTCTTACTTATATCATGAGGAACTATTTCAGTTCTTGTGGCTATAACATTGCCTTCTTTATGTGAGAGAAATTTTACAGTCCTATAAATTTTAGCTGATTCCTCAAGACTACATCAGATAGTGCAGCAAAACTCTATAAAAGCATCTCTCATTTATGAAAGGATCTAAAATCAGTCTCCTTTCTTAAATGGTCATAGAAAGTATAAGCCACTGTTCTGGTAGTGAAGTGGGACGTATGACATATAATGCCCAAAAGACTTTAGCATCCTACATTAAATCCTCTTGTCAATGTTCTATAGATGTTAATGATTAGGAACCAACCATGGTCTGTGGCACAGAGAAATGAAACTCTTGCTATGACACAGCTAACTAGAATTCAGGTATCGGTTTAGCTGCTGGAAAGAGCAGGGCAGAGAATGCAGGGAGGTGAACAAGACCTTATGCTAGCTTGCTAACTCACCCATCTTGGGGGGGGGGGTCTGCACAACAAGAATGGACACAGGACCAGTTAACATGGGCTTATCAGTCCAAGCTAATGCTAGTAGCCCTTGTAAGCATGTGCAGGAAGACACACAAGGGAGGGTGCAGAATATGTTCACAGTGCTGTGGGTGCTCATGGCAGCCTCTAGGAGTGGAGTTAGAAATATAACCACAAAATCCCAGTTACATGATGGGATAATGTCTCCCTGAGGAAAAGAAAAGCAGTGATAGAATCCAATGGGGGAGAAAAACAATACAAATATCTATATATATACAGTGCCTGTTGTCCCAGCCAAATAATGACCCAGTAACTAGCGAAGACACCTGCTGAGATTCCAAGAATCGGAGTGATTCTTTGAGTTGTAAGACTGTATGTGGAAATACTGGAAATGCTGCATGTTACAACAACATTGTTGCTGGTGTATATAACAGCAGTGTATGGAGGATGCAGACCCTATAGTGGTTGATAAATCTTTTTAATATTGTTTTAGTGAGTATTTGACAGCACTGCATTTTTTTGACTATCACTGTTTATTTTTTCACAGGTGAGCTACTCACAAAACTGTCACACTTCTGATTAGGAGGTGTCTTGATGAAATCAGGCTTGTCATTACTCACTATATACAGTTTGACAAAATTACACTGTTCCCACCGATTGCACATATTCTGAGAAGTATTTATGGCCATTCTTTATAGCTGATAAGATGAAATGGCATTTTATGTAAAAGCAGAATTAGGCACACTGGTCATGTAGGTGAAGGTTCTTCTTGCACCACATAATATATGTATTCCCAGCCATGAGTTTGATGTAGGTTATTAAAAACGAAAACTCCATTCAACAGCAGCTTCCACTAAAATGTTACTTTGTCTTAATGAATCAACAATGTGGCCATTAATGATATATTCATTTCAATATAGTGTATTATAAAACTATAGAGCAAGATTAGAAAAAAATAGATACTTAATGTTCTAATAAACTATTGAGTAAAAGGAAAAGCACAAATCTGCTACACAGAAGTTAATGTTAGAGGGCTCATTTTCTAAAGTAGTCAAACCTAGAATTCCTGCAGGGAAAGTGAAGAAATATTATTCTATTAGCCCTCTGTCTCTGACTGACCCTATGGCCTGCATGTTCAGGAGATATGAAACAAACCAGTGTTTTGTTTTGTTTTTTTCTTGCCATTTTTACTTCATTTTCAGTGTCCTACAGTGCAGACACAGCTGAACTAACATAATAATCCTTTGTTGTGATAACTGACTGCAGTGTCATGAGCATGAATTTCCTAGGGCATATGAACATCTACATGGCTATATTCCCATCTGACATTTTGCTGTGCTACTAAGCCTAATAGGAATATTTTTAAGGATGAAGAAGATATCTATATATATATCTATATCTATATATCTATATATATATATATATATATATATATATATATATATATATATATATTTATGTGTGTGTGTGAGAGTGTGTGTGTGTGTATTTCTATGTATAAAAACCTCTCAATATTTTAATTTGGTATGGCTGAAATGAATTTCTTGAATGGAGTAATTCACATAGTAACATGTATGCAGCAACTGCGTGTGCTTATCTTTTCCGCTATTGAAATAAATGTTTTTCAGTCATTACATTTAGAAATGCACTTGCAGTAAGAATCCCAGCATAATTCAGTATATAAATGTCTAAGAAGCATGCAGTCTGTCTTTTTTGTCTCAATTTCCACAGCGGCAAATATATAAAAATGACTATTGCTTCAATTCACACAGAAATCAGACAGAAGTACTACAGACCTATGATTATTGCATTACAGCTTGACATGTCAGGCAAGGTTATGAAACTAGCTCATTTGATATATTGACATATTTCTTCTCATTCAGACGTTTAAAGCCAACATAATAATATCTGTATTTTCTTATTTTGATGAGATGTTTTACTCTCTGTAGCTCTGGGTTCCTTTACCAAATATTACACATTGTGCTGCCATCTATTCTATATTATACTATGACTGGCCATTAATATTCTAAAATGAGCATGCTGATTGGCCAGTCCAGCCAACACTGCTGTTGTAAATCCGAGAATATATTGGTTGCCCGGACTTTTTCCGTTGGTATTTTCTGTAAGTTTTATTTATTTATTTTTTTTAAATAAAAAAAAAAAAAATCTGTAGTCTGGACACCAGATATACAAGACAGACAGCATAGAGGAAATATTAGGAAAATCAGGTACGTTATTTAAAACTAAAGACACGTACCTGATTTTATTTGTATTCCCTCAATTCTGTCTCTCTCATACCCCTAAATTGTCTAAAACGTTTTGTTTTAAATAAAAAAAAAAAAAAGAAAACAAAAACGGAGCAACAGAGACCGTTTCTCCGCTGCTTCCTTTCCAAAGCACTGATGTACTGAGTATGCATGGGAACGCAAGTCCCATACACATGCGCAGTACATAAAAAAAAAAGGCACCAGAATATTACCAGCCACAGAAGGACAGTACGGTGCTGTTATACAAAGACGTTATTTAAGAAAAGTAAATATTTTTTTTCTTAAATAACATAATTGTATAATTAGGAACCAACCCTGTGGTTGTGGTATATTAAGATTTACTCTCAGTTGGCCTTATTTAATCACTTGAGCTTTGCCCTCATGATTAAACCATACCAACCTTGGGTAAATCTTAATATACCACACCAATGTTGTCGATTATTGCTTAAATATGTTATGTTTTAATTGTCTCTCACCTGTCTAAGGCTTCTAAGCTGTATAGACACAAACAGCTCAGGGAAGTTTCTCTTATTTTCAAAAATATTTTTGTACTGCAGGCATTGCTTTCAAAGTGCATATTTGGACTTAGTTTTTTGACTCTCATAACTGCATATATTTGCACTAGTCTTCCTTTCCTTATGCCTAATACTAAAATTCCATATTTTACTGAGCATACTTGCGGAATGCATTGATAATGACATCTGCAAAGATATGGGTAAGTAGGTAGGGGCTAATAGCTGATCTCCATATATTTCATACATGTGGCAGGACCATTTTTGACTATATATGGATCTTAAGTAATAAGCCACAGCATTCCACATTAATGAAGATTTACTCACAGTCCATATTGATTTCTTAGCAACACAAAGCTTGAAGTAACTTAATAGATATCACTCGACATTCTTGATGTTGATGTGACTATAAGTATTTATTATACAATGAAGTACTTAATTTATTTTTTTACTTTTTTGATAGAGTATGATGTTATGTTGCATATTTTAATATTTAAGTGTCTTGCTACATATAAATAAAAAGCAGCGCTGGGTATGACAACATTTGCATATTCCTGACATACTGGTATCTGTAATGTTCTGCATGTTGAATGGTTACATGCAGTGTGCGGTACTTGTTATAACAATTCAATATAACTGCTGTACTTAGTGCAAACTAACTACGTAATAACAGATAAGTAATACACTTGATAGATTGAGGCACATTTATTTTACCTGTAGTTCTGTTTATTACCTTGCACTGTTGCTACAATGATACTTTTTTATTATTTATTAAAGGCAAACAACAATTTTATTTTTTAATATTTTAAGAAGTTCGTCTAGTGTTGTGTAATGATCAGTTATTATTTTGAAAATTCTGATTATGCAAATGGAAGAAATTAAAGGTTATTGAATAATAATCTCTCATTTGGCATTTGCATTTATTCAGTTTAATACATTTTTTATCATATCTGCACTTTTCCAAAAGCAATGATTTATCATGGGTCAAAGCAACATTTTGTTTTAACTTTATAGTCATTTCAAACAAGGCATCATTTCAAAGAATTTTGGGTAAGTAAATACATTTGAGATTGGTAGGGATAAATTCCTGTTCTTTAGGGCTTAAAATGGTAAAGTTGTAATCTATGCATTATAGTTTAGTTTTAGGAGCCTTTAGGTACACCCTGGGTGGATTTAATTTCTGAATTTGTAGGAGGAGAGTTTCCCTTTTAGTTTAGCAGCCAGAGAGGAATGTGTATGGGGCAAATTTGGGAGTGTTGGAGCAGATTCAATCTTTGCTTGACTTGAAGCCATTTTGCAATTTGCAATGCTGTGCAGTGGTATTCATGCCTGGTTTAATTTCTCAAAGTCTTCTTGGTTCTTATACCATGACAGGAATGGACCCCATTCCTAATTCAAAATATGATTAAAGTTAATGAAATTAATATAGATTGAGTCTTTGATGTTATCGAAAAGTGTTCTTCACTGCACCATCAACATGACCAGAACTGACACCTTCTGCAGTTTGTATGGAGTTATATGTATCAGTAGCATATCTAAATAAGGCTGTAAATTCTTATTTTTTTATGAGACCCATTGATCCTACTACTATTGGAATTGTCTGGGTATCCTTCTTCCACACTGCCCTCATTTCTGCCTGCAGATCCTGGTATTTTATGACTTTGTGTCTCTCTATATGTATGACACTGTAATCACTGGGTGAAGCAGTTTCAATGATCAATGCTAATTTCATCTTCTTTTTGTGGACTACTATATTTGGTTTTCTCACACCTGTTTTTTGAACTATTGATAATGAGAGAGCCCTTGTGATATAAACTTCACCATTCTCTATAATGCTTTGTGGCTCATGTTTCCAATGCTTCTCAGCTACTTGTATTGATATTGTAATGTTTGTACAATCCCCAAAGCAACAGCTTTGTTACATTATTATGCCTTTCAGTATACAGGCCCTCTGCTATTAGTGTGTCACATCCAGCAACAAGATGTGCAACTGTTTCCAGTTCTATTTTTAAAGAACCTGCATATCTCTATTTCTCCCACATGCTTATGCTTGGCAACAAACATGCTTTTAGTCCACTACCCTGAGCTGCCAATATCAACCTTTCACCTATTGGTTTAAATTCACTTTTCCTTAACCATTCCTGCATCAGATCCTGATCAGCATGAGGTCATTCCAGTAGTTTTCTGTACTTGCAGTTATATTTATGCATTTTCCACATTTCTTGCCTTCTAATCTGATCCTCCTCCTTATATTCCTTCTTTTGTTTTCTGGCACATGCAGTTGTTCCTGATTTTTGTCTCCTTCTGGTCTGTTTTTTATTCCTGTTTGACACTGATAAGATTCTGCTAAACTAAGCAGGGAAGTCATCTTAGACTTGTTCGCTTCATGTTTCAAAACTTTCACTATGTTTGGATCTGATGAAGTCAGAAGATATGTATGCAGCCTTACAATTGCAGATCTGTATATATAAGGACCATACCACCTTTAGAATGAGGAATATATAATATTGGTATACAGTGATTTTTATGTGTCATTTGATAAGCATGAAACATTTTTCCTGTTTTCTTGTCCAACTGCTCCAATAGCTTTTTTGTGGCCATTCACCCCAAAACTTTAGGAAAAGCAAAATGATTTATAGTGTGGACTTTGTTCCTAGATGTCAGGGCTGTTTTCAGTATTAATTTTAGTCTTCTAAAATATTCCTTACTGAGTTTTGTTCATATTTGTTCAGGTTTTATCACTGATCCTTCATCAATTGCCAAATTTTTATTCACTCCCTCCTGCTCAAGTTCCTTTATGTCACATTTCTCTCCTAGACTGATATTTTCTTTGTGTTGCACCTTTCCTGCTTTAAATGTTACTTTTGCACATTTATCAAGACCATATGATATTCTTATACTATCTGAGAAAGTGTTGACCACATCCAGTTGAGCTTTCAACTCTTCATCTGATGAACTATGCAGTTTTATATCATCCACAAAGAGATGAGAAGTCTTTATACTTTGTTGTTTACTGGGTGCCAATTGTAACCCGTGATGTAATCTGTCAGCTTAATGGTTAAAAGAGCAATGGTGACAAAGAGTCACCCTGGAATGCCCCCTTTGAATTTTTCTCCCTGTGATAATAATTTGTCCTTTATTATGGCTTAGCAGCAAAGTGGTTTTTCACTGTTTTTTGGTCATTGGATTGTAACTGATAAGTGTAGGGTATGTCTTATATATCTGCAAGCACTCCTTTATCTATGAATACGAGATGTTGTCAAATGCTTTTTTGTAATATATCCATGCCATAATTAGATTTTTCCTTTTTTACAATTCTCCATTATGACTCTATTTAACAAAAAACTGATTCTTTGTTTCATACAACTTTCTTTTGTTACCCTTTTGTTCTATTGTTATGGTTGAGTTTTCTTCTAAATGACTATAAACTCTGTCAGCATCATTTCCAGTGTATAGCTTGCTCAGAGTCCGAAGGCATGTTACTGGTCTATAGTTTTTTAGGATACCTTTTTGGTTCACTCTTAAGGTGGAGTATTGTTTACCCTGTTGTTAACCAGGTTGGTGTCTGCTCAGGGTGTGCATATAAATAGTTCTTACTCAGAGCTAAATCTTCATGTAAAGATGTTAATACAACAAACTGCTAGCCTCACGGATAAACTGGTATGCACAAAAACAAATAAATATAGTGTAAAACAAAATGTGCAAACCAGATATACCGGCAAATCCAATAAAATGTCATTTAATGTAGATAAGCACTTTCATGATACATAACATACACCATTGCTTCATCAGATCAAAGCACAGATAAAAACACTCACTTTAAATAAATATCAAACATGGGCACAATATATGCACTCTAAAACTTGATATATAAAACATAGTACCCTATCTCACAAACTTAGAGTATATAAATATAATAATAATAATAATAATAATAATAATAATAATAATAATAATGAAACAAAAATGAATATACATCAGTATATCATTTGTGCAAACTACGTGATTTGAGAACAGGTTTTAAGGGGACATTTTCATTAAGCCCTGAACCTTTATTAGCTCACAGTCTCATAATCGATTCCAGTTCTACCATTTCAGTTCTTTTTCTGATGTCTCCTAACCTGGGGGTCATATAGACTCTATCAATAACACAGAACTTAAACTGATGGTTGGTCCCTTTATCAGCAACATGTTTCGCTAAGGCATTACACCTGTAATCTATATTAATAGAGTAAAGATGTTCCCTGAGAATATGAGATGGGAAAATGTTGATAAAGCTAACAATACTTTGAGTGTACCTGCTAATGCCGAAACTATGGGTGACCTTGGTATAAACCTGTGGATAGAGTGGAGGTGGACAATTTATCCACTGAAAGTTCAATATATACTACCCCTCAGGAGAATGAGTGTATATATTGTGCCCATGTTTGCATATACATACATATACATTGTTTTTGGTGTTGTTTAATTGATTTTAGTGGGTGTGAGCCTAGCATTATTCTCTGATTGGTTCCTGCGATTTATTTAAAGTATGTGATTTTATCTGTGCTTTGATCTGATGAAGTGATAGTGTACATATCGTGAAAGCGGTTATCTACATTAAAGGATATTTTATTGGATTTGCCACCATATATCTGGTTTGCACATTTTGTTTTACTCTAAAAATGTTAATACATTTATTCAGAAGTTAGGTACTGCATCTGGGTCTGGTATTTTCCATTTAGGGGCTTTTCTTAATTTTGTTTCAATTTCTTCTGCCATTACATCATTCCATTTTGTATCTATCTTGTACATATGAACATCTTTTACTTCTTCTATCCATTCAGCATCTTTATTATGTTCCACAGAATCTTTATAGATATTTCTCAAAAATGTATCTTCTACTTCTTTTTGGTGGTGTTTCTATTCCTTTTGTTTTGTTTCCCAATTCTCTATACATTTTTGGGGGTCATCAATGAATTACTTACTTTGTTATTTTCCTATATATTTTATCATATTTTCTAAGTTTTTCTGTTTGTGTTGATATCTTTAGTTTATTATTTGCAATAGTGTATGGTAGATCCTGACCAATCCATTCGAAACCGAAAACTTTCACCACTTGTATCCTCACTGTCTCTACCCTCTTTCAACGAACGATGATTCTGCTTGATTAACATTAGTCAATAAACTGGTACTAATAGGTAGTGTTGTTCTGATTTGTCTGGATAGAAGTATCGTCACTGGGTATGTTTCTGAGATTAAGTAAATTCAAAAGATATCGGTATTGTCACGCTTTCACCTTTCATATAATTGCTTTGCACTCTATACTGCATGTTCAGCTAGTCCCTTTGACTGTGGATATTCTAGACTACTAGTAACACATGCAAAATCCCATTTCTTGCAAATTTCTGAAACAACTGACTAGTAAATTGAGTACCATTATCAGAAACAACTTTGCGTGGACTACCATGGACTGAGAAATGATGTTTCAACCTAGTGATAGCAGCAGTGGATGTTAGATTAGGTAGTAAATCGATCTCAAACCAGTTTAAGTGCCAATACTATATAATGCTGATTGTTCCACTCGAATATATCAGTGGCTACCAAAGTAGTTCAGGAACCTGACTTAGCTGAAGTGGTTCTTTTGCAAATGTGATTTAGTACTATTCTATACGGAACAAGAACAAAGTACATTTTCAATGTCTTTTACTAGAGAAGGCAAAAATACTAGTTCTCTTGCTGTTCTTTTGGTAAATTCAGAACCTGGGTGACCACAATGCAAAATCTGGATATATTCATGTTGTAAGGAAGCAGAAACAGCAATTTTAGGACTATTAAAAATAAAGCCATCTTCCATCAACATCTCATCTCTGTAAGGAAAACAAGTTTAGACTTCAGGTAGTACACTACATTGCTTTGACGGCCATCCAGCATTAATGTAGTGGTTGAGCTTTTGCAAAATTGGATCAGTCTTTGCATGATCTCTCAGCTCATCAAGTCTCATGGTAGAAAAATTACACACTTCCATTACATCAAAGTCAAAATTCTCTGCATCAAGCTGTTCTCTTGTATTTTTGGGCAAGATGGATGAAGTATCAGCCAGGTAAAGAAGTTTGCCTTTTGTATAGACCATTTTCAAGTTGTACTTTTGCAATTTGAGCATCATTCTTTGTAATCTCACTGGAGCTGAATGCATAGGCTTCTTTAGAATAGTAACTAGAGGTTGGTGATCACTTTCAATCTGAATAGCTTAACCATAGATATTATCATGAAACTTTGAACATGCAAATACTATTGCCAAAGTTCAATTTGAGCATATTGCATTTCAGTTTGGGGAAGGGTTCTAAATTCATAGGCTACTGCTCTGTCTTTTTGAAAAATAACTACGCCAAGATCAAATTTTGAAGCATCACAGGAAAGAATGACTGGTCTATTGACATCATAGTATCTTAATATAGGTTGGGTGGCAATTTTCTACTTAAGGTCTTCAAATGCTTTCCGGTGCTGTTACAGCCAAGACGATGTAACATATTTTTGCTTGTCACCTGTCTCAAAGGTGCTGTCAACTCACTGAAGTCTGGAATAAACTTGCCTAACTAGTTGCCCATACCAAGAAAACGTTGTAGAGCTTGAACATTATCTGGTGCTGACATCTCAAGTTAACTTCACATACTCTGTCTAGAACTCTCTTAAGGTTTCTGTCATGCTCTGCTTCACCATTGCCTCCAACCAATAAATGATCTACAATTACGGCACAAGAATAACATGAAAAAATGTGTTCCATTGCACACTGGAAGACTTCACTTGCAGAATTTATTCCAAATGGCATCCTTAGGAATCTATACCTGCCAAACAGGGTATGGAAAGTAGTCGGTAATGAGGATTTGCGGTCAAGCATCACTTGCCAAAATGAATTGTATTCAAGACAGAAAAAGCAGTGGCATTTGACATTAGAGCTGTGACTTTCTCGACTGTATGCACTGGATGATGCGGTCTCTTTAATGCTTTCTTCAAATCTCTTGGGTCAATAAATATTCTGATTTTAAAATAAAAAACCACAGGAAGCAAAAAAAAAATAAAAAATAAAACCACAAATCAGTGACCCAATAAAAATGAAAATGTATTCGTTTTCTAACATCTCAGCTAGTTTGCCTTCAAGGAGAATATTCTGATTTTGTCTGAGCATTTTTTGTGAGCTGCTACCATAGATGACACCCATTCAGTTGGTTCTGTAACTGGACAAATTACAAACCATTTTATCCAGCTGAGCTTAGACTTTATCCTGCATAGCTATCAGAACTTTTCTTGCTGATCTGACTATTGGACAGACCTCTGGGTCTAATCTTATAGAATACACAACTGGAAGTTTGCCTAACTTGTCACCGAAAACATCAGCATACTCTGGGAAAATAGCTTCAGAAAAATCGCAACTAGGATATGTGATTATATGACAAACTTCTTTGGTAAAAGAAAGCAGATTCCTTCTCAAACTGTCTCTAAGACCCAATAATGACTGCACATCTTTGAACTACATGGAATAACAAGCTGTAAAAGTTCCTAGCCACATAACATGAAAGCACTACTGAGCCTTCAATTTGAATTTCTTCACCTCCATAAGCAACAAGTTTCGCACTACTAGCCACATTGAGTTGTTTATTAGTTCTCACCCTACCAAATGTGTCTGATGACATAACATTCCACTTTGAACCAGTGTCGGCTTTGAGCTTGGTGGATTTACTGTTGATCTGAAAAGTACAAAACTCTTTGTTCTTTGCTAAGAAATTCACTGCATCAACCTTTTCACCGATTACTGATATACCATCTATGTAGAAAGTAGAATTGCAGCTCTCTATATGAGCAACTTGCTTTTTTGAGTGACCCTTCAGTATAACTATGTGAGGTTTATTTGATTTGCAAAATTTTTGAAAATGGTTCCATTTTTTTACACTTGTAGCATTGCTGACCAAAAGCTAAGCATTTCTCTCTTTTAGACTCATGATTGGCACCGCAATTGCTACAGTTAACAATAAAGCTGGATTTGGGTTTTGCTAACCCTTTTACTGCACTGAGCATGCTTTCTCAATAGCTTTGCTTAGCATTAAATCAATGTCACGAAGCAAAATCTTTCTGACAGCAGCACTATTAATACCACACACAAGCCTGTCCTTTACTAACTCATCTTTTAAGTCACCAAACTGACACATATTAGCTTTGTTCCTCAGGTCAGTAATATAAGCTGCAAACATTTCCCCTGGTTTCTTCTTTCTTGTGTAAAACAAATGCCTCTCTAATGTAATATTTGTCTGGGGCTTAGACATTTCTATGAATTTGCCCTTCAAACACTCAGGGTCTTCCCTTGATTCACCCTGTACAACACTATGGTGATTTTCACCTTCTCCCTCATATACTGCTGGTGCATACATAAATGAATGCTGTGTTTCAATGGCCTCTAACCCGGCTAAGTTTATCAAAGTGAATGCCCTGGCGCATGCATCTTTGTCAGAATAAACTGCTTGTATAAAAATACCCTACTCTTGCTCAAATATTCTCCGATTCGCTGCAATATTCTGATCAAATACAAGTGGTGGAATATGCATGAACACACACACACATATACATATGCCAGAAATGTATGCTAGTATTTGTAACTTTGCCCAATAGCACAAGCTTCTGAATAACGGAACTTTGCGAAATAAGTCTCTCAGGCACTGTAATACTCTTGAAATCACTGTACTGCAAGAATTCACCACTGATCAGCATAAGAAACATTTCAAAATAACTACACTGCGAGAATGAACTGGGCAGAAGAAACTCAGAGTAAGAAACGTTTCAACGAAACTGCACTTTGCGAATAAGTAGTACACGGCATACTGAAACTTCCACAAAATGGCTGTACTTTGCTAGGTAGTTATTTATAGTGGAAGAAACGCTCTGTAATGGTGGCACTTTGTGAACAGACACACCCAGCACAAGAAACTTTATTGAAATGGCTGTACTTTGACTGTACTTCACAGCACTGCAACCAAATAAACTCATCAGAACACATGCACAGTATTAAGCACACACTGTAAGTACTTTTACACACTTTGAGATACTTCAAATAACTCTAGTTACATCCTGAACACAATAAGAGTAGTTATGCCAAAACACAGAACTTTGCCAAAAAGCATGCAGTCACCTTGCTTTATTTATGCTTAATGTGCCTTCTTTGACTTATTATATTTGTTTTGCTCGTTTAATTTCTTTTCATGCCCATTGTACTTTTCTTGTGCTAGTTTTACTTCAAACATGCCCGTTTTGCTTTAAACGTGTTTGTTTTGCAGTTCTGAGGTAATTCCAAACCTCTTTATGTGCTTTTCTTATAATCTTTTTATCAAATATCTTAATTTTAAACATTTCATTTAATTAATAAACCTTATGTGCCTCTTGCTTGTTTAATAATGTGATTTGTGCCCTTGTCATGCTCCGTTTTATTTTTTTTTATAAAATAAACTGTTCTTGCAAGTTTTCATTACCTTTGGCTCTTTTCTAGCCCTTTTTCATGCTCATTTCTCTTAGTTTATCTTCACTGTTAACTCTGCACCTCATAGCTCTGGAAAGCAGTCTTTGGAATCCTGGTTCTGACACCATGTCACTCGTGTAGTCCGGGTGTAATAGCCAAGTCTTTGTGGGTTCTGTTCAAGCAGCTTTACTATGCACAAACACATCAGGATTGAGGTTAATGACTTTAACTTAGATAAACTTATATACAAACTAGCTATTACATTCATACATGCTTGCTCTCTGGCTGCACTCTCAAAATGGCACTGAAGCTAGCACGTGCTTGCTCTATATATATATATATATATATATATATATATATATATATATATGCATGTTCGTGCGATTTATTTAAAGTATGTGATTTTATCTGTGCTTTGATCTGATGAAGTGATAGTGTACATATCGTGAAAGCGGTTATCTACATTAAAGGATATTTTATTGGATTTGCCACCATATATCTGGTTTGCACATTTTGTTTTACTCTAAAAATGTTAATACATTTATTCAGAAGTTAGGTACTGCATCTGGGTCTGGTATTTTCCATTTAGGGGCTTTTCTTAATTTTGTTTCAATTTCTTCTGCCATTACATCATTCCATTTTGTATCTATCTTGTACATATGAACATCTTTTACTTCTTCTATCCATTCAGCATCTCTATTATGTTCCACAGAATCTTTATAGATATTTCTCAAAAATCTATCTTCTACTTCTTTTTGGTGGTGTTTCTATTCCTTTTGTTTTGTTTCCCAATTCTCTATACATTTTTGGGGGTCATCAATGAATTACTTACTTTGTTATTTTCCTATATATTTTATCATATTTTCTAAGTTTTTCTGTTTGTGTTGATATCTTTAGTTTATTATTTGCAATAGTGTATGGTAGATCCTGACCAATCCATTCGAAACCGAAAACTTTCACCACTTGTATCCTCACTGTCTCTACCCTCTTTCAACGAACAATGATTCTGCTTGATTAACATTAGTCAATAAACTGGTACTAATAGGTAGTGTTGTTCTGATTTGTCTGGATAGAAGTATCGTCACTGGGTATGTTTCTGAGATTAAGTAAATTCAAAAAGATATCGGTATTGTCACGCTTTCACCTTTCATATAATTGCTTTGCACTCTATACTGCATGTTCAGCTAGTCCCTTTGACTGTGGATATTCTAGACTACTAGTAACACATGCAAAGTCCCATTTCTTGCAAATTTCTGAAACAACTGACTAGTAAATTGAGTACCATTATCAGAAACAACTTTGCGTGGACTACCATGGACTGAGAAATGATGTTTCAACCTAGTGATAGCAGCAGTGGATGTTAGATTAGGTAGTAAATCGATCTCAAACCAGTTTAAGTGCCAATACTATATAATGCTGATTGTTCCACTCGAATATATCAGTGGCTACCAAAGTAGTTCAGGAACCTGACTTAGCTGAAGTGGTTCTTTTTGCAAATGTGATTTAGTACTATTGTATACGGAACAAGAACAAAGTACATTTTCAATGTCTTTTACTAGAGAAGGCAAAAATACTAGTTCTCTTGCTGTTCTTTTGGTAAATTCAGAACCTGGGTGACCACAATGCAAAATCTGGATATATTCATGTTGTAAGGAAGCAGAAACAGCAATTTTAGGACTATTAAAAATAAAGCCATCTTCCATCAACATCTCATCTCTGTAAGGAAAACAAGTTTGGACTTCAGGTAGTACACTACATTGCTTTGACGGCCATCCAGCATTAATGTAGTGGTTGAGCTTTTGCAAAATTGGATCAGTCTTTGCATAATCTCTCAGCTCATCAAGTCTCATGGTAGAAAAATTACACACTTCCATTACGTCAAAGTCAAAATTCTCTGCATCAAGCTGTTCTCTTTTATTTTTGGGCAAGATGGATGAAGTATCAGCCAGGTAAAGAAGTTTGCCTTTTGTATAGACCATTTTCAAGTTGTACTTTTGCAATTTGAGCATCATTCTTTGTAATCTCACTGGAGCTGAATGCATAGGCTTCTTTAGAATAGTAACTAGAGGTTGGTGATCACTTTCAGTCTGAATAGCTTAACCATAGATATTATCATGAAACTTTGAACATGCAAATACTATTGCCAAAGTTCAATTTGAGCATATTGCATTTCAGTTTGGGGAAGGGTTCTAAATTCATAGGCTACTGCTCTGTCTTTTTGAAAAATAACTACGCCAAGATCAAATTTTGAAGCATCACAGGAAAGAATGACTGGTCTATTGACATCATAGTATCTTAATATAGGTTGGGTGGCAATTTTCTACTTAAGGTCTTCAAATGCTTTCCGGTGCTGTTACAGCCAAGACGATGTAACATTTTTTTGCTTGTCTCCTGTCTCAAAGGTGCTGTCAACTCACTGAAGTCTGGAATAAACTTGCCTAACTAGTTGCCCATACCAAGAAAACGTTGTAGAGCTTGAACATTATCTGGTGCTGACATCTCAAGTTAACGTCACATACTCTGTCTAGAACTCTGTTAAGGTTTCTGTCATGCTCTGCTTCACCATTGCCTCCAACCAATAAATGATCTACAATTACGGCACAAGAATAACATGCAAAATGTGTTCCATTGCACACTGGAAGACTTCACTTGCAGAATTTATTCCAAATGGCATCCTTAGGAATCTATACCTGCCAAACAGGGTATGGAAAGTAGTCGGTAATGAGGATTTGCGGTCAAGCATCACTTGCCAAAATGAATTGTATTCAAGACAGAAAAAGCAGTGGCATTTGGCATTAGAGCTGTGACTTTCTCGACTGTATGCACTGGATGATGCGGTCTCTTTAATGCTTTCTTCAAATCTCTTGGGTCAATAAATATTCTGATTTTAAAATAAAAAACCACAGGAAGCAAAAAAAAAATAAAAATAAAACCACAAATCAGTGACCCAATAAAATGAAAATGTATTCGTTTTCTAACATCTCAGCTAGTTTGCCTTCAAGGAGAATATTCTGATTTTGTCTGAGCATTTTTTGTGGGCTGCTACCATAGATGACACCCATTCAGTTGGTTCTGTAACTGGACAAATTACAAACCATTTTATCCAGCTGAGCTTAGACTTTATCCTGCATAGCTATCAGAACTTTTCTTGCTGATCTGACTATTGGACAGACCTCTGGGTCTAATCTTATAGAATACACAACTGGAAGTTTGCCTAACTTGTCACCGAAAACATCAGCATACTCTGGGAAAATAGCTTCAGAAAAATCGCAACTAGGATATGTGATTATATGACAAACTTCTTTGGTAAAAGAAAGCAGATTCCTTCTCAAACTGTCTCTAAGACCCAATAATGACTGCACATCTTTGAACTACATGGAATAACAAGCTGTAAAAGTTCCTAGCCACATAACATGAAAGCACTACTGAGCCTTCAATTTGAATTTCTTCACCTCCATAAGCAACAAGTTTCGCACTACTAGCCACATTGAGTTGTTTATTAGTTCTCACCCTACCAAATGTGTCTGATGACATAACATTCCACTTTGAACCAGTGTCGGCTTTGAGCTTGGTGGATTTACTGTTGATCTGAAAAGTACAAAACTCTTTGTTCTTTGCTAAGAAATTCACTGCATCAACCTTTTCACCGATTACTGATATACCATCTATGTAGAAAGTAGAATTGCAGCTCTCTATATGAGCAACTTGCTTTTTTGAGTGACCCTTCAGTATAACTATGTGAGGTTTATTTGATTTGCAAAATTTTTGAAAATGGTTCCATTTTTTTACACTTGTAGCATTGCTGACCAAAAGCTAAGCATTTCTCTCTTTTAGACTCATGATTGGCACCGCAATTGCTACAGTTAACAATAAAGCTGGATTTGGGTTTTGCTAACCCTTGTACTGCACTGAGCATGCTTCTTTCTTAGAATTTGCTGTAAATTACATGGGAGCCTGCTGAAATCATGCTCTCATCACTAGCAAGCATACTTGTGTGCCTTTCTGTGACTTCATGGATTTGACAAATCTCAATAGCTTTGCTTAGCATTAAATCACTGTAACGAAGCAAAATCTTTCTGACAGCAGCACTATTAATACCACACACAAGCCTGTCCTTTATTAACTCATCTTTTAAGTCACCAAACTGACACATATTAGCTTTGTTCCTCAGGTCAGTAATATAAGCTGCAAACATTTCCCCTGGTTTCTTCTTTCTTGTGTAAAACAAATGCCTCTCTAATGTAATATTTGTCTGGGGCTTAGACATTTCTATGAATTTGCCCTTCAAACACTCAGAGTCTTCCCTTGATTCACCCTGTACAACACTATGGTGATTTTCACCTTCTCCCTCATATACTGCTGGTGCATACATAAATGAATGCTGTGTTTCAATGGCCTCTAACCCGGCTAAGTTTATCAAAGTGAATGCCCTGGCACATGCATCTTTGTCAGAATAAACTGCTTGTATAAAAATACCCTACTCTTGCTCAAATATTCTCCGATTCGCTGCAATATTCTGATCAAATACAAGTGGTGGAATATGCATGAACACACACACACATATACATATGCCAGAAATGTATGCTAGTATTTGTAACTTTGCCCAATAGCACAAGCTTCTGAATAACGGAACTTTGCGAAATAAGTCTCTCAGGCACAGTAATACTCTTGAAATCACTGTACTGCAAGAATTCACCGCTGATCAGCATAAGAAACATTTCAAAATAACTACACTGCGAGAATGAACTGGGCAGAAGAAACTCAGAGTAAGAAACGTTTCAACGAAACTGCACTTTGCGAGTATGTAGTACACGGCATACTGAAACTTCCACAAAATGGCTGTACTTTGCTAGGTAGTTATTTATAGTGGAAGAAACGCTCTGTAATGGTGGCACTTTGTGAACAGACACACCCAGCACAAGAAACTTTATTGAAATGGCTGTACTTTGACTGTACTTCACAGCACTGCAACCAAATAAACTCATCAGAACACATGCACAGTATTAAGCACACACTGTAAGTACTTTTACACACTTTGAGATACTTCAAATAACTCTAGTTACATCCTGAACACAATAAGAGTAGTTATGCCAAAACACAGAACTTTGCCAAAAAGCATGCAGTCACCTTGCTTTATTTATGCTTAATGTGCCTTCTTTGACTTATTATATTTGTTTTGCTCGTTTAATTTCTTTTCATGCCCATTGTACTTTTCTTGTGCTAGTTTTACTTCAAACATGCCCATTTTGCTTTAAACGTGTTTGTTTTGCAGTTCTGAGGTAATTCCAAACCTCTTTATGTGCTTTTCTTATAATCTTTTTATCAAATATCTTAATTTTAAACATTTCATTTAATTAATAAACCTTCTGTGCCTCTTGCTTGTTTAATAATGTGGTTTGTGCCCTTGTCATGCTCCGTTTTATTTTTTTTTTATAAAATAAACTGTTCTTGCAAGTTTTCATTACTTGGTTCTTTTCTAGCCCTTTTTCATGCTCATTTCTCTTAGTTTATCTTCACTGTTAACTCTGCACCTCATAGCTCTGGAAAGCAGTCTTTGGAATCCTGGTTCTGACACCATGTCACTCGTGTAGTCAGGGTGTAATAGCCAAGTCTTTGTGGGTTCTGTTCAAGCAGCTTTATTATGTACAAACACATCAGGATTGAGGTTAATGACTTTAACTTAGATAAACTTATATACAAACTAGCTATTGCATTCATTCATGCTTGCCCTCTGGCTGCACTCTCAAAATGGCATTGAAGCTAGCATGTGCTTGCTATATATATATATATATATATATATATATATATATATATATATATATGCATGTTCGGTCTTTGACATGCTTATTAAAGATACAGCACACTCACTCAGTCAGCATTTAGTATAATCTGCTAATAAACTTGCTTTCCTCCAAGGAAATCCCCCATTCTCTCCACTTACCCCCCTAGTTAGGGAGGAAACCTTTTTCATTACACAAAAAGAACATTTTCTAAATTTAGTACAGACCATAGAATGTCTGTATAGTGCATTTCTACTGTCTTTTGTATGGCTAGCATAAGTGTACTGGTAAATCCTTTTCCTAAGAGTCTCTCCTTCTTACCTACATAAAATGCGGGACAGTGGCACAGAGGGCCGAATACACTACCCCTTTATGTCACAGTCATAACTCTCTTTAAGTGAAACACTCTTGAGAATGCAGCTTCTGAAAAATAGGTAACTTGTAATATAAATTTGCACTATTTACATGCCCCATAGTGCCTCATACCCAATTTCCTTGTAGGTTTCATTCCCTGCTATAATTTATTTCATGTATGGTATTTACGTTAAAACTGTAAACAAGCCTATGATCTGGCCCCAATTTAGTCATAAGATCAAACGCACCAAAAACGATACTCCAATGGGAACTAACGATATTCATTAAGGAAGGTATGCCCCTGCTACATCATGGCCCTAGACTGGTTGTTGTTGTTGCTGGTTCTCCCTTCTACTATGCTCCCCTCCATAATACAGCAAGGGTTTGTAGCGTACATGCCTCTGACTTTTCACCCACTCCATTAAATTCATCACCATCTCTCATGGGTAGCCTCAGTCTAGGAACATGTCATATAGAATTAAGGGCTCCTTGTTGAAAACTGCTGGCTATTCTCACCCTGTCAACCTGTGGATCTCCCGATTGCTCCTTTTGGGTACAACCAGTGTGACCATCCCAAAGATGGGTCCCTGACTTTTCAGAGAATCAACCAGAGTGAGGACCTAAAAGGAAGTTACTTGTGTAGGTACATGAGCCATTATCCTTATGGTAGCTGGACAAATTAGGTAATTTGGGGAGTGGCTGGTGTAATGATGTCAAACATATCACCACTGTCTGTTGTAATCTGTGTAGATGACCAGTGAGGCACCTGCTCTCCTGTAGAGGTTAAACAGGCATTGGGCTTTTGTAAACCCTTTACCTGTATCAGAGTACTGACAGGTGGCCATTTCATCTCATCCCTGTGGTCGACCTAAACAGTTCCTTGAGTGAGTTCTTTAACTCAGGTCACTGTTGGTGCATGCAGATAGCTCAACTCTGTTCCTTCATGCTGAATGACATTATGCAGTTAATACAAACAGTTTAGCCACTGATGAATGCCTTAAAGGATGCATGCTGGGATTCAAACTGGCCTTCTCCACCTGTATTAATTGTCCAGTGGCAATTAAAACCATGCAGAGAAGCACCCTATCAGTGGCTTACTGACATGCCTCTGAATCAAATGTTATAGCATAAGATAAGACCTTGCTAATGTTCTCTGTAGGCACCCATGTATTGAGGTATACACAAAATTAACAAGGAAATATCACTGAAGTAATTAAGCCAAACATCTATACAATGGTAAGTTCTTTCTATATGAAAATCCAGTTTGATTCTTCATCTAAGCTGAATTCCTTTTCTGTTCATAATGAAAGAGACTATTTAGGAGAAGAGAGCTCTTTGTCATAATAGGAAAAATAATAGGAGAGTAAGATACCAGGTAACACCATACTAAAAATGTTTTCCACAAAGAAATAACCCCAAAGAAGCCAATATATAAATGACAGCTTGTGCTGTAGGTATAGAGGGATAAAGATTTGAGTACAGCCCAGGCAACTAGTTTTTAATTAGTGGATCAGGTGCTTAACAGCATAGGCATGGAGATGAGATGGTCCTTTATGTGGAAAAGGAAGAATAATGGTATATATCTAGGTCAGGCCTTCAATAGTCTAATGACAAGGCCATCAGAGGTTCATCATGAAGCAGGTATCAGTGTAGGAAAACATGTAGGCATGGCTGCTAGAGTGAGTGATGATATCCCAGGTACAATAGGAGGAGCCTACATGCATTGTCATTGATGCAAGTGTTCATTTGACCACTGATGTTAGGACTTAGACAAAAAATTAAAAAAGATTTTCTTATTGCCTGAGTGCCAGTAAAAGTACAATGCACCCATCTGGCTGCACAGATGATGCCCACTCCCAACAGCTTAATACCTTATCAAAGGGAGGCTTGACAATTCCCTACATGGGAAGTATAATGCCCTTGCCCTGGCTCAGTAATCAAAGAGCTTCAATCCTCACCACTAATACCAGTGAGGGACATGGACATTGGGAGGATGGCAAGTACACACACAGTGAAGTACAATTTCCCTTAAGGGCACACAGAGATCACAATCCATCTGGGGTTAGTTTCTCTCTATCTCTCCAGATTCCCAATAAGACTGCCCACTGGCACAGCTATATAGTTTAGATCTCAGCCGAGTGGTCAAGCCAAACTCTCCAGCACCATCTCTGTCCAACCAGTGCTTCATGTCCCTGCCTAAGTAGCTGTCACACACACACACACACACACACACACACACACACACACACACACACACACACATTTTGAGATTTGATTTATATACAAACACACAGACACACTTAGGGAAGGCTGTCATAGGTTCACTAGCTATGCCCCCTTCTGCCCAGATTATAAGGTAGAAATCACTGCCACCAATCACCCTTTATAAGCTACTTAAGACCCTTCCCAATGGGTGACCAATTCTACTATGCAATGTTAATATTATCCAAATGGTGTGTGCCCAGGACTAAGGCTATTTAAGAATGGCCTGTACAGTGTTTCCAAATACATGCAAGTACTCTCAAAGCCTAAATATCTCTAAACAAAACCAGCCACAATTAAAAGGTTTAAATATATTTAGTAATAAATAATAAAAGCACAAGGCAATACTCATTAACTCAACACAGTGACAACAGAGTTCAGAATCACAGGAAATATTTTAAAACAACATTGCAGGACAGTCTCACATAAATACAGAAAACACCTAAACTAATCTTGCTATAGTCCTATCTTTCTCTAAGAGAAATCCTATGATCTAAGTCTTACTCACAGAGCAAAGTCAAATGCTAGTGAGAGGGTGTTTACAGATCCAGAACAAGATACAAAATGCAAAGACTTTCTCTCTGAGATAGTTCTTAAGTTACTAACAAACATTTCTGCTGGGTCATCTCAGATTACATCATTCTTGTCACCTCTGCCATTAGTTTTCAGTCCAACAGGAACTTAAAATATAACACCTCAGTGTCAAGAATACTTATCTCTTATAAAATGACACTTATCTCTTAGAAACTTGCCTGGAACTGGAAATCGTAAAACTTTTACTTTGGAAACCTGTGATTATTTCTGTTTCCAGACAATAGAAAGAATTTCCAGCTGCAGACATTCTGTCTCTTTGCTGTGGAAAATGGTTCCTATTAGATGAACGAATGCTTAAAATGTCGAGTATGAAATGCTTGACAGCTTTTAAGTGAACATTCATCTAAGCGAAACCTGAGAATGTCGAAACAAGGAGTTTCAAAACGTTACAGTTGGCCAGCCGTAAGCCAATGGCTGACTTCAGAACATTCACCCTGTCTCACCGTTCTTACAGTCTTCCACTACAGTGCAGTCTTGGCATTCACCCTGTGTAATGTTATGACAGTCCTGCACTGTGGTGCGATCTCGGAGTTGGTACATTTAAGTAGGGGGGGTTTGGTGGGGCAAAGCCCCCCACTTTGTTTGTTTGTTGATTTGTTTTTGTTTTTTTTTTTTTTGGGGAGGTTGTAAGGGTGTACAGTACATTGTAGCCTTCAGCTGTTGGCTTCCTTACAGCTGGCCAACTATAAGTTTTTGAAACTCCTTGTTTCGATATTCTGGGGTTTTGCTTAGATGAATGTTCACTTAAAAACTGTCGAGCATGTTGTACTTGACATTTTAAGTGTTCATTCATCTAATATATACCTGTCAAAAACACATTGTACAACTCTTTACTTATTTTCTTAGAGTTTGCAAGTTAACTCTGTATATTCCAGCCTTTACCATCAACACATACATTTGCATAGGCATGTAGTTTATACACATTTCTGCTCTTTTCCAGCAGCGTGCACTGTGGTTACATTCTTGAAGCTCAATACAGAACACATAGTTTTCTAATTTGTAAGACAAGCATACAAATCATATTACTATTCATAGAATTATTTACAAAATTCTAGCTGGCTGGGCTAGCAGCCTTCACAACCCCCCCCCCCCACGAGAACTCAAGCTAGTTTTTCAAGTGACCCTTGCAAAATGTTGTTTGAGAGGGTTGAGTCAATCTGAAAATACCTTACCCCATTCCCTGTCTTGAGAGACAATCTACATTGGCATTGTTAACTCCACTGCGGTGCTGCACTGACATATATGTTTGGAATCCTAGGCTCCACCTTAGTAACTTGGCATTTTGCTGGCTGGCTTGATGTAGCCATGCTAAGGGATTGTGGTCTGTAGCTACAGTGAATTTCCTTCCATGCAGATAAGGCTGAAGTTTCTGCAGTGCCCACACTACGGCTAGACATTCCTTTTCTACAGCTGCATAGCATTCCTCCCTGGGTTAGAGCCTACAACTGAGATAAACCACTGGGTGCTCTTTTCCTCGGAAGAAATCTGGTTAAGTACAGCCCTCACCCCATGGTTTGAAGCATCCACCTGCACAACAAATTATTTGCTGTAATCTGGACTGGCTAAGACAGGGAGGCCTCCCAAAGCTCTGTTAAGCTTCTGGAATTCCTGCTTGCATGCTGGGGTCCATACTACCTTATCTGGCCTGTTTTTCCTTGTCAGGTCTGTGAGGGGAGCAGCTATGGTACTATAACTGGGGACAAACTTTTTGTAGTACCCTGCTGTCTTTAAAAATACCCTCACAATCTTTTTGGTAACAGGTGCAGGCCATGCCTGAATGGCTTCCATTTTGGCCGGTTCTGGCCTGATCTGACCACTCCCCACACTATGTACCAGGTAGGAGACATCTGCCATACCCACCTGATATTTTCTGGAGTTAATGGTGAACCCTGCCCTCTGTAGTCTCCCCAGCACCTCCCTGACATGCTGAAGGTGTTCTTGCCAGGAATTGCTGTAGATGGCAATATCATCCAGATAAGCAAGGGTAAAATCTCCCTGCTCCTGCTTGGATATGATCTACTATCCTCTGGAAAGTTGCTGGAGCATTTTTCATCCCAAAGAGCATCTTTGTGAACTCATGCAAACCAAAAGGAGTCACCAAGGCTGACCTCTCTCTAGCACTGGGTGTCAAGGGCATCTGCCAGTAACTCTTGGTAAGATCAATGGTGGTAAGATACTTAGCCCCACCCAGCTGCTCTAGGGCTTCATCTGTCCTAAGCATGGGGTAAATATCTGACTCTGTGTGACTATTTAATATCCTGTAGTCCACACAGAACCTGGTGCTGCCATCCTTCTTTGGTACCAGCACAACTGGGGAGGCTCAAGGACTGCTGGACTCCTGAATTACCCCTAGTTCCATGAATTCCTACATCTCCTCCCTCAGAGTCTGTTTGACTCTCTCCAGCACCCTATAAAGGGCCTGCCTAGTAGACCTTTGGGGTCCTGTATTCACATGGTGCTGCACCAGGTAGGTACACCCTGGTTTCCCAGTGAACATGTCCCCAAACTCCTGTAACACTGCTCGGATTTCTCAAACCTAGGTAGGAGATAGCTGCTGGGACATTGCTACCCCTTCCACTGAGGTGTCAGTCCAAGCCTCACTGAGGAGATCAGTCACCCGATCTCCCTCAGACTCCTCCTGCAATCCACTGCAAATACTCAGCACAAGGGCCTCCCTATCATGGTATGGTTTTATCATATTAACATGGTACAATTTGTGCCCCTGCCTCATGCCTAGCAGTTCTACCATGTAGTTAACATCAATGACCTTCCATGCCACCTTGTAGGGTCCCTGTCAAGCTGTCTGTAGCTTGTTGTGTCGGACAGGAATGAAAACCATTACCAGTTTCCCACAGCATACTCTCTAGCTTGATCATTCCTGTCATATCAGACCTTTTTCTGCTGTTAGGCTTCTGCCAGGTTCCCCTGGGCCAAGTCCATGAGTTCCCTGAGCCTTGTGCTGAGATTTAGGACATATGCCACAACAGACTCCTTGTGGGATTCACACTCAACCCTCCCACTCATCTCAAATTAAATCTAGAGGTTTCTTCACCCTATGCCCATACAACAACTCAAATGGTGAAAAACCTGTGGATTCCTGGGGCACCTCTCTGCAAGCAAACAACAGATGGGGCAAATATTTGTCCCACTCCCTCTTAAACTCAATATTAGAAGCATTAATAACAAGGTACATGAATTGCATGCACTTCTGGATGTCCACTCCCCTGAGATTCTCTGTTTATCTGAAACCTGGTTAAAACCTAACACTAAAGACAATGATGTGTTACCACCTGGGTACAACATACACAGGCTGGATCGTGCTTCAAGGAAGGGGGGTGGGGTAGCTGTACTCTATAAATCTGAGTTGAATGTCACCATAGATGTAATACAACCACCTCAGATTAATAACTCAGAGATTCTTGCCACCAAATTGCAACTTAATAAAAATAAATGCATTAATATCATCTGTATGTCCATTCCCCCGGGTAACAATATATCTACATTTGAAGATATCCTGCACTGGCTATCATGTCACTACACCCAAGAAACCCTACTACTTGGAGACTTTAACATAGACTGGGGCACCTGTTCCTCAGAATCCCCCACCACCCATATTAACCTGCATGCATTTACACAAATTATATCCACCCCTACCAGGATAGGAAAACCCAACTCATAAATAGTCACCCCCAACTGTACACCTCTGGTACCCTCCTTGATGGCCTAAGCGATCACCTTCTCACATATGTAATTAAGAACAAAACCATTAATTCCCAATAACCCTTACTCAGAAAGGTTAGAAACAATAAAAACTTTGACCCTGCCAAATTCCAGCAAGAACTAAACTCATGTAATTGGTATATTCTAAAACACCTTCCCTTAGAGGAAGCAGTAGCATACTTTAACAACAAATTCCTTGAGATCCTTGATTTGCATGCACCTGTTTGTTCAAAGAGAACCAAGGCAAAAACTGCGCCATGACTTTCTAAAGAGTCTAAACTCAAAATTATCCTTAGAAACAAAGCATGGGCTTTATGGCGTTCTTCTAAAGACCCTCAAGATCACATTAAATACAGGCAATCCAGGAACGAAACCAAAAAATCAATTTTACAAGACAAAAATCAATACTACTGTAATTTACAGACAGTAAATCAAAATAACCCTCAGAAGTTTTGGCCAGGTTTAAATAATCTACTACATCCTGGACAAACTTCAACCCCAATCCCTGCTGCTACTATTGATAAACCCCCTGAAGATGTTTCTGACAATTATAACTGATTCTTTACTGAGACAATTCAAGCCCTAGCTAGCCAACTACCTCCTAGCTCCTCTGGTCCTGAAAGTAGCACCCCTAGAAACCTACTCGCATTCAGCTTCCAACCAGTCACCACTTCACTTATCCGTACCTTGATAAAAAAATTAAAACCCACTACACTTTCTGCTGATCAACTCCCTGCCGAGTACCTACAAAAGCAGTTGATGCTATTGCTTACCCCATCTCAATACTAATTAATCGAACCATAGTAGAAGCTAAAATTCCCACCATCTGGAAAATATCCTATGTAATCCCACTTCACAAAGGAGGCAGCTCTACTGAATTCTCCAATTATAGGCCAATAGCTATACTCTCTCCACTTGCAAAGATTATGGAAAAATGTATTCATAGACAACTCATGCACCACCTAATCCAGAATCACCTTATGGCAGATACTCAGCATGGCTTCTGTCGTCATCACAGCATTACTTCAGCCCTCCTAGCCTTTACCAACACCACAAACCATAATCGCAACAATAATTATATATCCTCAGCCCTCTTCTTGGATCTTTCCAAGGCATTCGATATGGTTGATCACCAACTTTTAATCCACACCCTGCAAACATTCTGTCTAGATACTAGAGCCCTTCAATGGTTTCAGTCCTACCTGAATGGCAGGCTGTCCTCTGGCAGAACAAACTCTCTAACCCTCTACCTAACACCCTTGGAGTACCACAAGGCTCTATACTAGGGCCCTTGCTGTTCTCCATCTTCATTAACGATCTTTATACTGTCATCCCAAAAGTCAGCTGTATCCAATATGCTGATGACTCTACTCTGATTTGCTCAGCCACATCTCCAGTTGAGTTATGGTCAGCTACCCAGACCACCTTTAACACGATAGAAAACTGGCTTTCTGAACATCGTCTGATCCTAAATCCCCAAAAAACTAAAATGCTGTTATTTTCACCAACACGTAGGTCTACCGCTTTCACCTTTACCATAAAATCAAATGATGACACAATAATCTCCCCTGACCCCTCTACAAAACTATTAGGTGTCATCATAGACAATAATCTAAAATTTGACCTACATGTTAACCAAACTATCAAAACCATCAATAAAAAACTAGGGTCACTTTACAGAATAAAAGCCTTCCTAACCCCTCCAGCTAAAATCGCCATAGCTCGCTCTCACCTTCTTTCAACCCTTCTGTATGCATCCCCTCTACTCTCAAATTTAAACAAGACTGTCCTTAACAAACTCTCAATTTGCTACAACCACATTGCCAGGTTTGCCACTGGGCTGCCTTTTAGGACACATCATTGCATCAATCTAAATCAGCTTGGGTGGCTTGAACTACCCAGCCTAATCCAGTATAACCAACTGATTATGGCCTATAAAATCCTCTATAATCCAGACAATACTCCTGCACTTAAAAATATTATCACCCCCTATAACAATCCTAGACCACTTCGATCCTCTAACAAACTACTAATACAGACTAGCAAAATTAATAACACAGCCGGTGATTCTCTCTTTGCAAACTCTGTAAGTAGATCCTGGAACTCTCTTCCAGCTGATATTACCTTACTTTCCACCTTAGGTCAATTTAAAACTAGACTCAAACAACATTTATCACTTAACTGGCAATGTATCAAGCCTGGCTAACTCTCTCTAGAATGTGTAAAAATCTGCTAACCAGTTTACTGTGTAATTTAATTTAATCCTGACTTGTGCTCAGGATTAACTGTAACCTGTGGAACTTGTTTAACTTGCTTACTTGTGTAATCTCTGTAAATAGTCTGTAATATGTAATGCTGTATCTGCTTACCCTTGGAGCTTTTCTCCCCGGGCCTCCGCTGAAAATGGACATGCATCCAGTTGGACTATCCCGGTCAACAAATGTAAAATAAAAATAAAATAAAATAAATAAACTGGGCTGCAAATGCCAGTAGCATCATCTTAAGTATATAATTTAACCTCTCAACATGACCGTTAGTCTGAGGATGGTAGGGGGTAGTCTTTAGGTACTTTACCCCACAGTACTTCAACAGGCAAGTTTACAGGTCTAATATGAAATTGGCACCTCTGTCAGTCAGTATTTCTTTTGGGAAATCTGCCATGCTGAAATTCACTAATAATGCACTTTCCACCTTTTCTGCCTCAATAGAGGACAGATCCACTGCCTCAGGGTATCTGATAGCATAATCTACTACCACTAGGATATACTGTTTCCCTGTGGAACTTGGGGTACTCAGAGGCCCCACAATATCCATAGCTACCCTCTGAAATGGCTCCTCAATCACAGGCAAAAGCATCAAAGGAGCTCTCACCTTGTCTCCTGCCTTGCCTACCTTTTGGCACTGTTCACAGGTCCTGCACTACCCTGTTACATATCTGGAAATCTCAGGCCAATAGAAGTTCTGCATAATATGTCTCTTTATATATTGTATGCCCATATGACCTGCAATTTGAATATCATGGGCTACAGTTAGAAGTGCCAGATGGTAGGCTCTGGGCACTACCAACTGCTGCATTCTCTCACCCTCTTGCCCTTCCTCAGGGGTCCACCCTCTGTACAGTAACCCTTTGTCCCAGTATACAGATTCCTCCTTTCCTTGAGAATCAGGTGCCTCACTAGCTACCTGTCTCAGGCCTTGTAATGTAAGGTCTGAGAGCTGAACCTGTCTCAACTCTTTCTTTGTAACCCTCCCCAGTTCCCCTTCCACAGGAAGTCTGGCATCCTCTGAAAGTGGTGCCTCACTGTCAACCTGGGTACTACTACTCACTTCTGCCCTTGCAGTCACTCTTTCCAAGAGAACATCACTGCCAACAAGCAGCTATGGCTCACCTTCAGTCTTACTGCTAAAGGGTAGCTCCCTCCCTGAAGTAACCAACTCACCAGTCCTGGCTGCAATTGTGCAGTCTGTCTGTGTCTCCCCCAGGTTAGCAGACCCATGTGCTTGTCTCCAAGCCTGACTGCATGTAATTGCATCCACACATGGTACTGCATTATCAAAATCCTTACCCATCAGGGCATCTGCAGGATGGTAGTTTGGTACCCTTGTTGTCTCAAGACAAACTATTGTTGTCATTTCCACTCACTGGCTCTCTCACCTTTTGTTCTCCACCTTGCCTCCATGGACATCAATATGCTACATGGCCCTACTGGATGCATTCAAAACATTTAACCCTAGGTCCTGGATGTGTACCTGGACTAGTGTCTTCCCCTGCCACTGGCAGATTCTGTATAGGGTAGTTTGGGCTGCCCACCATGGGCTCCTTTAGACCCACGAGCAGCACTGGGTGTCCCTTTTCTGTGCAGGGATGCCCTGCTTGCTAGGTATAGGTCTCCCTTCTTCAACAACCTATCTACAATACTCTCATGTCCTCAGGCAAAGTGCTAAGGGCTTGTTTCCTCACCAAAAGGTCTGAAAGTCTCTCAAAAGTGGTGACCTGACATCCACTCACCCACCTATGAAAATAAGTGCTTAGTTCAGCAACATATTCGCACACACTTTCATCTGCCTTGAGTCTATGCTCAGGAAACTTTTTCCTATAAGCCTCAGATGTTAGCTTAAACAATTCTAGCAAACAATTCTTTACAGCATTATAATTTAAAAAGTCATTATTGACAGTTTGGACAGAACAGTTACAGCTTTACCATGAAGTAAGAGGGTCAGGAACCGTACCAAGAGCCCTTGGTCAATATCATACTGTTTACATACCCTCTCAAACATATGAATGAAACTATCAAAATTAACCCCCTCTTTAAATTGTGGAAGAAATTTACTGACCTTTGTTGCTACTGAGGTTCGGTTACTCCTTTCCCCATTACCTCCATGACTCTGGTGAAAAGTCAGCAACTACTTTTCAAGTTGCCTCTGCCTCTCTTTCTGCTCAGCTTCCAGGTGTAGCAGTTTCTCATTTTACACAGCCTGCATATGTCTCAGGCTCTCTGCTGCTTCTATTTCCAAACACTTGGCCTCCAACTCAAGTCTTTTTAACTCTAGATGGATTTTTAAACCTTCTGTGGAAAGGTTGTGCTGTCCATTTTCTGAGAGTTGTACATCTCTGTACATTTCTAATTTCTCATTTCCGATGCATTTAAAAAAAAATTCACTTTTGATCCTATGTTGAATTATATGATTAAGCTGTTTGAACAAATGTGTGAAAAAGAGTTGAGAGAATATTTTAACAACAAACATAGGCCTCAAAGTTTTAATTTAACTATGGCTAAAGAGAAGGCCCTAAATTAATTAAGAGCAATGGATCATATTAGGTTTATGAGAGCTGACAAAGGTGGTGGTCTGTTGATTATAGAGGAATTTAAATATAAGGAAGCCATATATGGTTTATTGAAGAATTTAGATGAATATATGGAAGTTGATATTGTGAAGATACATCGTAGTTATCAGAATATTAGAACATATTTATATGACTTGTTCATGAATGGTTATGTTAATTACCAGATATATGACTTCCTTAATGTGGAAACACCAAATGGAGTATTTTTGGGATACCTAAATTACATAAACATCCTACAAATCCTCCTTTTCGTCCAATAGTGTCCACCCCCAATAGCTTTATTTTTAGATATTATATTCAACCTGGCAGTGCAAGAACTGGGGTCTTATCTAAAAGTTTCCTGGGACTTACTAGTTAAGTTGAGAGAATCTGAAGCTGGATATGACTATAGACATAGTAATATAAATTTCCTAATAGTTGATGTAAATTCTTTGTTCACTAGTATACCACATGATAGGGGAATAGAAGCATTAAGAATGTTTTTAGTTAAAAACACAGATTTTTCACATGATAAAGTATTTTTATGTTGTTCACTGATGCAAATCGTCCTAGAAAATAATTATTTTTTATTTGATAAAAAATATTTTAAACAATTTCAAGTGGTATCCATGGGGTCAGGTGTAGCATCATCTTTTGCCAACCTGATGTTAGGTTGGTGGGAACAGGAGGTATTAGTTAAAAGTATATTTTTCAACAAGATCATTCTATATAAACGTTTTGTAGATTATTTGATTTTTATCATTGATCTACAAAAAATGAATGTAACAACTTTGTATGTGAGCTCAATCAAATTTCAGATTTTTTAAAATTTGACATTAGTGAAATGGGGTGTAATATACATTATTTAGACCTTATCCTAGACTGGAATGTAAATAATAGGAGAATGGAGAGTAAAGTATATAGAAAAAAATATGTTCTCAAGCAATTATTTACATTTTAAGAGTGGACATCCCAATTTTATGGAAAAAAACATTCCCAGGGGTTACTATTATTTAGATGTTTAAAGAAATCGGTTATGAAGAGACATTGTTATATGACATGGGTTTAAAAGTTAAGGAGAAAAGGGAGACTTTATTTAAACCAGTTTTAAAGGAAGAAACACTTTTTTATGGTGTACAAAATAGAAGAAATAATAAGGTTTCCTTTTTTACTTTAGACATGACTACAGATTCTTTAGCTGTAAAGGAAATTATAAAAAAGAACTGGAGAATCCTATAGGGTAATAGAGAGTTAAAGGATGTTATTATTTGTACCTAAGTTGTATATAGAAAAAGCAAGTGTTTCAAAACCATGTTAGAGAAAAAGGACACTGCAATAAAGACAGTTCAGACTAATAAAGAATAAGTATGTTCCAATGTGGTATGTGGAAGATATGTAGGTACATTTATGTAACTAAACACATTTCCATAGAAGCTGTTAATTTTATTATTTATTTGAAAGAAAGATATACCTGTAAATCTATGAGTTTGGTATACATTGCCATGTGTTCAGGGTGTTCCTGTTATTATGTAGGTATGACTACACGTAGCCTTGAAAGCGTATTAAAGAATATTTATATAGTATTAAACTAATTATACTAATAACGCTTTATATAAACATTCTAGACATTGTGAAAATAAAAAAAATATTTTCAAGCTACATTTTTATTTCTCTGTGCAGGCCACAATGGTGTTTTTATTTTTATTTTTTTTAGTCTTATTTACAGAGCAAAGACAGTGCTCCCAGTTTCAGTTCTCCAACATGTTCTTAATAAATATTATAGCTACATATAACCCAGGGCCAAATAATGTGTAACAAAAGTGAATCTTAGTTTTGTTCCTAAGTACCTTGCTTAAATGTATTCCTCTAATCTGGAGATATGCTTGGTTGCATTATGACTTGACTATCAGCCACCTGAAAAAATAATTGGTCAATCATAACAAGCCATCTACAGGAGGACAGCAACCAGCATAAAAATAAAATGATATCTTTTGAAGGAGACAAGCCTCCATGCATCCCCCACTCCACGTGCAGGGTTTCATTATATGCCTCCTTGCTTTCATATACAAACTCAAAGTCATCAAACAGTGAAAAAGATGAACGCCCAACATGTAGAAACCAGTTGCCACATAAATAAAAAACCCTGCCTCCCCATTCAGTTTGTGGGAATGATTGTTAGGGAAATGAAACTGATGAAATTACAGTATAGTCACAATTCTCTGTTCCATTTATCATATTTCTTGAAAATGAGAATTGGCAAGAATAAGACTGTTTGGTGGGAGAACTGCATAGAGCCAGGTTATTTTCATTTTACATATGTGGAGGGCTATGCTCACATTAAATGCTAAAACAAACAGCTGGTGTCAAAACTATGGACTAAAATGAAATGCCAAGAAATGTACAATCCTATCTTTTGGCAAGCATGACTACCCTGACGGGTGACACAGTGCCAGGGTACTTCTATGGGCTAGGTTTGTAAATGCCCTAGGACCATTAGCCTAGTACACACCTATGAACCTATGAACCTAATAACTTATCATGTGGCCTAATGGTTAAGGTGTTTGCCTTACAAACACAAGGTTTGAGTCTCACAAGGGGTAATTGGCTAGGCTTAAAATGGCTCACAAAGGCAGTTAGCGTAGTACTAATCTATGAACCTATGACAACACACCCTTGAAAACCTTTCCATCAGTTAGGCATATGGGAACCTATATCAACAATTAATTGTTATTTTAACACCATTTTATCCACTGTTGTAAGGAAGTCTTTACTCATTGCACAGCTTATATCTAAAGGTACTGCATTCAGATCTAGAGATACAATTGTTTCATTATACTTAATAGGCATTAGGCCAATCATTGACCATAATGCCCCTTTCAATATGTATCTTTCCAAACTCTTGTCACAGCTAGAATGACCATAATGCTGTCGCTAAAAAATCTTTTTCTTCTTTCTGCTTTTCCCAGTTAGGGGTTACCACAGTGGATCACCTGTCCGCTCATGATCGGCAGTGGAGTTTTACAGTGTCGAGTTGCCAGCCCAGCACCCAACCTTCCACAGAAGACACACATATGCATGCACTCATACCTAGGGCCAATTTAGAGTGTCCAATCTGCCTACAGCATGTCTTTGGGATGTGGGAGGAAACAGGAGCACCAGGAAAAAACCCACACGACCACAGGAAGGACATGCAGACTCTGCATAGAAGGCACCCTAACCGAGGATCAAACCAGAGAACCTCTTGCTGTGAGGCGGCAATGCTAACCGCTGCACCAAATATGCAGACCATCTCAAACCTCGTTTCTATTCTCTGCATTGTACATGCTACTGAGAATCAAACTCTTCCTTTGTGTATGGAGATTCAACAGACCCTTTTCTCTCATACCTACTAAACATTCTCAAGTACAATGGTTTCATAAGCATCCACTCAAGGGATCTCAATATCTTTTGTGAAATAAATAGAACATGTTGGAGGGACATGTTTGTATCACAGAAAATACCACTTCTATGGAACCATCTCCCACTCTACATAAAGCAAAGTACTTTTCACACTACTTTCAAATATAATTTGGATGAATGGAAGGGTAACTGCAAATTATCCCTCAGTTTAGCACCCATCCTTCATGTATGGGGAAACATGTAAATATCCCATCATTTCCTTATCCAGCCTCTCTCTGGTTTATTTGCATGAAAAATATAAAGCTTAAAACCAGAGATGGGTATGTAAATTTAGGTTTCTTAAGATCCTCAGTGATAAATAGCTTAGTAAATGCCTATGAATCTAGCTTTTTTTTTTCTTTTTGCCTTCACTAATACAAGATGCTTGGGGACTAGAAGCCAAGGGTCATGAGATTAGGTGATGAATAATCTTTTACATTCAAGTCTGTGTAACCTGGATGCCTGCTTTGAAGCATAATGTTTCTCCATGATTGGAGGAGGTAATTAAGTCTTTATCTTTACATGGAACTTAGTGAAAACATGGGGTTAGATTAAAGGGGTTTTATCACTGCTGTCATGTGCTATCCTGTGTTCCATGCATATGATTTGACATGATGGAGATGTTAAGAGGCTCTCGTTCGAAATCATTCAGTTTATAAGACGGGCCATTAGATTACCTTTGTCTAGTTCTCCAGATGTTCATTTATGATATTAATACTTCCACCTATGGGGCTTTGTTTTAATCTTACTGTATGGTCCCAGAGTCATGCTGTTATTGCTTTTCGCTTAACTTCTATTTTTTTTCATTATTGAAACGTCTGTCTGAAAAATAAATTCACACAGATTTTGGACTAGCTATAATAGGCCAAGATCCTAAGCCCACGAAGACCTAAATATGTTAGAAATAAATTATTATTTTGCCCTATTTATTTATTTATTTATTTATTTATTTATTGTTGTTTTTAGTGGTGTATTTGTCAGATACCTTGGCTAGATTTGTGTTTTTGCAATTGTTTTTGATTGCAGTTTCAGATGAAATGTAAGATGCATTATTTATTATTCTTTTTTTCTGATGTTGGTTTGTATGGTATGAGTGCTTTCAATAAAACGTTTAGAATTATAAACAAACTAACTAAATAATAGAATTGGCAGGGATTCACTGCAGCCAGTAATACAAATTAATTTATTGTGAAGAGCAGTGAAGCCACAAACAGCAATCCACCCTTCAAATGTGTCAATGAAAGATTTATTTATTTATGTATTTACTTTATTTATTTTCTTAAAACCGGATTAGAATACCAATCCTGAATGACTGTCTTTAGGTTCATCCCCAGTGAGTACATAGCATGCAGTACTCTACTGTATCGTAGCAAGCTCAAACTGATCTATATCACTTTGTCAAACTCATTAATTGTAAATACATATATAAAACCAATTGCTCATTAATTTTATTATATTGCTAACATTCAGTTGAATATCCCACTTAAGTATGATGCTTTCCACAATGTGTTTGAGTGGGTCTACTTTACTTCATCGAACTCACTAATCATCAAACACCTCTTTGTCAAACCCTATTTGATTGTTTCAGCGAACATTTTCCCATGGTAAGTAACCAGTGGACCAACTTACCGAACACAACAAAAGCAGCATATTTAAAACCCACCCTGGTAGGGGGCTGCACCCCTCACCCCCCCCCCACAACAAAATATACCATCTCTGAGATTGCACTACAGTGAGGAAAAGGGCAAATTCCTGATAATGGCCTACTTGCATTATAATTTCATAACTTGTCAAACAGGGAAAAAAAGGAGTGGCATTCCATTAAGGGAAGAGGAAGGAAGGAAAACAGTATAGAAAAGTTGTCTTAATGATTACCAATAACTTTCTTCCTCTTCCTCTCATCAGTGGCATTATAATGGTTAGGTAATAATTCTCTTCTAATTCCATTATTGAGAGTTCAGTTTAAGCTCATATCATAAGGAATGGATAATATACAGTATCATTCTAAATTCAAAGCAGTATAAATAACAATTAACATTAAACTTTTCAGAAAACAGTTTAAGTTATTACAGATAGCCAAAAATGACTTCAATAGACTGTCTCAGTTTAGGTGAATATCTCCCGATAAATACCAGAGCAGCTAAAAGGAAAATGCAGTATTATTATGTTGATGCATAACACTTCCCATTTAGATGAGTGTAGACAGTAGAGTTATCAGTACATAGCCATTATCATTATGATACATGAATGCATAACATAATTCAGATATACTAGTCATTTATATTTATGTCTGAAATTGTTTGTATCTTTTGAACCATGGGCAAATTTGCTATAATTTTACAAATGTTATTTGTCAAATAATCAGGAAGCAAGAAGAAAAACTATTTAGAATTTAGTAGGTATTTAAAACAGTAGGCTTGCATTTACTTTACTTTAATTTTATTATATTTTACTTTATTAAATTTTTGTTAACCAGAGTGGAGCATTGGTGCAGCAGGACAATTTTACCACTCATCCTAGGACACCATTACTGGTTTATAATATGAAACAAAAACAGAAAAAAACTATTCTGTAATTAGTATCAATAAATAAAATATATTTACTTAATTATAGATGCTTTCATACTACTACAGTTAAGAAATATTACAAATTATCCCTTATCTTCATTTATATACAACATTCATTGTTTTCCAATCTAACCGTTTGGAAATTTCATGGGAAGACTAGAAGTGATGCCAAAGGCATTCATACAAATATTGAGGTAGAAAATTACACTTAACCTTTATATTTTTTTTGGATGTCTCCCTAAGAGGACAATTTAAAATAGCACCCTTTTGTCCATTGTAAAACCCAATAAATTATTTCTCAGCTGTTTCTACATCTTTTAAAATTCATTGTACATAAATGATACAAACAGAATATAAATAAGCAAATCATTGAAAAAAAAATGAAGTGTGATCTCAGGCAGAGCTTTCATATTCACTAAAAGAATGCATTCTTGTATTTCATCAGAAGTGTCTAGGGAAGGAAAAGTAACATATAGTACTAAACTCAGACAGTAGCAGACAGTTAACTGTCACTACTGATTGTACAACAAAAACAAATTTCTTACTCAAACTTTTAAACTTCATGAGAAGATTAAAGGGACATAATACAATATGTATTATTAGTTAAAAGTATAGCAAAGGGCATAGGCAGGGAAACAGCAGCAACAGGTAGGTTAATATTAGAAATTAAAACATCCAGACCTTAAAATGAATTCTGCATTACTTTGAACCTATTAAGAGGCCACACTTCTCATGAAAAGAAAGTGGTTAAGAATAAATTCCTTGTTTTACACAGTATTTTGTCTAGTAGTAGACAGAAAATATTCAATAAAAGATATGAATCTCTATCTCCTTTCCAAAATAAAATACTTAGCTTAGATATATAATGATTGTTTAGGGTATACCACAGTTACTGAGGATATGTTGTAGTATAACACATTGAAGAAAAAATGCTGTTGTCAATCAACAAACCATAAGTGGCTTCTCATGTAAACAATATTTTAGAACCGTTTTAATTTCCAGGAACAGTTCATTTTATTGGTATATGGGAACAAATTATTTTAAATCACAGGGTAGCTCTCTTCCATGGAATTCAAACATGGCTAGAAACCAGTTTGTGCTCAGCACAACAGTCAGTACACTTCTAGGAGACTTGTCTCATTATGACATCTACTACTAGAGTTCGACCTATTGGTTTTCCTTCACAGTGTTTTTCAAGGGAATAATATAACTATTTTCTGTATTTTTGAGTGGCTGTTTCTAAAAGTGTATTAATTCTGATTTAAGCACTTGGGCTTCAGGCCAGTTATTTTACATGAAGAGAGTTTGTGGTCTGCACTCTTGTGGGAGGAGAGGCTGGACTCTGCTCTTCTGAGCTGGGAATTTCTGGTTAAAGGCTTATAGTGTCTGTATATCTGAACTGCTTCTTACTGAAATTGGTACACCTTGTTTGCTGTAGCATAGACTAGATCCAGGCCTGCTGAATCTAGCTTTGTTTGTATAACTTGAACACTAATCCAGGCATTCTTTAAAGTATCCAATTGTATTTATCACTGCTTGGTAGTAACTTAATTAAAGTGTAGCTATCATTCTAAGTCTTTTGGATTAAGCACTTGGGCTTCAGACCAGTTGTTTTACATTAGGAAGGTTTGTGGCCTGCACTGTGGTGGCAGGACAGATAGTTTACATCCTTCTAAGTTGGGAACTGCTGATTGAGGGCTCAGTGTCTGATATTCTAAAAGTGTATTAGTTCTGGCTTAAGCACTTGGGCTTCAGGCCAGTTATTTTACATGAAGAAGGTTTGTGGTCTGCATTCTTGTGGGAGGAGAGACTGGACTCTGCCCTTCTGAGCTGGGAATTTCTGGTTAAAGGCTTATAGTGCCTGCATATTTGAACTGTTTCTTCCTGAAATTGGTACACCTTGTTTGCTGTAGCATAGACTAGATCCAGGCCTGCAGAATATAGCTTTGTTTGTATACTTTTTGTTTGTTTGCTTATTTCCCTGAAACACTAATTCCACCTAAAACGAGGCTTTTCAGCGCTTCTGTGGATCCCTAGTGATATCTGCATTGCTTACTGTACTAATTTCCTTGTTTCACTTGAAAGAAAGTTACTGTTTGTCATTTTTGCATTTAAGTTACCTGTAACACATTGCATTTAAGTTACCTGGCACTTGCTCACTAAAGCAATTATATAAGTCAGCACTAAAAAATTAAAAGCACTACACCCTCACAAACTCCCCTTGAGTACCTTGTTCCCCATTGGCCCTTTTTTCAATTATAAAGGAATTCCCAATACTATTCTTGCATGTCCAAAGGTCAATTGTCAATCTCCTCTCCTGTCCAGCTGGTGAATCTGGGAATCCTGAGGCAATGTTACAACTCCCTCATGTACACAGACAACCCTCTCCTCCTCCCAACAAATTCCAACACATGTGAGAGATGCAACCATATAGCCAAACTGGAGGCTAAGCTCTCTCAACTCAGTACTAGCGTAACCAGTCAGGAGGAGAAGGAAACCACACTCACTACAATTCCAGTCTCACATAGACCTACCACGACAGCAAACCAAACACATAAACACACAAAAACATACTCGGAGGCTCTAAATAAAAATCTGGCTAAGCAGCAGAGACCTCCAAAGCAGACACTCAAGCAACCGCTACCCCAAAACAAAACACGTGCAACACATAGCTCACAAAGCCAGTGTGCTGAACAGTCTAAACAACACACCTGATACACTTGTAATAGGCGACTTTATCGTCAGGCACACTGACGTCCCGCTCACCAGGCTGAACAAGGAGAAGGTCACAGTGAGCTGCCTGTCGGGAGGTAGGATCCGCCACATAGCACAAGCACTCAGGTCACTCCAAGGCAAGTACAAATATGACTCATTCATTGTCCATGCTGGTGTGAATGACCTGAGATGTACCTCCCTGGACTACATGAAAAGAAACATAGAGGAGCTCTCTGACCATGTAGCCCAGGCTGGTATGACCCTGACCTTGAGTAGCATCTTACCCCCATCAAGAATGATGCCACAATATGAAGACAAGATGATCAATTTCAACAAGTATTGGTGTCATTCAAAGGGGATCCAATGCCTGTCAGCCTGGGATGACATGCTCGACAAGCCACGATGCTTCGCTAGGAATGGCTTGCACCTGTCACCCCTGGGCTTTCAGATATTGGCAAAGGCTCTTGCTACCCCCATAGTGCCTTTTTTAGGCAAGGCTCAAAAGACAAACCCACCTCCATAGGTATCACAAGGGATAAGAAACTAAGAGTAATGCTACTCAACGCCAGAAGTCTAAACCTCAAGATGCACGCACTCAAAACTCTCCTTAGCATGGAGAACATTGATATCTGTGCAGTAACAGAAACCTGGTTCAAGGCTCCCAAGAGCACCCCAGCACTACCAGGTTATACCTCATACCATCCTTTTCGGCCCCAAAACTTGGACCGAACCACAAAAGGAGGGGGAGTGTCAATATTCGTCAAAGATACCCACACCTCCAGGTTGGTGGCACAGCACAAAGCATCAGAGACTATCCATGTGCAACTAACAGTGGGTAAAACTGCCTTCCAGTTCATAGCCTGCTACAGACCACCCTCCCAAACCCAGGAACCCCACTCGGCCTTCCTGAGAACACTGGAAAATATGAAGGTCACTCCAAACACCATTATATTGGGCGACTTCAACTACCCAAACATAGACTGGGAGCATTACTCTAGCTCCAACACCCTAGCCCAAAGGTTCCTAGAATTTATAAACGCAAATGCTATGGAACAACTTGTTACCACTCCCACAAGAGGGGAAAGCATACTGGACCTGATCATCACCAACATGGCGACTCTATGCTCCAGACCAGAAGTGTATCCCTCACTGGTAAGATCAGACCATAAACTAATCTCACTGGATATTCACATCCCAACTCCACCCCCTGCCCAGAAAACCACAGTGAAAAACTTCTCTAAAGCAAATTTCACACTCTTCAAAACCGAGGTGGAATCCTTCAAAGCCCCCGGGCCTGTGGAAAATACAGTAACAAAAGACAAAAGTAACCAGCCAAACTGTTGAAATAAAACAAAATGAACCAGGAATCCAGGAATCCAGGACGCCAAAAAGGAACACCAGTATTAGCAAAAGTAACACCAGTATTAGCCAAAAGTATATAAAACCATTTATTATGAACAAGAGGTTTTAGCGCTTTCATCTCCTGATAGAGACTTCTTCAGAAACAATGAATAAATTTTAATTGCACTTTTAAATAGTACTTGATACATGATGTCACACCTTTAATTAAAACCTGTTTAAAGAAACATACGTTTGTTGATAAAAACTTCAATCATAAAATTTGTGTCAACACAAATAATGTTGTTAGCTCCAAAAAATGTAATATACAAATAATTATATAAAATAAAGTGAATATTTGATGAAAAATGGTACAAAGGATATGAATAAACACATTAGATAAATTTAAAAACTCATGAAAGAACTCGTATATATACCATAAAATTAGTTCCATTAAAGTTTTGTAGACTTGGTTGTAAATATGTATATTGGTATTAAATATATATATATGTATGTATTGTATGTTGTAATTCTTAAATAGCAATTAAATATTACCTTTTTAAAACTTTTATCAATATAATAATAAATGTCCCAAGTCCGGACTTTGCATGTTTCAAATATTATTTGCCCTTTCAATTAATAGAGGTATCAATGACACTGTTTCATTTAATCCTGGGGGAAACATAGAAGCCAATCTATATTGCCATTGGCTCTCCTTCTTTTTTAACAAATTTTTCCAGTCACCACCTCTGTTGTTTATTTTGACTGTGTCCAAGATACCAAATGTGAATTGCCTGAATTCTGAGCAGGATATACTGTGTTTGTATAAAGAATTAGTGTTCTTTTTATTCTTAATATCATTCAGATGTTCGTATATCCTGCTTTTGAATGATCTTTCAGTCTTGCCTACATAGAATTGTTGGCAAGTGCGGCATATAGCAAGATATACCACTCCCTTTGTGTTACAATTACCATTCTGTAAATAAACTTTACTTTTCATAACATTATTTAACCTAATAGTGGGTTCAACACAAATGTAGGAGCAATAGTTACACATTCCACATTTTTTTGTACCCCGTTTATTTTGGGGTGTGTTAGATTTTTTATATTCTAAGAGTTGTTTCATATTGGACCCTACTCTGTTGACAAAGTTAGGTTGATTCCCCAACTTATTGTGCACACCATCATTAGATCTAATAATATTCCAATTCCTTTGGAAAATGTTCTGAATAGCCGGGGTTCTTGTATTGTATGTTAACACACAAGTGGTGTGATAATCTTTACTGTTTGTCCTATCCAACGTGTTACTATCATCAGAACCTAGTAGTGGAATGTATTTATTACCCCATTCTTTAAAATCCCAAAAAGGGAAGGCATCTCTGATCAGTATTAGCAAAAAACTACGGGCAGTCATAAAATCGTCTAAGGCCAGCTTTGAGAGAAAAATTGCACAGGACACTAAGGATAATCACAAGGCTTTCTTTAGTTATGTTAGGAACCTGGGTGGGAATTCCCAGATATGCTCAGAATTAGTCCAAAATGACAAAAAATACACCAAACCCACAGACATTGCCAACATCCTCGCTGACAGGTTCAGCACAAACTTCTCCCCCCCTCCCCACCAAAAGGGCAAATATCTATCCCAGCAGAGTGCTGCCCCCCTGACATCTCACATGCTCAGGTAAGAGCTTCCCTCTCCAAATCAAAAAACACAGCATCAATGGGACCAGACAGTGTCCCAGGCTGCGTCCTACATGAACTCCAAGAAGAGCTAAACCCAAACATAAAACTACTGCTCAATCTCAGCCTTACTACAGGATATGTACCCAAAGAGTGGCATACAGCAACAGTGGTCCCTCTCCACAAAAGTGGTGCCTCAATGGATCCTAGAAATTATCATCCCATAAGCCTGACTAGCTTGGTCGGCAAAGCTATTGAAAGGATCATCATGCACCTCATAAATAAAGATATTGGGGACCTACAGACACTGGATCCTACACAGTTTGGCTTTGTTAAGGGCAGATCCTGCCTCTTAAACCTGGTCGATTTCTTTGAAACAGTCCCCAAGGCCATTGACGAGGGGAAGGTGGTCCACACAGCCTACCTGGACCTCGCAAAAGCCTTCGATACAATACCCCACTCGGGCATTATAGATAAGCTCACCAGCTTAAATATAAACCCCTATGTCACTAGATGGGTTGCAAACTGGCTCAAGGACAGAACCCACATGGTTAGAATTGCTGGAGCCATGTCAGACTCCAAACCAGTTACAAGTGGCATCCCTCAAGGCTCAGTCCTGGGACCTCTCTTGTTCGGTATATATTTCTCGGAAGTACAGGCCAACATGGAAGGACTGTGGCTGACCAAGTTCGCAGATGACTGCAAACTGGGCGCCATAATCGACTCTCCAGCTGACACAAGCATCCTCCAAAAGGGCCTCATAGAAACAGACAACTGGTGCCAGAGCCATGCCCACAAGCTAAATGATAAAAAGTGTATAGTCATCCCCTTTGGCAAAAACAAAGTGCCCACAAAGTACCACATAGGTGGTAATGCATTAAGTACAGAAGAAGTAGTTAGGGACCTGGGGACCCAAGTTAATAGCAATCTCTCATTTGACAACCACATGGCCAAAGTGGTTAGAAAAACATTTATATAGCCCACCTAATAATGAAGAGATTCACATCTACATCAGGGGAGGTCACCGTGCCTCTTTACTCATCCCTCATCAGGCCCACAATTGAGTACAATGCCCCTTTTGGGATGTACCTTACCAGACACCTGCAGCAACTGGAAAGACCCCAAAAGTACCTCACCAAGAGGATCAAAGGGCTCAAACAGATGCTATATGCTGCCAGGTTAAAGAAACTCCAGCTCTACTCAGTGGCATACTGCCTGCTCAGAGGCGATCTGTGCCTGACATATAAAGCCATGTCCAACCCGGAATTAATGGACATGCTGCACCTCAGAAAATCCAAATCCCATCTAGCTACGCGCTCGAGAGACTTGAACCTCAGCACTGAAATAAATAGGACATGCTGAATAAAATCCCAGTCCAGGTTAGGCAAAGTCCCTCATTGACTCTCTTCAAGAGGAATCTTGATGAGTGGATGGGAGATCGTAGGTTTACCCCGGGTATCACTTCTGTGTCACTGCTAGACAGAGGCACAGTATACTAACCTCAAAAAAGAGCATAGCAAAATTAATTTAAAATGGGTGGTGAAAGCCAAACACACTCTAGCTAGGCTTATAAATGCCCTAGGGCAGATAGCCTAGTATGAACCTATGAACCTATAATCTGACACGAATAAAAGTTTCTGTTTTCTGTGCAATATCTGCTTTACCTGGATCTACTGTGTAAGCTTTAATGCCCTTAAACGTTTGAGATTTCATTGTGACCAACCCTCTGTATCTATCTTGGGAGTTCTTCACGAAAGTCTTTGCCCCATTTTATAGCCTTACCTTCCCACATAATTGCTGAATGATATCAGTTTGTTCCCATAGATCATTTTGGCTACAGATTTCTATTTTGTTTTGCTCCACAATTTATTTCTTCTGGGATAGCAAAACTGCAGATTCCAATCTTGAAAGAAAATCAATCATCTTTTTTCCCTTTTCACTTTACAAGATACATACCGTATATTGTTATTTCATGTCAACCTGCTATCCAGCTTAGTTCTTTTCTTCAAATGCTAGGTTTGTTTCAACTGAAAATGCATGTCTGCCTCTTGCGCTCTAGCATCCAAACCATTCATTAAAGCTTACAGAAAATCTTTGTGAAGTAAAACTACAGATTTTGTATCCACATATTGTATGTGGTCAAACTGTCTTACAAGGTCTTTAATTTATGTTAGAATCTGTTAAGTTACCACTGTCATTGTTTTGATTCTTTTTAAATACTATCTAAAACTGTTTACATAGCTTTCTAAGTATCACTCTGGCTATCAAGGTCCAACTTCTTAAACGGTTTGCAATGGCATCAGCTTGTTCATGATAACAATTATCAAAATTTTGATATGACGTGTAATTGGCTTAGCAGATTTTATTTTTCTTATTTAAATTCCTGTCATATTACTTATGTGGAGAACATTTTATATTTCCATACCAGATCGGTCGAGGCCAGGGTTAACAACGACTGCCACCAGTACTGTTAGCCAACAGGGTGCTGGCAGAAATTGGGCTACTGTTGGCCAAAGGAGAAGAGGAGGGGGAAGGCACACCAGAAGGCAGGAAGAGAGGAGGAAGGTTAGGAGTGTAGTAGTGAGGGTAGGAACTTTGAATGTTAGCAGTATGACTGGTACAGGGAGAGATAGCTGATATGATGGAGAGAAGGAAGGTTGATATATTGTGCGTGCAAGAGACCAGATGGAAGGGAAGTAAGGCCAGGTGTATAGGAGGCAGGTTCAAATTGTTCTATCATGGTGTGGATGGCAGGAGAAATGGGGTAGGGGTTATCCTAAAGGAACAGTATGCCAAGAGTGTTTTGTAGGTAAAGAGACAGTCTGATAGAGTAATGTTTATTTAGCTTGAAATTGATGGTGTAATAATGAATGTTGTTAGTGCATATGCTCCACAAGTTGGGTGTGTGATGGATGAGAAAGAAAATTTTTGGAGTGAGTTGGATGAAGTGGTGGTGAGTGTACCCAAGGGTGAGAGACTAGTGATTGGAGGGGACCTCAATGGGCATGTTGCTGAAGTGAACAGAGGGGATGCGGAAGTGATGGGTAGGTATGGTGTTAAGGAGATGAATGCAGAAGGTCAGATGATTGTGGATTTTGTGAAAAGCATATACATGGCTCTGGTGAATATGTATATTAAGAACAGGGAGGAGCATAGGGTGACGTACAAGAGTGGAGGAAGATGCACACAGGTGGATTATATCCTATGTAGGAGGGCCAGTCTGAAGGAGATTGGAGACTGTAAAGTGGTGACAGGGGAAAGTGTAGTTAAGCAGCATAGAATGGTGGTCTGTAGGATGACGTTGGTGATCAAGAAGAGGAGGAGTGTGAAAGCAGTGCCAAGGATTAAATGGTGGAAGTTAAAAAAGGGTGACTGTAAGGTGGAGTTCAGGGAAGAGTTAAGACAGGCACTGGGAGGCAGTGAAGAGTTACCGAATAGCTGGGTAACTACAGCAGAACTACTAAGGGAGACTGCTAGAAAGGTGCTTGGTGTGACATCTGGACAGAGGAAGGAGGACAAGGAGATCTGGTGGTGGAATGAGGAAGTACAGGAGAGTATAGAGAGGAAGAGGCTGGCGAAGAAGAAGTGGGATCGTCAAAGAGATGAAGAAAGTAGACATGAGTATAAAGAGATGAGACGCATGGCAAAGAGAGAGGTGGCGAAGGCTAAGGATAGGGCATATGGAGAGTTGTATGAGAGACTGGACACTAAAGAGGGAGAAAAGGACCTGTACCAATTGGCTAGACAGAGAGACAGAGCTGGGAAAGATGTGCAGCAGGTAAGGGTGATAAAGGATAGTGAGGGAAACGTACTCACAAGTGAGGAGAGTGTGTTAAGTAGATGGAAAGAGTACTTTGAAGGGCTGATGAATGAAGAGAATGAGAGAGAAAGAAGGTTGGATGATGTGGGGATAGTGAATCAGGAAGTGAAACAGATTAGCAAGGAGGAAGTAAGGACAGCTATGAAGAGGATGAAGAATGGAAAGGCTGTTGGCCCAGATGACATACCAGTGGAAGCATGGAGGTGCTTAGGTGAAATGGCAGTGGAATTTTTAACCAGATTGTTTAATGAAATTTTGGAAAGTCAGAGGATGCCTGAGGAGTGGAGAAAATGTGTTTTGGTACCTTTCTTTAAGAATAAGGGTGATGTGCAGAGCTGCAGTAACTACAGAGGGATAAAATTGATCAGTCACAGCTTGAAGTTATGGGAAAGAGTAGTGGAATCTAGGTTAAGAAGGGAGGTGATGATTAGTGATCAGCAGTATGGTTTCATGCCAGGAAAGAGCACTACAGATGCAATATTTGCTCTGAGAGTGTTGTTGCAGAAATACAGAGAAGGTCAGAAGGAGTTGCATTGTGTCTTTGTGGATTAGAGAAAGCATATGACAGGGTGCCTAGAGAGGAGTTGTGGTATTGTATGAGGAAGTCGGGAGTGGTAGAGAAGTATGTAAAAGTGGTACCAGATATATATGAGGGTAGTGTGACATTGGTGAGGACTGCGGTGGGAGTGACAGATACGTTTAAGGTGGAGGTGGGATTACATCAAGGATCAGCTCTGAGCCCTTTCTTATTTGCAGTGGTGATGGACAGGTTGACAGATGAGATCAGACAGGAGGCCCCGTGGACTATGATGTTTGCAGAAGACATTGTGATATGTAGTGAGATTAGGGACCAGGTTGAGAAGACCCTGGAGAGGTGGAGATATGCTTTAGAGAGGAGAGGAGTGAAGGTCAGCAGGGCTAAAACAGAATATATGTGTGTAAATGTCAGGGAGGGTAGAGGAATGGTGAGGATGCAGGGAGTAGAGTTGGCAAAGGTGGATGAGTTTAAGTTCTTGGGATAAACAGTTCAGAGTAATGGTGAGTGTGATAGAGAGGTGAAGAAGAGAGTACAGGCAGGGTGGAATGGGTGGAGAAGAGTGTCAGGAGAGATTTGTGACAGACAGGTACCAGTACGAGTGAAAAGGAAGGTCTACAAGAGGGTAGTGAAACCAGCTATGTTATATGGGTTGGAGACAGTGGCACTGACGAAAAGGCAGGAGTCAGAGTTGGATGTGGCAGAGTTAAAGATGTTAAGATTTGCACTGGGTGTGACTAGGATGGACAGGATTAGGAATCAGTATATTAGAGGGTCAGCTCAGGTTGGACAGTTTGGAGACAAAGCAAGAGAGGTGAATTGTGTTGGTTTAGACATGTGCTGAGGAGGGATGCTGGGTATATTGGGAAAAGGATGTTAAGGATGGAGCTGCCAGGTAAGAGGAAAAAAGGAAGGCCTAAGATAAGGTTTATGGATGTGGTGAGGGAGGACATGCAGGCAGTTGGTGTGAAAGAGCATGATGCAGAGGACAGGAAGAAATGGAAACAGAAGATCCACTGTGGCGACCCCTAATGGGAACAGTTGAAAGAAGATGATGAAATTCCTGTCATAAGTTAGTTCCTCCTGACAAAAGTAAAAGATGCAGTGTTCTAGATGAGGCAATCAATGCGCCTTTTTATCCAGTCTGGAATCTCTTCTCCCACACTGTGGCATTAGATTTGAAACCATGAACTTCACTATCTATGCCAGAATGTTTGTAATTTATGTGGCCTCTATAAATAGCACCTAATCATTTTCTTATTCGGGAGAGTAAAAACACACTTGCTTATTCACCTTTTATAATTTCTGAAAAAGCTGACATGGAATTTCTACTATACTTGGTGTCGCAATGTGCTACCTGCTCTGGGTCCTTATTCCTGCAGTTGTCATCGCTTACACTCACTGTATTAATCCACTTTTTCTACCACCTGACCAATTTGCCTTTTTCACACATCACATGATTGCCCTTCCAACTCCCTGGCTGTCTGCATATGTCTGCCAGTATTTTCACAGATGCAAATGCAAACAAATTAAATAAGTAGTTCTCCATATTAAATGCTTTTAGACTGGCTTCTTTCATTGGTCTACTATTTATTTATTTATTTATTTATTTCACATTTGTTGACCGTGATAGTCCAACTGGATACCTGTCAATTTTCAGCGGAGGCCTGGGGAGTAAAGCTCCATACATACATCCAGAAAAACTGTTACATTAAACAAGTTAAAGCACTGTACAAATATAATACATAGGATAACAGTTTTTCATTCTGTCATATATAAATCTGATTTGTTATAGACTAACAATTAGGAGGCAATGTAGGGGTGGCCAAAATACCTCTTTAGCACATGTTTATATTGCCAGAGTTGGTCAGGGTTAGAGAAACGACATAGCCATTGTCTTTTAAAAGCACTGTTTTAGATTTTTTTTAAATTGGGTTATAACGGGTTCTGAAGTAAGCTTAACAGGAAGTGAGTTCCATATTTTTCAACAGAGTTGGCATTTAGAGAGTCTCCAGATGAGTTGTTGCTTTTGAGGGTTTGGACTAGTAATTTGTTGGTTGAGCAAAGTGGAGTGATAATTTTTGTAAGTACAAGTGTGTTTTCAGGTTGGTAGAGAATTTCATGTGCTATTATTAGCTGATTGTACTGAAGTTGGATAGGCATTTCTATCCACCCTATATTCTTTAGGTTCAGACAGTGGTGTGTTCTATATGCTGCTCCAGTGACAAATCTAGCAATATGATTAAAGCAGCTAGAGAGTTTATTAAGGTCAGACGTACTCAAGTTTGTGAAGAGAGGGGATGCATAAAGGAGGGTGGAAAGTAGATATGTACAGGCAGTTGCCATTCTAGCTAGTGGAGTGAGGAAAGGTTTGATATTGTATAGTGAGCAAAGTTTTTTATTGACTTTAATAGTTTGATTAATATGCATATCAAACTTGAGGTTATTATCAATGGTTACACCTAAGAGTTTGGTACAGGGATCTGGGACAATGATAGTGCCATTGTTAGATTTTATAGTAAAGGCTGGAGTGCAGACTTTACGAGTGGGGGTGAAGATCAGTAGTTTTGTTTTGTTAGAATTTAATAGGAGACATTGATTATAGAGCCAATTTTCGACAGTATTAAAACATTTTGGGATAGAGCCTGCAGACATAAAGGGCAGGTGGCAGAGCAAATCAAAGTGGAGTCATCAATATATTCAATGCAGGTGGCTGTTGGGATGACTGTGTACAGGTCATTAATAAAGATAGAAAATAATAGGGTGTCCTAATATAGAACCTTTCAAAACATCAAAGACCAGCAGGAAGAGTACATAGGGCACTTGAAGACCAAGTAAAGTAAATAAAAATAACTTTATTCAGACTGGTTTCAGCTACCCAGCCTTCCTCAGTGGATTTTGTTTCACTGAGGAAGGCTGGGTAGCCGAAACTGGTCTGAATAAAGTTATTTTTTATTTACTTTACTTGGTCTTCAAGTGCCTTATGTACTCTTCCTGCTGGTCTTTGGTGTTTTGAAAGGCTCATGGTTTGGCCTTGAATTCCGTACTTGCAGAGCGTTTGGTTGTTCCTGTCCTAATATAGAACCCTGAGGGACTCCAAGGGTGATAGGTAGAAGGGAAGATAGTTTGTTCTGCCATAGTACAGCCTGTTGTGTACCACTTATATAAGATTTGAACCATTCGATAGCCTGGACATCTAGAGGAATAGTTTTAAGTGTGTGTATGAGTAGTTGGCTGTTGACCATGTCGAGTATTTGGAGAGATCAAGAAAGAGGGCAGAAGAAAGCTTATTGTTGTTTAGGTTTTGATTAGTAACATTGGAGAAGGAGAGGAGGGCTGTGGTTGTACTGTGAAATGGTCTGAAACCATGCTGTGAGTTAGCCAGGAGATTGTGCTGAATGAGATGGCTCAGGAGTTGTTTATGGATGCACTTCACCATAATTTTAGCCAGAGTGACAAAATAGCTATAGGTCTGTAATTTGACAGTTCAGTGGAACTACCCCCTTTGTGGAGTGGAATAACATCAGATGTCTTCCAGATGGAGGGGTTAGTGGCTTCTGATATAGTTCAATTAATCAGGATAGAGATCAAGATCGGGTATTTTATGGCATCCTCAGCTTTTTGTAGATATTCAGCTGGGAGGAGATTCGCTGCAAGGGTGGTAGGTTTTAATTTCTTGATTAGGGCATGGATAAGTGATGTGGAAACTGGTTGAAAGTTAAAGGGAAGTTGAGAACTAGGTATTGTGGCGTTAGGACTTGGGCAACTGGGAGATAGTTGGTTAGCTAGTGACTGGATAGTTTCTGTGAAGAAACTATTACAGGAATTGGAAACGTCTTCTAAAGGTTTTTGGATGGTAGCCGAGGGGGTAGGAGATGTGCATTGCCTTGGGTGAACAAGTTTATTTATGCCTGCCTAAAACGTTTGCGGATTGTTTTGATGGTTCTGTTGTAAATGGCAGTAAAAGGTTTTTTTATCTAGGGTGGTAGATTTTTTTGTGTTGTTCCTTAGTTGTCTATATCTAAGTTGATCTAAGGGGGATTTTGTGGTACGCCAAGTGGCCCAAGCTTTGTTTCTAAGTAAGATCATTTGTCTGGTTTCTTTTGAAAGCCATGGAGCAACTTTTGCTTTAGTTCTTATAGAACGTGCAGGTGCATGGGTATCAAGGATGGTTAGGAATTTGGCGTTAAAATATAATACAGCTTCTTCAAGTGGTAGCTGTTTTAGGACTGCCCAATTACATGCTTTGAGTTAATTTTGGAAATTAGTGGGGTTAAAGTTGTTGTTGCTTCTAATTGTTTTGTAAGTATGCTGGTGGGGGATGTCATTCTTATGCCTGATTATATAGGTAAGAAAATGGTCACTTATGTCTTTAGGTCGGGTACCGGCCCTATACATGTGGGGATGGCTATTAATGAGTATCCAATCTAGGATACTATCTTTGTTGCTAGGTTTGCTGATCCTAGTAGGGGAGGATATGATCTGAGTAAATCTGTATAGATTTACATGGATGATCAGAGATTCTGAGGAATAAACATTCCAGTCGCTGTTGAAGTCTCCTAGAACAATGGTTTCTTAAGGGTAGTTACTAGACAGCCAAGAGAGGATATCTTCTAGGGTATTTGAGTTATTACCTGGGGGAATGTAGACACAGGTTATGTTAATACTTTTGTTTTTATTCATTTGAAGCTTGGTACTATCTTCCAATGAATTACCACTGCCCTCCTCTATTAAGCGTATCTGGTTGTACACTGTTCTAACCATTTCCTTGTTCATCCTTTTAGATTATCTTCCCTCTGTATATTGCATTTAATGCATGCATCATTGTGCTATTCCTTTCATACCAGGTGGAAGTAAGGAAGATAAAAAAATATTTCTTCTGCTTACAGTTTTAGCTGTCCACCTCCATGTCTACAGTGCAACATAACCAATCCAGTATTACAAATATGTGTCATATGCCAAATAAAATCCCATTATGCTAAAACAAGCAAAATGACCCCTTCTCAAAGAAATAGCCAGAAGGTTCTCTCTCCAAATAAATCAAATAAAACAAGTGAGGAAAGCCTGCTGCTTTTGCCAACCTGATTCAATAGCCATAGATGCACATAAGCTTTATTTATTACAATATGCTTCCCCAAGCTAAAAAAATTAGATGTATACTCACACACACACACACACACACACACACACACACACACACAGACACACACACACACACACACACACACTGAAAATCATGTCTGTGTAACCATGGAATTATTTTATTGTGGTGTTTTCCCTCTTGCAAAAGACACTTTCTTTTTATGTTGAGAGGACTTCTAACTTCAAATGCGTTGATTCCTTCATTTGAAGCTATAGACAGTTTTATCATGGGGAAATGCAGGAAAAAAAAAAACAGCTGGAAAAAGTTTGTGTTCATACCTAAATCAAAAGCAGTGCTCAATGGCAAGCTGGGAAACAATGATTAAATTCTTTGCAAAGATTTGCTGACGCCCCTTGCTAAGTTCAAGTCTAAGTTGCTCACTGAATACAGCTCTAGTCACAGTATTAGAGCAAAATAAAATGATTCAGCAGTAGGTATATTTTGAGCAATACAGCACATTGTATCTGTTTCCATAGATCTGTCTCCCTCTACCCATCTATCTATCAGTCTATTTATTTATTTATTTTTTTGAAGTCTGGTAACTGAGTAAGAACTAGTGAGTCTAGGAACGCATTTCAGCCATGACTCTTGTCTTGCAGACAATAAACTAAACAAAGCAAAATAACCATAGGCATCCTATAATATAAATAAAATTGGTGAAGTGATATTTACACCAAAAACAGAGAGAAAATCCACTTAATCCATCAGAGCATGAAAAGTAATTAATATGCAGAATCAATTAAAATATAGAAGATATTTATAACAACATTGGCAGAAAACATACATAATCCAAAATAAATTAATAAACTTCACTTAAATGATGGAATAACACACATGCAATGCAATTGTATTAATTCAGGAGAAGTTAGCCATGCATACACACTATAGAATGGAAACGAGCTGCAGCTTTGAAGAGAGGGTAATAGAACAGGCTAGTCAGACGTAAAATATTGGCCAAAATAATATTAAGCAAAATCCCCCTGAATCTATTAATTTATGTCAAATTATTTGCCATTGTTGCATAGAATTTATGAGCCCAAATGAACAAAACCTGATTAAGCAAAACTCCGAGGCTGGCTTTACAAGGGAGACTAGTCCATATCTCCTCACCCCTTCTCAGTTGAACTGATATTTGATGAACTGCGTTCAACATTCAATGAATTTATCATAATCTACTCAAAAAAAAGAGAATGCAAACATCTATTTATATGTACACACACACACACACACACACACACATATATATATATATATATATATATATATATATATATATATATATATATAAATCATAGGATCATAGGAGGTTACCAGGCTAACAGCTCTAGGCCCCTTACAAGCCTAGCCAAGTTCAACCCGAGTTCCCAAGGTTGTCTGGTTCAAGCAGACACTAAAATCAGCACCTACTGCCCCTGTGCAAGAGGGACACAGGTGAAACTCCTGGGGTAAATTTCGGGTCACCCATCCAATCATCCAAATTGTGCTTAAATAGGGCCAGTGAGGGGCTTTGTTTACCATGACTAGGAAGCTTGTTCCAAAGGTGGGGCAACCCCTGTGAGACAACTCTGTCTCTCCAGCAAGTTCTTTTGATGTCACATTCCTATTTAAGGTCCTTTGGGTGAGTGACCTGTTTGCCATTTGACTTACGAATGTGCAGCATTTCCATCAAAGCTGGGACAGAGATTGCTCTGTGTGCAAGGCACAGGTTGCCTCTGAGCAATCTGTATGACACAGATTAAAGTGACAATGATTTCAGTATGTCTGCATTAGACAGATCTTGAAGACCCTGAATTTTCTTTGTAAGGAACCTTTGTGGTCTCTCCAGTTGCTGCAGGTGTTTGGAAAGGAACATACCAAAGGGACTGTTGTACTTTATTATTGGTGAGATGAGGGAAGAGTGCAGGGTGTTATAACCTCTTTATTCCTGAAAGCAATACCCTTAATTTTGAGACGAGCAATATAAAATGTCCTTCTTACCACTGTGGAGACATGGCAATCAAAGTTAAGGTTGCTGTCAACTTGTGTGCCTAGATCTCTCACCACTAACTATGTGCTTGGGGTACTGCTATTGATGTGGCAGATTGTAGGAACATCACCCTTGCCCAAAGGGATGATTATGCATTTTTTTTTGCATTAAGTTTAAGACCATGACTTTGGCACCAGTCAATAGTCTCCGTAAGACATTCTTGCAGGATGTTGATATCGCTAGGGGTTTCAATAATTGCTACCAGTTTATAGTCATTAGCAAACTTTGTCAGCCAAAGTCCTTTAGTTTCAGCCTGTACTTCAGAGAAGTAGATTCCAAACAGTAGAGGTCCCAGAAGTGATCCCTGTGGAGCACCACTGGTTAAGGGTCTGCTGGAGGTGATGGAACTCCCTATTTTGACTGTATGAGTTCTATCAGTGAGCCAGATTGCAACCCACCTGACAATATATGGGTTGATGCCCAGCTTGGTGAGATTATCAATGATGCCTGACTGGGGGATTGTGCCAAAGACCTTCGATAAGTTTATAGGTTCATAGGTTCATAGGTTCATAGGTTCATATTAGGCTATCTGCCCGAGGGCATTTACAAGCCTAGCCCATAGTTTTGTGGCTTACGCCACCCCTTTAGTATGGGGAACTATACCCATTATTTTGCTGTGCCTCTGTTGAGCAGTGACACTGAGGTAATCCCTGGGGTATATCTGCGATCTCCCATCCATTGGTCAAGATTTCTCTTGAACAAGGCCAGTGAGGTGCTCTGCCTCACATATACCGGGATTTTATTCCACAGCATAGGGAGTCTTTGGGTGATGAATCTATCCCTCCAGCATGTCCTATTAATAGCCGTGTCGAGGTTTAAGTCTCCCGCCCTTGTGGCTCTGACGGATCTAGATTTTTGAGGTGAAGCATATTCATCAAATCTGGGTTTGACATGGCCTTGTATGTTAGGCAAAGGTCACCTCTGAGCAAGCGGTGCGACTGAATAGAGCTGGAGTTCTTTCAGTCGGGCAGCATAGGACAGATGTTTGAGACCCTTTATCCTTTTGGTGAGGAACTTTTGTGGCCTCTCCAGCTGCTGCAAGTGTCGGGTCAGATACATTCCGAATGGGGCATTGTACTCAATCATTGGTCTGATGAGTGATGAGTATAGGAGACTATGACCTCCCTTGATCTAGATGAGAATCCCTTCATGATAAGGTGGGCAATGTAGAAGGTCTTCCTAACTACTTTAGCTACATGGGTGTCGAATGACAGACTACTATCAACCTGGGTCCCCAGGTCCCTGATAACTTCTTCTGTGCTCAGTGGATTGCCACCTATTTGGTAGCTAGGGGTAACCTTGTTTTTCCCGAAGGGTATGACTATGCATTGTTTGGCATTTAACTTTAGGCCATGGCTCTGGCACCAGTTATCCGTTTCTGTGAGACCCTTCTGAAGGATATCTGTGTCAGATGTGTTTTCTACTATGGCCCAGTTTGCAGTCATCTGCAAACTTTGTCAGCCATAACCCTCCTGTGTTTGCTTGTACTTGGAATAGTAGATGCCAAACAAGAGTGGGCCCAGGACTGAGCCCTGTGGTACATCACTTGTGACAGGCTTTGAGTCTGACATGGCGCCAGCAACTCTGACCCTGTGGGTTCTGTCACTCAGCCAGTTTGCAACCCATCTTGTGATGTATGGGTTAACATTTAAGCTGATGAGTTTTTCAATGATACCCGAGTGGGGTATTGTATCGAAGGCCTTCGCCAGATCGAGGTAGGCTGTATGGACTGCCTTTCCTCATCAATGGCTTTGGTGACTGTTTCAAAAAGTCAACCAAGTTTAGAAGGCATGATCTGCCTTTGACAAAGCCAAACTGGGATGGATCCAAAGTCTGCAAATTCCCTATGTCTTTATTTATGAGGTCCATTATGATCCTTTCCATGGCTTTGCAGATAAGGCTTGTCAAGCTAATGGGCGGTAATTTCCAGGGTCGGTGGAGGCACCGCCTTTGTGAAGTGGGACCACAGTTGCAGTGCGCCACTCCTGGGTGCGTATCCAGAGGTAAGACTATGATTAAACAGCTGTCCTAGCTGTGGGTTTAATTCCTCGTTGAGTTCGTGGAGAACACAGCCGGGACACCATCAGGTCCCATGGATGCTGTGTTTTTGCTTTGGAGAGAGCAGTTCTCACTTGGGCGTTGGAGATGTTTGGGGGCTGCAATCACTTGGTATAGATATCTCTCCTTTTGGGGAGGGGAGAAGTTTGCACTGAACCTGTCAGCCAGTATGTTGGCAATGTCTGTAGGATAAGTAATCTTCACATCATTTTGAACTAGTTCTGAGCATATCTGGGAGTTTCCTCCCAGGTTTCTAACATAGCTAAAGAAGGCCTTATGATTGTCTTTTGAGTCTTTAGCTATTTTTCTCTCAAAACTTGCTTTGGATGATTTTATGAGAGCTCTTAGTTTTTTACTTATAGTGATCAAGGGTGTCTTACCTTTTAAGGATTTTGCTCTATCTTGTAGTAGCTTCCTCCTTTTGTTGTAGAGTTTGTTTATGGCTGGGGTCCACCAGACTGGATGCTTGCCTTTGGTACAAAGAGTCTTTGTTTTGCTTGGGATTGCCTTATCCATGCAGTCCTGCAGGTGCTGGTAGAAGGCATTTGTAAGTGATTCAGCGGCTTGAGTACTGTTTTCTGCCGGCTCGGGGCCTTAAAGGAGACCACACTAGTCTTTAGAAGTGTGAAGTCGGCTTTCGAGAAGTTCTTTACTGTGGTCTTTTTATTTCAGGTGGGGTGGGATGAGGACCTCCAGCGAGATTAGTTTGTGATCTGATCTCACCAGTGAGGGGTATACTTCGGTGTTGAACATTGTGCTCCCATGTTCGTGATGATGAGATCAAGTATGTTTTCTCCTCTTGTGGGGATGGTGACTAGTTGTTCCATGGCATTTGAGTTTATGAATTCCAGGAACTTTTGGGCTAGGGTGTTTGGGCTTGAGTAGTGTTCCCAGTCTATATTAGGGTAATTGAAGTCACCTAGTATGATGGCGTTTGGTGATACATTTATCCCCTCTAGTGTTTTCAGGAAGGCCATGTGAGGTTCCTGAGTTTGTGAGGGTGGCCTGTAACATGCTACAATTTGCAGAGCAGTCTTGCCTATGGTTAATTGCACCTGGATGGTCTCCGATGCATCGTGCATTGCCACCAGTCTTGAGGTGTGGGTGTCTTTGATGAATATGGATACCCCTCCTTTCTTGGTATTGTCCGGATTTTGGGGCCGGAATGCATGATAAGAGGTAAAACCTGATAGTGCTGGGGTGCTCTCAGGAGCCTTGAATCAGGTTTCTGTCACTGCACAGACATCGATGTTCTCCATACTGAGAAGGGCCTCGAGTGCGTGCATTTTGAGATTTAGACTTCTGGCATTGAGCAGCATTACCCTTAGTTTTTCCTTTTTGTGTTCTAGGGTGGTAGGTTTAGAATTTGAGCCTTGCCTAAAAAGGCACTATGGGGTGGCAAGAGCCTTTGCCAATATCCGGAATCCCAGGGTGACAGGTGCAAGCCGTCCCTTGCGGCAGCGTGGCTTGTCCAGCATGTCATGCCAGGCAGACAGACATTGGATCCCCTTTGAATGACACCAGAGTTTAAGCCAATTGTTAAAGCTGATCATCTTATCTCTGTATTGTGGCATCATTCTTGGTGAAGGTAGGATACTGCTCAAGGTCAGGGTCATACCTGCTTGGGCTACATAATCAGAGAGCTCCTCAATGTCTCTTTTCATGTAGTCCAAGGAGGTACATCTCAGGTCGTTTACACCAGCGTGGACAATGACTGAGTCATATTTGTACCTGCTGTTGAGAGACCTGAGTGCTTGCGTTATGTGGCGGATTCTAGCACCCGACAGGCAGCTTACTGTGACCTTCTCCTTACTCAGTCTGGTGAGCGGGACGTCAGTGTGTCTGACTATGGAGTCACCAATGACTAGTGTGTCTGGCACTGTGTTTGGCCTTAAGGGCTGTGACTGTTTGACACTCTGACTGTGAGGTCTATGTGTTGCAGGTGTTGTGTTCTGAGGTGGTGGTTGTTTGGGTGTCTGCTTTGGTGGCCTCTGCTGTTTTGGTAGATTTTTGATCAGAGCCGAGTATGTCTTTGTGTGTTTATGTGTATGATTTGAGGTTGTGATGGTACTATGTGAGACTGGGTCTATAGTGTGTGTGGTAACCTTCTCCTCCTGACTGGTCTTGCCAGTCCTATGTTGAGAGAGCTCAGCCTCCAGTTTGGCCGTATAGTTGCATCTCTCGCATGTATTTGTGTTTTGTGGGAGGAGGAGAGGGTTGTCTGTGTACATGAGGCAATTGTAACATTGCCTCAATATTCCCAGGTTCACCAGCTGAGCAGGAGAGGACACTAGCAACTGATCCCTCGACATGCTAGAAGGACTAGACAAAAAAACTTTAAAAGAGATTCCGGGGATGTGGGTGACCGAGAAATGGGGTTTGCCTTTTGGGGTGCTATCTATAAGAGTGCCGTATCAAGGTAATAAGTACTGTAGGAGCAAGTGCTAGGTTTAACAGATAGAGAAAAGTCTACTTGGAGTCAAGTAGAGATGATCTTTTAGGTATTAGAGAAAGTGCTAGTAACAGGGATGCTTAAAGGTAAGATTGAAAAGAATGCACTCTGCAGTGTGCACTAGAGAAGTTAGATATGAAAGTAGGTAACTTGAGTTTTACCTGTTTAAAAAGTTAAGGTTTAGTGGAGAGTTACTATTTTTAAAACAGCAAGATGGACTGAAAGGGGTGGTTACTTTTGTATTTTGGTACTATGAAATACTGTAGGATGGCCAATAAATTTAAATAATTGAAGGGTGGGATTTCCAAAGTGATGGTTTTGTGATTACTCACATAAGCCAGTGAAAGTAGAGAGAAATGAGATATATGGTCAGATTAACATAAGAGGCGGGCAACTAGAAAGACAGTGGTATTTAACAAGACAACTTAAATGGGTGGGAGGGAGGGAAAAATTCTGCCTGACTCAGAACAGAGAGAGCTGTGGTCTCTTTTGAAGTTTTAATATGCTGTTAAAACAGAATGCAAGCAAAACACAAGATAAAGAAAACAAACTACAGTATTCAAAATATAGAAAGGCAATACAGAAATACAAAAAATAACAGCAAACTAACCTTTCCTTCACAGCAAAGTGAAGGTAGGCCATATGCACAGATTGGCCTTCGACTTGGGCTTTGGTGACTGTCTCGAAGAAATCCACCTACTTTAACAGGCATCATCTCCCCTTGACAAAGCCAAACTGGGTGGAGTCGCACATTTGGAGATTTCCTATATGTTGGTTAATAAGGTCCATAATGATTCTTTCCATGGCCTTGCAGATAAGGCTGGTCAGGCTAATGGTTAGTTCCTGGGGTCCATAGATGCACCTTCTTTGTGCAAAGGGATGACAGTAGCTGTTTTCCATGTTTCTGGGATGAAGCCAGTGCTTAGGCTGTGATTGAAAAGCTTGTTCAATGGTGATGCCAATTTCTGTTTTAACCCATGTAGAAAATAGCCTGTGATGTTTTCTGGTCCCACAGAGGCTGTGTTTTTGGCCTTGGAGAAGGCATTTAGGACCTGGTCCTCAGAAATACAGGACGGGGGACAGGCGTTTTTGGAAGCTTTAGGGTATATGTGACAGGAACAGAAGTTTGAAGTTTTCACTGAAGCTGTCAGTCTGCAGGCTTGCTATATCCACAGGTTCTGTATATGTAGTACCATTAACTATGAGTTCAGAGTGAATCTGGGCCTTACTGTTGAGGTTAGGGATGTAACTAAAGAACACCTTGTGGTTATTCTTAGTAAGAGAAGCTAATATGGATTTGTAGTTAGCTTTATATGACTTCACTAGAAGTCTTATTTGCTGGTTTAAGTTGAGGAGGGAGTGTTCCCAGTTTAGAGACTGTTCCTTCGGGTCTATATTACCTAATCAAAATGGCTAAACATCAAACGCTGTTTCATCGACCACTAAATATAGAACTACCATTTATGCAAAGGACCAATTCAGCAATTCTTTTTCTAGGGAAAAAATCGCTTGACCAACCAGACCCGACACACCACTTCAAACATTGCCAAGTGGGGCCTTCTCCCCCCACTCCCCTAAATATACCAACTCTGAGATCACACTACAGTGGGGAAAAGTGCAATTTCATAATGACGGCCAAGCAATTTTTTTCTCTAGGAAAAAAACTTCACAGAATTGGCCGTTCGCATAAATGGTAGTTTAATATTTAGTGGTCGACGAAATGGCGTTCGATGTTTAGCCATTTCGATTAGGTAATACAGACCTGTTCCTTCCTTCTCTTAGACAGCAATTTCTTTCTCCTATTGTACAGCCTATTAATAGCAATTGTCCACCAGGCAAGTTTGTTTTTCTTTGAAGATCTTGCTTTGATTCTTCTATCAGGTACGGCAGAATCAATACAATTGCACAGGTGCTTATATAAAGCATTGGTGTATAACTCAGCACAGGTGTTTGTTCCTTCAGTAGGGGGATGGACTATGAAGCTATCTATGCCATCATGTAAAAGGTATATGTGAAGTGGAAGTAGGGTATGCCAGACAGTAACAGTTTGAATGAAAGTCAATGACCAGACATTTAGTTTTAAATGAAGAGTATAAGCTTCCTGAGCTCTAAGTTAAAAGAAAACTCCTCTGCAAAGAAGACGTCTTTTCCAGTTTTTATTGAAGGTAGTTTTAATAAGTGATTTCATCAATTTCAAGATATATGTGTGTGTATGACATGATATGTATACTACAAATTTGTTTGAATGTGTGAATACATGTTTAAGTTATAAAAGGCTACATCATGCTGTGAATATACTGCCTCCGAATATGCTTGCCATATGGATATATAGGCTAGAAGAATATAGAAGTGAGAACAGATCAACAAAAACACTTAGAAAAATAGAAGTGATAAAAGGATTGCACAGTATCAGAATAGACCAGGATCTAGTGTGTACTATTGCACATAGTAAACTAAAAATATCAGCACAGGCAGGAAAACATAGAAGATATGCAGATAAATATAAAGAAAAAATACAAAATAAGCAATTTATTGCTGATCCAAAAAATGTTTTATAGAGAATTAGGAAACAAGGCAAAAAGAACTGAAACACCATAAAAAAAAAAAGATATAGATACATTTTAGAGAAATATCATTGAAGATTTTGTGGAACATGACAAAAATGCTAAATGGATAGAAGTAGTAAAAGAAAGAATAAGAAGTTCAAATGTACAGTATATGAAGTCGGATGAAGTAATGGCCAGAGATATTAAAACAAAGCTAAGAAAAGCTCCTAACTGGAAAATGTCAAGCACACATGCAGTACCTAACTTCTGGCTAAAAGTATTAACATCTTTACATGAAGATTTAGCCATGAGTAAAACATATTTATATACTATTGAGATTATATACCCAGGACAGACACTGATCTGGTTAACGAGAGGAAAAACAATACTCCTTCTTAAGATCAAACCTGCACGCTGTCCTAAAATCTATAGACCGATAACTTGCCTTCCAGTGATGTATAAACTATACACTGGAATTGATGTCAACACAGTTTATAGTCATTTAGAAGAAAACTCAATCATGGCAATAGAAAAAAGGGTAACAAAAGAAAGTCATATAGAACAAAGGATCATTTCTTGTTAAATAGAGTCATTATGGAGAACTGTAAAAAGTGGAACAATCTAAGTATGCTATGGATAGACAACTTTAAGGTTATGCCATTTTAAAGCACAAATTATTGTTCCAGGGATAAAAATTCAAAGGGGGATATTACAGGATGAGTCTCTGTCACTGCTTTTTTGTCTTGCCCTTAATCCATTAAGTCATCTACTTAACAGACTAGATCATGGTTACAATTTGGCTTCTAGAAAACAACAAACAAAAGGTAAAGACTTCTCTTATTCTTTTTATGGATGATTTAAACTCTATAGTTTATCAGATGAGGAAGTGAAAGCACAACTGCAAGTGGTCAAAACTTTTTCAGCTGATGTAAGAATGTCATTTGGTCTTGATAAATATGTAAAAACCTTTAAAGCAGGAAAGCTGCAGCACCAAGAAAATCAGTTTGGGACAGGAATGTGATATAAAAGAACTTGAGCAAGAGGGAATTTATAAATATTTCGGAATTGATGAAAGACCAACAATCAGACATGAACAAATGCAAATAAAACTTAGTAAGGAATAGTTTAGAGGACTAAAATGTATACTGAAAACAGCGTTGACATCTAGGAACAAAGTTCAAGCTATAAACCAATTTGCTCTTTATGTTCTAACTTACAGTTCTGGAGTGACCTGACTGGCCCCAAAAGGTGTCTGATCAGTTGGACAGGAAAACAAGAAGGATGCTTCATGCTTATCAAATGATATATAAAAATCAGTGCATACCAAGACTATATATTCCCTGTTAAAAAGGAGGTATGGGCCTCCTTGAAACTGATTACATGTATAGATCTGTAGTCTTAGGGCTGCATACATATCTGCTGACCTCACAAGACCTAAACATACTGAAAGTTTTAAAACATAAAGAGAATACATCTAAGATGATCTTCCTGCTTAGTTTAGCAGAAGCATATCAGTGTCGAGTGGGAATGGAAATCAAGCCAGAAGTAGATAAAAATCAGGCAGCAACTCAATGTGCGAAAAAACAAAAGAAAGGATATAAGGTGAAGGATCGGATGAGAAGTCAAGAAATGTGAAAAATGCATAAATATAGTTGCGAGTATAGAAAACTCTTGGAATGACCTCAGGATGATCAGTATTGAATACAGGAATGGTTAAGAAGTGAATTTAAATCAAAAGATAAAAGGTTAGTATTGGCGACCCAAGATAGTGGACTAAGTACATGTCAGTTTACAAAATCCATTGAACATGTGAGAGAAACAGAGAAATGTAGGTTTTGTAAAACAAAATTGGAAACAGTCACACATCTTATTGCTGGTTGTGATATACTAATGGCAAAAGGACTAGGCACAATAATGTGGCAAGACTGTTGCATTGGGGATTGCGCAAACATTGCAATACTGAAGTAACTGAAAAAAACGGTGGAAACATGAGCCACAAAGCATTATAGAAAATGATGAAAGTTTATATTACATTGGATCACCCATTGCCAGCAGTTCAAAAATAGATGCAAGAAAACCAGATATAGTACTTCATGAAAAGAAGAAAAATGTAGCATTGATTATTGAAATTGCTACACCCAGTGACTACAGTGTCTTATGTACAGAGAGCCACAAAGTTATAAAATACCAGGATTTGCAGGCAGAAACAAGGGCAATGTTGAAGAAAGAAACCCAGACAGTCCCAGTAGTAGTAGGAATAACATCTTATAAAAATGTATTTACAATTGTACTTAGATATGTTACTGATGCATGTAACACCATATGAATTGCAGGAGTCATCATTACCGGGCACATTGGGGGTACTATTTATTTATTTATTTATTTATTTACATTTGTTGACCCGGAGAGTCTGACTGGACACAGGTCCGTTTTCAGCGGAGGCCCGGGGAGAAAAGCTCCACATTATTATTTGCATTATACAGTTAAAAACACATAGCATTTAAATATAGACATTAGTCCAGTTAAGGATGCAAGATAAGAAGAAAACAGATGTAAAACAGCTGTAGAGCATAGCACAATTTTAAAATATGGTGACATATACTAAATATGGTTAAAATGTAGTTGAGATTCAGCAGTGAACAATTGATACAAACTGTTTTTGAGTTACATAACAGCCATTAGCAGTTGTTGCTACAAGAAGTTAGTATTATGTGGTAGGTAGCTGAGAACATGAGTAGCCAAGCTTGCTAAGAGTAGGTTGTTGATAGGGGGCTGAGAGAGGTAGTGGGTGGGGGGAGTGAATGGTATTAGGGGGGGGGTTGCAAAGGCATATCTGGCAAGTTTTGAAGTGTGATTTTAGTAAGGATTTAAAGTGGGTGCAAGAAGTTACAGAGGTAATTGAGGATGGGAGGGAGTTCCAGAGTTTGGCTATAGTGCAGGAGAATAATGCTTCTCCAGCAGAGTTAATGGCTCTTGTGACCTGTAGGAGGTTTTTGTGGCAGGATCTTAGTGGTCTCATGGTTAAGTAGGTTTGGAGTAGATTCTGGAGGGATGGGACTTTTAGTGGTTGGTTTATTAGTTTGTGGGCGAGTGTGAGTTGGTACCATTGAAGGAGGTGGGGTAGCTCTAGCCAGCCCAGTTCTGCTAGTGAGAGACAGTGGTGAGTACGGTAGGAAGCTCCTGTGGCGAATTTGGCAATTTTGTTGTAGCAGGTTTCAAGCTTATTTAAATCACATTGTCTAAGGTTAGTAAATATTGGAGAGGCATAGAGTAGGGTAGAGATAAGATGAGATTTTGCTACCGAAATTTTAGCTGCTTTGGTAAGTAGTTGCTGATTTCTATATAATGCTCCTAGTTTTTTGTGCACTTTTTTAATGGTCATGGAAATGTGAATGTCAAAGTTCAGTTTATTGTCTATTTCTACTCCTAGTAATTTGGTGTGTTCTGTAGGATAGATGGTGGTGTTGTCTTTTGCTGTGATGTTAAAGTGAGAGCTGTCTAGGGTAAGTTTGCTGGGTTGGAAGATTAGTAATTTTGTTTTGTTTGGGTTGAGTATTAGTTGGGCATCAGATAACCAAGTTTCAATAGAAGAAAATGCTTCCTGTGTGACTTTTTGCAGTACTGGTAGGGAGTGGGCTGTGCAGATGATGGTTGAGTCATCTGCGTATTGTATGAGTGTGCCATGTGTTGTGGCTGAGGCTAGATTATTGGTGAAAATAGAGAAGAGTAGGGGCTCCAGGATGGACCCTTGGGGAACTCCTATGGAGACTGGTAGTTGGGGGGATAGGTTATCCTGCCAAGCAACTGCTTGTTGGTGGTCAGATAGGTAACTCTGAAACCAGTTGATGACTGGTTGAGAGAAGGATAGGTTATTGAGAAGAGAGATGAGTTGTTTGTGTGGGACCATATTGAAAGCTTTAGAGAGGTCTAGGAAGGTAGATGAGGAGAGATAACCTGCATTTTTATTTTGTAGGATAGTGTTAGAGAAAGAGAGTAAGGCGGTGGTGGTGGTGCTATGGTTAGGTCAGAAACCGTGTTCTGTGTTGGAGAGGAGGTTGTTAGCAAGGAGATGATCTGAGACTTGAGAATGAATGTATCTCTCTAGTATGTTGGAGAGTGGTGAGAGAATAGCTATGGGGTGGTAATTGGTTAGATCTGTGGAGGGGCCTCCTTTGTGTAGGAGAATTATGTGTGAGACTTTCCATAGTGTAAGAACATAACTTTCTGACAGAGATCTGTTAATCAAGAGTGATACGGGGTAGGCTAGAGCGTCAGTTGCAAGTTGAATGTATTCACCTGGGAGGTTGTCTGCTGCTAATCTGGGGGTTTTAAGTTTAGTTAGTACTTGTTTTATTTTGGAGGTAGGAACAGGAGAGAAAGAGAAGCTAGTTGGGAGATTGTTAGTTCTAGTTGATGGTGTGGGTTTAAGGGGGGGTTGTGTTGTCTAGCTAGTGATAGTACGGTTTGTGTGAAGTGATTGTTGAAAGAGGTAGCAATATTTTCATAGGAGTAAGTTAAGTTAGGAGTGGGTGCACTTACTTTACCTGGGTGGAGGATGGAGTTTATTGAGGACCAGAATTTTTTGGGGTTATGTTGGGAGAAGGTAAGGGCAGACCGGTAGTATTGGATTTTGTCCTCTTTTATAAGCTTTTTGGTTCTATTGCGTAGTTCTAGGAATTTTTGCCTAGTAGAGAGGGTTTTGGTTTTGCACCAGTTGTCCCATGCTTTATCCCTGCTTTTAATTTCAGACTTCATGTTTTTTTGTAGCCATGGGGATTGTTGGGCTCTAGTTTGGGAATGTCTTATGGTGGCGTGGTAATTAAGGATGCTTAGGAATGTTTTATTAAAGTAGTCAACTGCTTCATCTAGTTTGAGGTATTTTAGAGGTTGCCATTTACAGTCTTTTAGGGATGAGCTGAATGAGAGAGGGTTGAAGTTAGTTTTTTTGCGTATTTGATGGTAGATGATGGGTTTTGCTTTATAAAGATGTTTTCTTAGTAAGAAGGTTGGGGAGTGATCACTGAGGCTGTCAGATAAGCAGCCTGCTATATATGACCAGGGGCTCTTATTGACTAGTATCCAATCAAGGGTAGTGTGTTTGTTGGAGTTATTTATCCTAGTTGGTGAATGGACTAGTTGGGTGAAGCCATGAAGATTTACATGATGAGTTGGGTGGTTGCTACAGCAGGATTGCCAGTCAGTGTTGAAGTCTCCCAGAATTAAAGTTTCTTGGGGTAGGTGGTGGGTAGTCCAGCTGAGGAGGTTTTCAAGTGGAGGGATGTTGTGGCCAGGTGGGAAGTAGCAACCTATTATGTTTAGGGTTTTATTTTAGTTTATTTTAAGGTTGGCATATATTATTTCTTCCTTACCTATTTGGGGAGCTGCCAACTTTAAGATCTGGATGTCTAGATGCTGCTTAAATATTATAGCAATACCACCTCCTTTTTTGTTTAGTTGGTCTACTCTTAGTATATTGTAACCAGCAGGGAGGATTTGCTCATTAGTAATGTGTGGTTTTAACCATGTTTCTGTAAGGATCACTACATCAGGGGAGTAGAAGTCTATGGTGACATGGAATTCAAGCACCTTGTTGCATATACTTCTAATATTTAGGATTATCAGAAGGAGGTCAGATGGCTTTCTATTTGCTATGATTTGGGAGATGTGGTTTGTAGTCTGATTATGAGGGGAGGGGTTGGAGATAGAGGGACCAGGATTAGGATGGATGTCTCCACTGAGTGCTAGGTTGGATATGGATGAGATTATTAGTTTTATCAATTTCTGTATATGCTTGCTTATAAGGGAAATTTTTTGATTGCGTTCTGTGGGCAATAGGTATGGTGGTAGGGTTATGTTAGGTTGAGGGGTTGCTTTCAGTTTAGGTACTGTGGTCTGTAGTCTATATAGAGGGTGTATTGGGAAGGTTGTTGACCTGATGAGAGAGTAGTAAAGTAGAGGTGGGATATGAGTGGTAGTGTGTGTGGTGGTACAGTGGTAGTGGTTGAGTGCAGGAATGGTGGAGGTTTGGTAAGATGTGATGTATGCAAGGAGTGTGCATGCAGTGACTATAGGTATGGTGTGCTTGTACATATTAGCTGAGTAGGAGGGATAGTAGTTAGAAGTTGTAGGAGGAAGTATAGGTGTGGTGATTTTATAGGTTGAAGGGTGGGAGGGGTTACTGTTTGTAATAAAGGTAGGACCACAGGGGGTGGGAGGGAATTGGGGGAAGGGAGAGGAGTGTAGCGGGCAACAGATGAAGGAAGACTATTAGTAGATTTATAGGTTATAATGAATAGGGTTGGCCCTGATTAGGTTGCAATTGTTCTTGTGGGGAGGGGGAGGATCAGAATAGACCAGAAAAGTGGTGGATAGCAATAGTATGATGAAAAGGGCTGGCAAATTGAAATTGCAGGAGTCGTCATTACTGGGCACATTGGGGCTGCTGTGAAGAGTACTTCTAGCTAACATCAAAGAATGAAACAAAACTAATTTCATGAACTTTAATCATACTGTGACTTAGGAATGGGGTCAATTCCCATCATTCCCATCATGGTATTACAATCAAAAGACTTGGAGAAATTAAAAAAAATGAATATACTGCCCCCAGTCAGCATGCCACATGGAGGTATAGTACAAACTAAAAAACAAACCATGTGCTGTATTTCAGTAAGCCCCAAATCCAGTCAATACTGCCACATTCACTGCTGCACACATCATCTTGATGACTTTCAGAAGCCATTTCTGATTTTCACCTATTGAAATCTGTCCCACCTCCTTTATTCTTGCTGTACACTGGTGGAAGTTTAAATATATAAAACTGAATTCACATTCAAGTGTACCACCTATTGACACAATATCAGCAATACAGAAGAATAAGAACTGGGGAAGCAGCAGCTTTTAAACTAGAGGTTCCTCTTAGCATAATCTGTGTACTGTCCACCTTCTGTCCTGTGACCAATGTCTCACTTCCTTTGACTAGATTTAAGCTCCCCATTATACTTCCTGAAAAAAAAAACTAAAGTGCTTCAAAGGTTCCTTTGTTATTCTATATTCATTTCAGTATGCAGTATGTATGCATTTTTATGACATAGTACTATCAGTGTATAATGGCAATAAATCACTTAAGCAATATACATATTTCTGATAAATAGGCATGGCTTCAAATGTCGGATTTCTTTTACAGTGTTGCAGTATATGCTTCATTGAGTTTCTTATTGTCAAGAATGGTAAACAGGTGCTTTCTTTTTGTTCTACACAGCACCTAATATGCATTTTGTCATGTACTTTTTGTTTCCTTATTGCAGACTTCCATAAAAGATGTTGGTTAAGAAACTTTCTTATCTGCAGTCTCTTCAAAAATGTAACTCATATGAATATTGCTCTGTGTTGAGATTGTCTTTAATGGTCTCTTGAGTTTTTTTTTTTCAGTGTTTAGCTGAATGAGTTATATTGACAGTATTTTACTTAAATAAATACATCAGGCGACTGTAGATTGCCGTAAGATAAAATTCCTGTTTGAGAATCATAATCCCTGGGTGTATTTATTAGGACAGATGAGAAACGTTGTTCTAAAACACAAAATTAGAACAGATGATACAGAAGGGCTTGTCAAAATTACCGGGAAACATACTCATCCTAGTAATAAATTTTATACTTATTGTATTGTTTTTCAGTCTGTAAGTAGAATTTCATATTGCCATTAAGAAAAATGCATTGGAAACAGCTGCCATTTAGAAAAAGCTAGCAGTATTCCATTACACACCTATGACATGTTATGTTCTTATAGGGCTTTGTCTTTACTGCATAGGATACATGCATTACAACCCTGGTCGTGTTTCATTTCAACAGAAAGTTGTATTAACTATATGGTTTCTTTTCTCATTTGACCCACAGGATTCATATAATTTAGAATCCTGTCCCTACTCCTGCTCCATGATTGAAGGTATAAGCTAAGGACTGCTAGCTAATGTTTCATTACAATTGCAGCAAACGCTGTACTGTCTTGCACTCTGTCTGTGATTAAGTACAGCCTGTCAGAAGAAAGCTTCTGCTTCTTGTTATGGGATGTGTATAATTTTCTCAGTATTTGCAAGTGACACTTGGCATCCTGAAGAAAGAGGCCACACCGGAATTGAATAGACTAATATATCACTGAACTGTAACACTGCAACAGTCTGCCTGGCTTCACTGTATGACATAGCCCAGAGTGTTTTCAGCTTCCACAGGTGTATTGCAAATGACAGCTTATTCATTTTCATAGACAATATGACTCCACCAGCCCACACAGAAAGCACTTTGCATGACAACACAGTCATGTGGCAGTCACAGCATTTACAATTTCTTTTACAAAATAAAGACCATCACAGTAAATCGTTGTTAAGAGATACTGAAATTACTTCTTCCTGTCCTAGATTTATTACAAGCTTTAATGCTAATGTTCCAAATGCAAACTGGTATTGACAACAACCCCATGTGGTTTTACTTGATGAATTTCTTAAGAAAATCTGAGATGGCGCATTTTAATTTCCTTTCTCCTTCTCCTGTCACCTTCTCAAAAGACAGAGCAGGTCAATGATGCCACCATTGTAATAGTGTCTTCAGAATATTAAATTTCACATTTTTAGTCAAAATAAGCATATGTGTTTAAAAGACTAATTTGTTACATGCATATTGACATTTCAGTAAAACGACATTCTTCTCATGTCTTACAAGATAATTCTACAGCCTTTCCAAAAAGCAATATTCTGGTTCCACAAAAGACTAACTTCATTTTATGTTTATTAATTTACACAAAATACAACAAAGACTTAACATATGTACAATTTATATATGCAGTTTATTTTGCTTTCGTTTGTTATCAGAGTAGTGTGGGTCTGGTCAATCGACCCTGTTGTGCCATGATTCAGGCCTTTTGGCAATGAAGTCAACAGAAGCTGTTTAACAGTTATGACAGAATAAAATTGATGAGCCCATTTCCTTAGCATAGCTAGTACAAGAAAGCACATTCAACACTTTTTGTTATTATTAATGTAGCTTAAGCAGTATGGCTAGGTGAAGCTAGTATGTGTATCTCTTAATACCAAGTTAATAACAAGCTGCCCTGACTTAGTGCTACAGAAGGATGGATCCATTTACATTACTTCTAACTTCTTCATTTACTCTGCCTTTACTGCCCAGGTTTCTGTACCATTCAGTAGCAGTGGTCACACCACTGTCTTGTAAACCTTACTTTTCAGCTTCTTTGGCATTCTTCTGTAATAAACTACACATGACACTCTATGCCAGTTGGCTGCAGTCCCTCTGATTCTAGCTTTGACCTCTTTATTCAGACTTCCCTTCTCCTCAACCACCCCTCCTAGATACTTGAAGCTATTTACCTGTTACACTGTCTCCCCTTCTATCTCAATTCTCAGCTTTTTCTGATTTCCCCAGTTTGTTGCCATTACCACTGTCTTGTCTGCGCTTAGTTTCATCCCATGTGCCTTCCATTTTACATTCCTTTCCCCTATCCTTTGCTGGAGTTTTTTTTAAGTCTTTTTATTAACAATTTTTAATAATGCAATACAAAATGATAACAGACAATGCACAACCAAAACAATGAAAGTAATATAGACTTATATACAACAAATAAATATTTACAAATACACCTTGGGCCGGATTCATGAAGGCTCGCATGGAGTCTAAGAGTAGTGTAAGACTCCATGCAGCCTTCGATCCAGGAACAGCCCAAAGTCCGTGTAAGAGACAAGCTAAAATGGCTCTTACACAGAGTGGGCGTGGATAAGCTAATCACCTCACTTGCAGCCGAATAGCATGCAAATGAGGATGATTAGCGATCCAGGAAGCCCAGAACAGCCCATGTAAGAGCCGTTTTAGCTGCAGAAATGTACTCAGTTGACAACTGAGTACGTTTCTGCAAAAACTGAAATGGAGCCATGTCAGCTCCAAATAAAGGGTGCATATGTGTCAGGCAGCATGCCAATGGCCAAATATGTGGCCATTGGCAAAGTAACCTGATGCAAATATATTAAAAATATAATTTTTTTTTTCGGCCGATGTTTAAACCCAGCGCAGCCCCGCGCAAACGGGCTGTGCTGTATAAAACATAAAAACGAAGGTTTTAAACCTACAAATGTAGGTTTTATGCAATACATGGAATGTCAATGCAGGGACCAGCAGACCAAAACCAACATGGCCACCGTGTAGTGGTTGCTAAGGGGGGAAGCTGAGTCTAAGACATGTAACTAAGCATTAGTAGGCAATCTGATGCAAATGAGTGTAAGGATACTGAATTCCACTGTCACATAGCAAATGAGCACAGTCTGAGTAGTGTAAGAGTTACAGAAGGGGGAGGAACAGAGTAGGAGATAGGTGACATCACAGGGGGGAATGGTAGAAAGAAATGCAGTTCATTGGAGGTCAGAGTTACATGACAGATGTCAGACAGATATCATGGAAAGAGGTGTGCCACTAACTAAGCATGAGAAAGTCAAGAAATGGAAGGTGTACACTGTTGCCTACACCAAAGTTTCTTGCTGGATGTGTATGCGCATGTGTGCGCGCCATGAAGCACGAGTAAGGCAGTGTGCGCGCGTGTAAGACAGACTGAGCATGTGGGAGTGTGTTGGGAGATGTTTAACACTGTTTGCGCGGGCATGCATGCGTTTTAATCTGAATAAGCAGATTCTGAACTGTGTAAGTATGTGTGCGCGTGTAAGCCACTGTGAGCGTGTTTCTGCTGGTTTACACACAGCTCCACCCTGAGGAAACAGAAAGGAAAAAGGAAGCAACAGATTTAGTAGGAAGCTAGCAGGGAATACTGCTGGAGCTAGCAGGTGAAAACAATTAGATGCAGGCAATTACACAGGCAGAATAGTAGCCCAGCCCAGCACTTAAAACTCTGCAAACAGCAGTGCAGGATGTTTCTCTCAAGAGACACTGCAAGACAGGAGTTAAGTTATCAGAAGTGAAAACTGAAAAAGCTGAACTCAGAGCAGAAATGTTAGGGGCTGCCATAGCTGTCATAATGAGACATAGGCAACTTGCTGAGGGTGGTGACAATGCAGATGGTGCCAGACAACCCACAGTGAGGAGACGGAGAAGAGTGTACAGGCCCAGGGTCACCTACCACGGGTTACATGAGCTGGAGATAGTAGAGCGCTATAGAGTGGACAGAGACCTCCTGCAGCAAATAGTGGAGCTGTGCAGGCCATGCCTCACACACTGAACCAACAGAGGGGAACCCATCCCAGTGGAAACCAAGGTATGTGTTGGCCTAAGAATACTAGCAACAGGTACCTTCCAGAGACCAACTGGTGATATGATGGGGATATCACAGGCATCAGCCTCCAGGGTACTGCACCAGTTCCTGGATGCCATGTCAGCACATGTCGGTGATCATGTATATTTCCCCAATGCCCGTGAGGTATTGGCCAGCAATGTGCTTCTCTTCCAGCAAATAGCGGAATACCCTGAGGTAGTGGGTGCAATAGACTGCATGCACATACGCATCAAAGCACCAGCCGGTGAGCGGGGTAGGGCATACATCAACTGCAAGGGCTTCCCCTCCATCAACTGCCAGGTTGTGTGTGATGCCCAGGGCATAATAATGAATGTGTGTGCTGGCTGTCCTGGGAGCTACCATGATTCCCACATCTGGTATTTGACGCAGCTGTACCAGACATTTGCCAATGGGGACATCTTGCATGGACACCTAGTGGGGGATGCAGGTTATGCACTGGAGCCGTGGCTGATGACACCCATCAGAAACGCACACACACCTGAGCAGGAATGCCATAATGAGGCACACGCACAGACATGTAATGTAATAGAGCGTGTGTTTGGGATGCTCAAGTCATGGTTCCGGTGTCTGGACACATCTGGAGGAGCCTTGCAGTACACACCAACTACATGTACCCAAATTGTCATGGTATGTGCTATGCTACATAATATGATCTTGTGAAAACAGCTGCAGCAGGACCAGCATTGCCAAGGCCATCACAGACAGAGCGTGACTCGGAGGAGGAACAACCTGAGCCTGCCCCAGTAGGCAGAAGGAGGCGTGCCCAGTATGCCCTGGCCTTGGCAAAGAGGCAATGCATAGCACGTACACTGGCTCAGTAGGAACCCTGGGAATGATACCCCTCTCTGACTCACTCATATAGTAACAGGGATGCCTAACATGACACAACCTGCTCTCAAACATGTACAGGGGAGTGTAATATGCGCATCCGACAGAGGCAGCCCTGCAGCACCACCTGAGGCATGAATGCTGTGTGTTAAGTAATGTAACACCATGTACTATATCCATACCTGAGGACCCTGACTAACATCCTACCCTCACCAAGCATCATGCCACAACATGACAATGAGATGATCAAATGTAATAATTGACGGAAGTATCGCAGTTAGTCAAAGGGGATCCAATGTGTGCCAGTCTGGGATGACATGCTGAGCATGACATGATGCACCACCTGCTAGGACTGGCATGCACCTATCAGTGCAGGCTGTATGGATACTGGCAAAGGCTGTTGTTACTCACAGTGTGCCCTGAATTGGTAAGGCTCAAAACACAAACCTATCTCTATAGGTATCAGAAGGGATAAGAATAAGATAAGGGATAAGTCGAAACAGCAAGATGCATGCAGTCTAAACTCACCCAGTATGGAGAATGGTGATATCTGCGCTGTAACAGAAAACTGAGCCAAGGCTCACAACAGCACCCTAACACTACCAGGTTACACCTCATACTGTGCTGTACAGCCTCAAAACATGGAACAAGCTACAAAAGGAGGGTGACTAGCAAGAATTGTCAAAGATAACCACACCCCCATGTTGGTACCACAACAAAAAGCAGCATGGACTAGCCATGGTCAAGTAACAGTGGCTAAAATTGCCCCCCAGTTTATAGCCTGCTACAGACTACTGTCCCAACACCAGGAACTGCACCTGGCCTATGCTGGAATACATGAATATATCAAGTCCTCCAAACCACATTATATTGGGTGACTGAAAATACCCAGACATAGACTGGGAGCATTATACTAGCTCCAACAGTGTAGGACAAAAGTTCATAGAATCCATAAACCAAAAGGCCCAGGAACAACATACCACTCCCACAAGAGGGGTAAGCATACTGGATGTGATAATCAGCAACATGGGTACTGGATGGCAAGATGAGAAGTGTATTGCTCACTGGTAAAACCAGACCATAGAGTAATCACACTGGATATACAAATCCTGACCACAGTCCCTGGCCAGAAAACCACAGTGGAAAACATGTGTTAAGCAATGAAAAAACAAGAAGCAGAAATCCACACCAAACAGGAACCCCAGTAACACCAACGCATAAGTATCCAAAAACACTGATTGAGGTATGGCTCCAGTTCAAAGAAAAAGGTAAAAAAGCAATGAAAAATTCTTCAGTAGCAGTACTGGTTTATTACAAAGAGACACAAGCGCTTTCACCAATGCTTCATCAGGTGTACTCAATCAAATAATAACCACACCTTATATAACAAAACCTATTGACATCACATAGCATGCAGTATAGTATTTAAAAAGACACACATACAAAAAACACTTATTAAAAAGTATATCAATATGCATACAGTATAAAATATAAAATATAAATGCATATGTATGTTCACAAAAATATTGTAAAATACATTAAAATAAAAATAAAAATAAAAACACCTCATCTCTTCAGACCCCTTTTTAAAAGAACTGGTCTGATAGGTAGACTTTCATTTAACCCATGTCCAAAATTGGCCCTTAGCATAACAATCCATCTAGCCTCTATCTCCCCAGTTCTTAATCTAACATCAGCCCCTCTGATATTCTCAGATGTTATGGAAAGAACCTGAAATTTAAAAACGTGATTGTCACCTGTTCTACTGACATGTTTGGCTAGGGCATTAAAAATAATACCCTTTTTAATATGATAGACATGTTCTTTTATCCTGTCCCTCAGGGCTCGGTCAGTCTTACCTACATAGAAACAACTGCAGGTTTCACAGACTGCCAGGTATACCACGTGCATAGTACTGCAGGTGGACGATACTCTGATATCAAAAGTTCTACCTGTATCAGGATGTTTAAAAGACTTGCTTTCATTAATATAAACACATTGGGCACATTTGCCACAGGGCTCTGTGCCATTCTTATCATTCTTTGTAGAACTGGACCTGGGGGTGCATAGTCTCCTTTTTAAATTTCTATAATTCCTGAATGTAAATTGTGGTCTCAAACCTACTACCTCTGCTATTTCAGGGTCTGATGTTAAAATATTCCAATACTTATTAAATATTTCAGTATACATACTAACATCTTTAGAATAAGGAGTGGGCTACTTGAAGCTTCTATGCACAGCAGCTCAGAGACGTGAATTTATTTTATCTGATGTTATCAAAGAAAAGTACTCTAAGTTGTGTGGCAAATATCATGGGGAAGTGTTTCACAAGGTGATAAATGATTCCACAGACAAGGGGTCTGAAGAGATGAGGTGGTTTTATTTTTATTTTTATTTTAATGTATTTTACAATATTTTTGTGAACATACATATGTATTTATATTTTATATTTTATACTGTATGCATATTGATATGCTTTTCAATAAGTGTTTTTTGTATGTGTGTCTTTTTAAATACTATACTGCATGCTATGTGATGTCAATAGGTTTTGTTATATAAGGTGTGGTTATTATTTGATTGAGTACACCTGATGAAGCATTGGTGAAAGCGCTTGTGTCTCATAAACCAGTACTGCTACTGAAGAATTTTTCATTGCTTTTTTACCTTTTTCTTTGAACTGGAGCCATACCTTAGTCAGTGTTTTTGGATGTGTTAAGCAATATTTTCACTCCTCCAAACTGATGTGGAATCCATTAAAGGTCCTGTGCAGGTGCAAAATATGGGCCACACCTCAGAACCTGTAATACAGCCATTCCATGAACACTGCCAGGAATGCTTGGATTATGCAATCCTAAATTAAAACAAGACACAATGCCATACACGCAGGAATCTGGCATGGTGGACACTGGCCATAACCAAACCATGCAAGAGAATGAGGAAGCTACTACATGATAGAGCAAACATAAACAATGAAGTAATCACTGATCAGTAGTATGGCAATAAAATCTGTCCACACATACAATCCACTAAGGCCAGCCACAACAAGTTGAATCTGTGAATCCTGAGGCAATGTTACACCTGCCCCAAGTACACAGACAACCCCCAACTTCACCCAAGAAATACAAATATATGTGAGAGATGCAACCATCTATCCAAACTGGAGGTTGAGCTCCCTCAACTCAGTACTCCCAAAACTAGTCAGGAGGAGAAGGTAACCACACACACCACAAACACAGTCCCACATAGACCTATCACAACTGCAAACCAAACACATAAACACAGAAAAACATTCCCAGAGGCACAAATTACAAACAGAGCACACCAACAGAGGCCTCTAAAGCAGACACCCAATCAAATAACCTCCAAACATAGCACATGCAACACATAGTACACAAAGCTGGTGTGCCAAACAGTCACAGGCCAGAAGGAGAAACAACATGCCTGATACAGTTGTAATAGGTGACTCCATAGTCAGACACACTGCTGTCCCACACACTAGACTGAACAAGGGAAAGGGTACAGTAAGCTGCCTGTAGGCTGCCACAATACGCCACATAACAGAAGTATGCAGGTCACTCCAAAGCAAGTAGAAATATGATGCAGTCATAGTCCATGCTGGTGTGAATGACCTGAGATGTACTTCCCTAGACTACATGAAAAGAGACATAGATGAGCTCTCTGATTATGTAGTCCAGGCCGGTATGACACTCACCGTTTGCAGCATCCTACCCTTACCAAGAATAATGCCACAGTACAAACACGGAATGATCAGTCATAGCAAGTGGCACACTTACTGGTGTCATTCCAAGGGGATCAATGTCTGTCTGCTTGGGATGTCATGCTTGACAAGCCATGCAGCTGTTCTTGGGATGGCTTGCACCTGTTACCCCTGGGCATCTGAATATTGGATAAGGCCTTTGCCACCTCCATAGAGCCTTTTGTAGGCAAGGCTGAAAAGACTGACCCACCACCCTAGAAAACATAAGTGGAAGGAAACATAAGGGTAATGCTGACCAATGCCAGATGTGTAAACCCCAATATGCATGCTCCCAAGGCCATCCCCAGTATGGAGAACATCGATGTCTGTGCAGTGACAGAAACCTGCTGCAAGCTTCCTGACAGCACACCAGCACTACCAGGTTATACCACGTATCATGTGTCATGGCCCCAAAACCTGGAACAAAACATAAAAGGAGGGTGAGTATCCATATTCAGCACAGACACCCATACATCCAGGTAACTGACAATGCACAAGGCATTGGAGTCCACCCATGTGCAACTAACTGTAGGCAAGACTGCTGTACAGTCTGTAGCATGCTACAGACCACACTCTCACACACAGGAACCCCACCCAGCCATCCTGAAGACACTGGACAGTATGAATGTCCCACCAAATACCAAACAAGGTACCACAAATTACCACATAGGTGGTAAACCATTATGTATGGAAGGTGTAACCAGGGACCTAGGGACACAAGTGGACAGTAACCTGTTATGTGACACCCACATTGCCAATGTGGCTAGGAAGACTGTCTACATTTGACACTGTATCAGGAAAGGATTCACATCTACGTCAACAGAGGTCATTGTGCCCCTATACTGTTCTCTAATCACACCCATAATCTAGTACAATGCCTCATATGGGATGTACCTTACCTGACACCTGCAGCAGTTAGAAAGACCTCAAAGGTACCTCACTAAGAGGATAAAGGGTCTCAAATATATGTCATATGCTGCCTGGCTGTAGACACCCCAGCTGAATGCAGTCACATACTGCCTACACAGAGGCATTGCATGCCTGTTGTAGAAGGCCATGCCCAACACAGGAGTAATGGACATGCTCCACCCCAGAAAACTCAAATCCATCGGAGCTGTGAGAGTGAGAGATGTCAACCTCAACAAATAATGAAATAGGATGTGCTGGTGGGACAGATACATAATCCAGAGGCTCCCCACACCCTGGACCAGAATCCCACTCCATGTTAGGTAGAGCCCTCACTGACACTCTTCAACAGGAATCTTGCCAAGTGGATGGATGATTGTAGAGTTACACTGGGGGTCTTCACTGTGTCATGTCCAGACAGAGGCACAGCAAAGCAAATCATAAATGGCCATAATATTCACATATCAAGGGGTGGCAAAAGCCACACACACTCTGGCTAGGCTAACAAATGCCCTAGGGTGGATAGCCTAGTATGAACCTATGAACCTATGAAGATACAAATTGTACAGGACACTAAGGATAATCCCAAGGCTTTCACAACTGATGGTAGGAACCATGTTGGGAATTCACAGATATGCTCTGAATCACACAAATATCACAAACACACACACATATTGCCAACATACATCCTGACAGGTGCAGTGCAACCCCCACCGAATGCAGAATATCTATCCCAGCAGACTGCTGGCCCCCTGACATTGCAGATGCTGAGGTAACAGCCAACATCTACAAAGCAAAACACACAGCAGCAATGGTATGAGATGGTGTCCTGGGCTTAGTGCAACATGGACTCCAAGATGAATGGAATGCCAAACCACACTACTGCTCAGTGTCAGCCTTACCACAGAATATGTACCCAAAGAGCAGTGTACAACAACAGTGATCCTTCTCAACAAAGGTGTTGCCTGAATGGATACTGAAAACTACTACCTCAGAATCCTGAGAAGCTCGGTCTGCACAGCTATGGAAAGGATCAGCATGTACCACAGACATAAAGATATTGGGGACCTATTGACACCGGACCCTACCCAGTGTGGCTTTCTTAAGTGCAGATCCTGCCCCTAAACATGTTTGACTCAATTGAAACAGTCATTAAGGTCATTGACGAGGGCAATGTGGTCCACACAGCGTAGCTGGACCTTGCAAAGGCTTCTATACAATACCCTACGTGTTCATTATAGATAAGCTCACCAGCTTAAATATAAACCCCTATGTCAGTAGAGGGGTTGCAAACCAGACCAAGGACAGAACAGACATGGTCAGACATGCTGCAACCATGTCAGACTACAAACCAGATATAACTGGCATCCCACAAGGCTTGGTCCTGGGATCTCCCTCGTCTGGTATATATGTCCCATAGGTACAGGCAAACATGGAAGGACTGTGTCGGAACATGTTTGCAGAGGACTACAAACTGCTCACCACATATGATCCACCAGCTGACACAAGCATCCCACAAAAGGGCCACATAGAAACAGACAACTGGTGCCATAGCCATGTCAGCAAGCTAATTGCAGAAACGTGTATAGTCAACCCCTGTGGATATACAGTAAGTGCCCACCAATTACCACATAGGTGTTAACCCATTATGTAGTTAACATGTAATGAGAGACCTGGGGACACAAGGTGATAGATATCCTGCATTGGACAAACATGTGCTGTAGTGTTTACAGAAACATACCATATACCCACCTAATCATGAAGGTTGTCAGATCTAGATAAGGGGAGGTCATTGTGGCTCTGCAGTCATCCTTCATCAGTGGTACAATTGACTACAATAGCCCCTGTGGGATGTACCTCAGCAGACACCTCCATCAACCATAAAGTCCCCAACAGTACCTCACCAGGAGTATCAAAGAGCTTGCACAGATGCCATGTGTTGCCTGTGTTGCTGGTATCAATAAACATGCTGCACCTTGTACAATCTGAATGGCAGTGAGCTATGCACATGAGAGACCTGAACCCCAGCACTGACTTACATAAGACAAGCTGTACTGCATGATCCATAACACAGAAGCCACCCCCACCTATGAGTGAACCCCCAGTACAGGCTACCCATAGAGTCACTTATCAATCTTCCTCAATAGGAATCTTGATGAGTGGATGGGAGATGGTAGCTTTATCCTGGGTATCACTGTCATGTCACAGGTAGACAGAGGCACAGTATACTAACCATGACATATGTCATGGCAAACTACACTTACAATGTGTGTTGAATGACAAACACACTCTCCAACTAGCATTAGACATGGACTAGGGCACATCGCTAGTGTTTGCAAATGTACACCTATGTTGTGGAATACACTACCAATGTTGGACAAGCCTGGTTTAAGTAGTTCATATCTGAACAGAATGCAACATGGTCAGATGTACACAACTGGCCCCTAACCAGGCTGTTGTGCCCACTATTGAAATGTAAAGCAGTGATAGCACTAAAGCCCAGGATACTGTCCACCACAGTCAAAGTACTACCAGTACACTATACAGTACTACAGTGTTAAGTCAGTGTGAAAGGATGTTGACAACTCTATGCAAAGTATCCCATGCAAACACTGCAGGCACAGTATAATCCTGTTGTGTTCACACACAAAGCAGTTGTACAGTAACTACACAACATGACACACAACACACAACCATAAACGGGTGATATTTGTTGAAGTTCACACTCATCCACAAATGTGGTGGGCTGCAGAGTCCAACATATGGAATGCTCACACTGGGCATGCTCACACACTTTGATAAATGAGACATATGTCAGACAACATGCCATGGGAAGGCTGAACTGGGCATGCTCACACACTTAGGCCAAATCTCAGTTTAGCAGTTGGACACACATATCTGGTATTTTTATGTGTTATTCCAGGAACCAACCACATTACAGCAGTCTGCCCAGTGCACACAGTTAAATGACTACAGAGACATACGTGATATAGTGGATCCCTCCCATATGCAAACATCTTCCACAGATGCACAAGTTGTTCATACAAACAGAGAATGCTATGGCAATAAAGATGTGCAAACAGTCTATCAGCAACAAATAATGTGCATTTGAAAATTAAACATATGGGTGCAGTGGTCAACACTAGGCTGTTTGCCCTAGGGAATGATAGCTTAGCCAGAGTGTGCTTGGTGTCTGCCTCCCCACAGGATGCACAGTCCCCTTTCTAAACACCGATGATGTCAGCACCCTATAAGTATAGCAGGAGAAAAGAAACTTCCCAGTAATGCAAATAACATGCTCCGCTAATGCGTCCATCACAAGTGTCATAACATAGTTAGGTAGGGGTTTGAATCCTCCAAATGCTCGGTGTGAGTGGGGTTGGTGTGTGTGTAAGTCTGTGGGAGAGAAATGTCCCTTTTGGCAACTGGGAAAACACACTACAGGATGCACATTCCCCTTTCTAAACACCGATGATGTCAGCACTCTATAAGTACAGCAGGAGAAGAGAAACCTCCCAGTAATGTGAATAGTGCGCTCCACTAATGCGTCCGTCTCAAGTGTCATAACATAGCTAGGTAGGGGTTTGAATCCTGCAAATGCTCGGTGGGGTTGGTGTGTGTGTGTAAGTCTGTGGGAGAGAAATGTCCCTTTTGGCAACTAGGAGAATGGACTACAGGATGTACATTCCCCTTTCTAAACACTGATGATGTCAGCACCCTATAAGTACAGCAAGAGAAGAGAAACCTCCCAATAATGTGAATAGCACACTCTGCTAATGTGTCTGTCTCAAGTGTCATAATATAGTCAGATAGGGGTTTGAATCCTGCAATTGGCAAGTGTGTGCTTTTTGGCTGAGGGGGGTTAGTGTGTGTGAGGACAATGTCCCTTTTGGCAACTAGGTGAACAGACTACAGGATGCACATTCCCCTTTCTAAACACTGTTCAGCTGAAGGCCATGGCTCTGGCACAAGTTGTCTGTTTCTATGATGCCCCTTTGGAAGATGCTTGTGTCGGCTGGAGAGTCGATTATGGTGGCCAGTTCGCAGTCATCTGCATATTTGGTCAGCCACAGTCTGTCCGTGTTGGCTTGTACCTGCAATAAATATATACCAAACAAGAGAGGTCCCAGGACTGAGCCTTGTGGGACACAACTCGTAACTGGTTTGGAGTCTGGCATGGCTCCAGCAATTATAACCATGTGGGTTCTGTCCTTGAACCACTGTGCAATCCATCTAGTGACATAGGGGCTTATATTTAAGCTGGTGAGCTTCTCTAGAATGCCCAAGTGGGGTATTGTTGTGAAGGCTTTTGCAAGTTCCAGGTAGGCTGTGTGAACCACCTTCCCCTCATCAATGGCCTTGGTGACTGTTTCAAAGAAATCAACCAGGTTAAACCTGGTAGTGCTGGTGTGCTCTCAGTAGCCCTGAACCAGGCATCTGTTACTGCACAGATATCGATGTTCTCCATGCCAACGAGTGTTTTGGGTGCATGCATCTGGAGGTTTAGACTTCTGGCGTTGGGTAGCATTACTCTTAGTTTCTTATCCCTTGTGATACCTATGAAGGTGGGTTTGTCATTTGAGCCTTGCCTAACATAGGCACTATGGGGGTAGCAAGAGCCTTTGCCAATATCTGAAAGCCCAGGTGTGACAGGTGCAGGCCGTCCCTAGCGAAGCAGGTAGTTCAACAGAAGATGAATATGTGAAGGTGTAGTGCCTGTGATTAGTTAGCAGTAGCATATATGACTGCTCACGTGGACACATGCCAGGTAAGTCATATGTACTGTGTCACAGGCAATGTACATGTGAACAGGACAAAAAGTGACATCCTGTCAAGTGGGACATGGACATACATATAGTAAGCTATGCAGATGGCACTAGGAGTCCACAGAAGCTCTATAACTATGCATTGCAGGTGTGATCAGTATTCCAGGGTAATTGCAAGCAAACATGCATGCAAACAAAGCTACAGTAAACAGGGCTGCATGTAGTCCATTGTACAACAAACAAGCTGTACCAGTTCCAGTAGGTAACACTGCAAATATGCAGGCACTACGCACATGTACATGGAAATACACGGGTCAGATGGCTAGGGTCCAGTCTCAGTGCACACAAGTGTACAGACCATGTACTGTCAGGATGTACAATAACTGGATGGAAACCCATGTGCTCATACCTGCAGTAATACACATGTCAAATAGACACTGAGCCTTCACTCAGTGGTTCCATACTTAGTAGGATGTATGCTACCTGGCCTGCCACCACAGTATCCCTGACATATATGGGGACTCTCCCTCCTGTGACAGTTAGTTATGTGTGTTGGGGCTGTCTAGCATGGTATGAGATGTGAGCATGCAGTGCAAGGGTGCTCCTGTGTCTCCTGTACCAGTCGTGTAGTACTGCACACATATCAACATCCTCAAACATCTGCATTGCAGAGTCCAGTGTGGGCAACATGCCACTTGCAATTTACATGTCCATCATTGTGTATTACTACATTCATTACCTTATCCCCTGTGCTACCTATGTATGTAGCCTTCTGTTGACATCATTACCACCAGTATGCCAACATGTGCAGATGATACACTATGGTACTTACCATGGGTGTAGACAACAGGACATGACAATCACACACTTACTGCATCAGGCATGCTGTGATATACCCACAATTAATTCAGCACACAGTACTGTTAACAACATGATACTATTACTACACATCTATGTGGTCACCCTGTGCATCAGCAACATGTTAACCTGTACCTGCACAGTTGTTACAGATTGCAGGAGGTGGCACAGTTTCATCATATGCACAGGGTGTGAACTTGGTATGTCTGAGTCAGCCACCGATACCACCAATTGACATGTATGTGTATGTGTGTTGGTGAGGGACAGCAGTAGAAGGTGGGGCAATGTTGATGCAGTGTGTGCATGTATGCGGTAGCCCTAGGTGTTGTCAATTCGCATGTGTGTATGGATGCACACAGTTCCACCTCATGGCTGCCATATACTGGTGTTTGTGGACAGCCACAGACTGTAGCTGCCAGGTCATACAGATCAGTGTCTCTGGCCACGGACACGGTACCTGTGCCTTGCAGGGGTGCTATGGACCATATCCAGTACCAACCCAGACTGGGTACTGTCATCAGAAGCAGATGTTCGTTGATTGGACACAGATCCCTGTCGGGCCTGGCCAGAGCCACGTGCACGTGGTCTCCTGGGCGGTCTGATGACAGCACAGACCCAGCATTGCTGGGGCTGCTGCTGGCACTACAGGGGTGGCCGCGGCCCTGCTGTCATCCACGACGACTGCCAGCTGCTGCTGTTGCTGGCATACGGCCACGTCGATGCCTCAACTGCCCATCATCGCCCTGGCTCATGGACATGTAGTTGTGGAACCGGTCTAATATGTCCCCACAACGTCTATCTATGACATTGGTGAAATCACGGATGGCAGCCGCAATGTCATGTCAGTCATGGCTGTGCGACATGCTGTCAGTTCCCTCAGACCCTGTCTGGTGTACCGTTCCATACGTGACTGTGCCTGCATGACAGTCCGAAACATAGCTGAGGTTGTAAGACCTCTGTGGGCACGTCTGACAGGGGCAGTACGCCCACGGATGCTCCCACGAGAACCCCTGGACATCTGTCTGTGTGGTACCATCTCTGGGCCATGCCCATGGCTGCTGTGTGGGGAGGCATGTGCCACAGATACCACATGACCCTGGTCAATGCCCACTGTATGCTGTCCATCACCTAGGGACATTGGTGACAAAGGGTGTATTGGCAGGATAACTGTGCGCATTGATGGGGTCGACAGCTGTGTACAGTCAATCGGCTGACCAATGGCGGACCCTGGCATACTTTCCTGTGCCATTACACAGATGTCATCATTATCAGTACCCACGGCACCTGATTCAGGTTCCCTGCTACATGACACCAGAGCAGCAACAGAACCTGTGGGAGGGAAACAGGAAACACAGTTTACAATGTCTACACATTACCAGTGATGCACACATGCACACATGCACAAATGCACAGGTGCACACATGCACACATGCACACGTGCACACATGCACAGGTGCACACATGCACACATGCACAGATGCACACATGCACACATGCACACATGCACAGGTGCACACATGCACACATGCACACATCCACACATGCACACATGCACACATGCACAGGTGCACACATGCACACATGCACACATGCACACAGTTTCACACAATTGTACAGTACTCAGTATGCATGATATCAACACACAGACACAGACACACCTACATGCATACAAAGAGCACTACTAAGTGAGCCAAATAGTACTATTACTATCAACACTATTACAGGAATTGTTAATACACACACACCAGCATGGATAGGCTGCATTGCTGTTATACCAGAGGGTCATGCAGACGTAAAGAAACTAATGTCAGTGGGCACAACTGTGCCATTGTTACTGAGTATGAATCAGGTCAGTAGTACAACAGTCGCCTTTCACAGGTCAGCTGCTAATATTGAGGATATCACACTTGCACATTAAATACTATGGTGACAGCTACAAACCAAGGACACACCTCACACATGCATTAACTACCAGTGTACACAACAGTCAACTATACATATGCATATTACCTGCACGTTCACTGTCTTGCTGCTGCGTGGCTCCATCCTCCATCATAATGCATGTCTGCTGCTGTTGTTGTTGCTGGCGGACTGGAGCCACTACACTCATGAGTAGTCCCTCCAGTCTGGTGAGTGGGGGATGTGTAGCCACCCCACCACCTGTGGCGACCTGTTGCCTGTGGATATCCGATGCACGCTGACGGACATGTCTGATTAAATCACTGCAGTGATGTCGTACCTGCTCATATGTCCTATTATGTGTGCCTATGTCATTTACCCGACGGACAAGGTCTTGCCACAGTGCAGCCCTCTCCTGCTGATTCTGGCTGGTGTGGGAAAAGAGTATTGCATAATCCCGCACCAGGCTCTGGTGTATCTCCTCATCCTCAGCTGTGGAGTAGGTGGGATTCCGCGGGTGGGCCATGTACCTGAGAAAGAAAATAACCTGGTATCAGCAATATATGTCAGCAGAATTTGGCACACATACTACACATGCTACTCGACTGTTATGATACAACATATCTTACATATGTAGCATCTGTCTGTCTATTGGTGGATACACATGTAGATGGCCAGGTATCAGTGCTCAGCCAGCAACTGTGCAACAGTACCTGGCACACTCCATATGACATACTACCAAACCCCAGCAGTCAGAACACTGATTCAGGTCAAGAGCACCTCCTCACTCTGGGGGTTTGTATCTAGGTACTGTATGGCCTACATCATCAACTACTGTGAGCTGACCACACACTGATTGCCCTGGATATACATATCCCACCTCCACCACCAGCACAAACGACTATAGTGCATAACATTACAGATACAAACTTTACACTTTGTAACAGTGACATGGTATCCTTTCAGCCCACTGGGCCAGTGGCAGATACAACCCACAATGCTGACCCCTACACAATTGCTTTCTACAGACATCTCCGAGAATGCATGGATCATGCAATCCCATATATGACCAAGACACTCTCCACAAAGGGACAGCATCCTGTCTGGTGGACCCCAGCCATAGACAGATTGTATTACAGAAGATGGAAGCTACTGCAAGACAGAGCATAATTCCATAAAGGGAGGGCATGTCTGAGCAGCACTAGTAAGGATCTATTTTCCATCATACAAAATCCATGGGCAACTTTGAGAGGGAAATCAAGAGGGACACTACAGATAACCAGAAGGCCTTCTTCAGTTATGTTAGCAACCTGGTCAGGATCCATCCTCTATGCATATAGTTAGTACACAACAACAAATATTTCACTGACACTACAGATATCGACAACATAGTGGCAGACAGGTTCAGTGCAGGTGTCACCCCACCCTCTTCCCCAAAATAAGACATAGTTATCCCAGCTGACTGTAACCTCCCTGTCATCACAGATGTCCAGGTGAGAGCCACCCTCAGGACAGCAGAATACACAACATGAATGGGACCTGATGGTATCCCCAGTTGCATGCTACATAAACTCTGACAGGAGCTAAGCACACATATAGAAGTGCTATGTAACACTAGCCTGACTACAGGATATGTACCTGTACACTGGTGCACAGCAGCAGTGGTTCCACTCCACGAAGGAGGCATCTCAACATACCAATACAATAGAACACAATACATTACATTACAATACAATACTATACAATATGCTATTGCCCCTGGGACTACAGCAGCGTACTGTTCTGCTACCCTGACCATTGTGACACGTGGTGTGATGGTACATGCTGCTGTCACACAGTTACACAGGGTGACTCATATGGCATATTACCTATCTGACTAACATTCAGCAGGGGTATGTGTGACATGTACTCATGGGGAGTCTTGCTTCTTAACACTGTGTGGTTTATTGCAGGGTATGTCTTATCTGTGGGTAGGAACTCTTACCTCCACATGTGCACTCTACTGCAGTGGCATGGACGACACACAGCAGACATTTAGGTTGTGGATGGTGTGAGGTGTTACTATGGTTGCTGGACATCTGTCATGGGTGTGACTTACATATGTAAATCTGGGAGTGTTAACCTCTATGTGGGAAGCATATGTGTACTCTGTGGTGTTGTCAGTCACTGTGCATTGGTAATGTGTTTGAGTGCATTGTGACAGTGTTGTACACGTCACTGTGTCCTTCTCCATATCTGTAGCTGTCATGTGAGGTCCATACCATGGCATCCATTATGTGGTGTGGAGGGGTACACCGACCTACATGTCCATAGCTGACACACCATGTCCGCTGACACATACCATGTGCAGGTATTCCAGGGATAGTGTGCCACTGAGAATATCATTGGGGCCACTATTGTACACATTTATGACCCTGTTCACCCTTGACACATGCAGTGGTGGGCAACCAATCACATATCTAGTGGTTACTGGTGTAGGTGATCTCGAATGTGGTATGGTACTCCGGTTTTGACACTGGTGTACACTCCATGCCTTTGTCACCAGGCACCTGTTGCAATACATCTGTACACATGTGCCTCATTCAGAATTTATATGCATCTCTCTCTCTCTCTCTCTGTATATATATATATATATATATATATATATATATATATATATATATATATATATATATATATATATATATATATATATATATATATATATATATATATATATATATATATATATATATATATATACATATACACATATATATATATTGATGTACATATATTGCTTTAGATGTGGAGGGGGGGCACAGAGGGGGTGTGAGTGACAGAGGGGGTGGGACAGGCTGTGTTACAGGTCATCATATACAGTCATAGCTGTAGATAGTCAGATCAGTCTGTCTATAAATATGTATCTACATATATCTATATCTGTATGTGTGCATTACATAGATATGTTTGTACAATATTCTATCTACATCTGTCTATGTATTCCTACATCTCTCTCTCTATGTATGTATACATATATGCATATCATATATATATATATATATATATATATATATATATATATATATATATATATATATATATATATATATATACACATACATATGTTGACATACATACGTATCCATATGTTAGACAGGTATATCAACATATTTGTCTACCATACTGTATATACACACACTAACATACTGCTAAACATACATAACTGTGAAACCTACTTTGTACATGGCACTACACCCTACAATCAACCAACATTGATATGTGCACATAGATGCTCTCACATACAAATGTATGTACAGCCTTCACTGATAGTTGCTGTATGTCCCCTTCCCTTTACACATCTTAATATACATATGGATACAGACCAATGACACATATGGAGGGTTCACAGTATGTAGACCTTTATAGTATTACTTTACATTACCTGTGTTTGTCACAGCTGCTTGTGTTGCTGTCTGGTTCTCTGTCCTGCTGCTCCACTTCCCAGTTGTCAGCTTTCAGGTAGCTGTTGCTGAACAATTTGTTTGTGTCTGCTTAATTGCAGTTTTCTCTGTCTCTGTATCTCTCTCTCTCTCTCTCTCTCTCTCTCTGTCTCTCACGTCCTTCTCAGGGTGCAATGAAAGCATTGCATGTGTGGACTGGGAGTACAGCATACTTTTATAGGTATCTGCATATGCCCATGTGATGGCCTCTGCACCAATTGTTAGCCAGCATTTGCTAATTGCATGCAGCCAGTTGTGTACTGATTGCATATCTCACTGTGATTTCAGAACAGTGCTATAAAAAGGTATGTGAGATAGGCGTAGCCCTTTCAGATTTTAAGGGCAGGGACCATGCTGTTATGCTGTGGACAATGTTCTGTGAGTGTAAAGGTTGGTATCTCTCTCATATTTCCAGGTGTGTTGTAGATTAACATTCCTCCATTCATTTCTACTACAACTACTACTACTGTTAATGTGTGTGTGTGTGCTTTCCTTTCACTTTTGCTTGCACTTTGTTGCTAAGGCTTCAATAGTTGCCCATTACAGTCACTACTTGTATGCCTGCTAGGTGTCTTGACAGTAGTGTGCTGCTGTAGCTTTCCTATTTTCCATGTACATTCACACCTTGGAATGCTTGCTATATCTGCTAGGGTGTTACAGCATGCAGTGTGGTCTGGCCATGGTGTGGGCCTTGACATCTATTAGGGTATTTGAGTATGCTGCTGAGCAGGCCCCAGAGACTTTCAGGTTCATCTGTTATGTGCCTCATGGAATGGTACATATCAGTGGGGTACACCCATTAAAATGTCTGGTATGCTGCAGTTGTGACTGTGGGTTAGCATGAGCATATGTATTACTACACTTTTTCTGCCATGCAAGTGATGAATACTTTCAGGACTCCATAGTTACCATTGCATGTGTTACACCTTTCTGCCTACTGTTTGTACATTTCACATGGGGTCTGTGGGGCATCCCTGTAAGTCATTCACTGTTGCTATGTCTAGGCTCTTAACTATTCAAATATGGTGGTGTCAGACCCATCATGTGTATAGATATTTGCAGGTTGTCCACATTTCTGCCTCATATTTTGGTCAATATCTCATGCACGCCTTTTTCTGGCAAGTCACTCTGGGCTCAAGTCAGAATATGGTGACAAACATTCAAGTTTCAGACTGCATACCCTACCAAACATCCCACAAAGTGCAGACTCTGTTACTCTCTGAACTGTCTGCGTTTGTTGTAACATTATTTGTAATGTGTCCCTGGTTTTGGGCCTTTGCTCCACATATTTTATTACTTGGTCCAGATATGTTCCTGTAAGAGGTTGTGGGGTATGGGCAGTGCTTATCCTGCTGTGAGTATGTGTGTGGCTTGCAAGGTGCTATAGTGACATTATTACCTACTAGCTACCAACTAGCATGGCTGTTTCTGTTCACACACTACTATTATGGAAATCCACTAGTTTTGATAGTAATTCTAAATGGCATGCTTTGTGTACTACACATCTATATTCCCTTTACATTCATTCCTACTATTACATGATATATTTATTTTTGCACAATGTTCTTGTATAAGAGTCATGGCTTAGTGGTAAGTCATGCAGACTACTGTTTCCAAGGTCCTGGGTTTGGGACTCACAGTGGGATTTTATTTTTCTTTTGAACTGAGTACAGGACCTGTCAATCAAAGTGACTAAGGCACTTTTAAGCAGTTGTAACCGGGTTAGCGCTGGTTTGCGCGGAGCTCACGCATGCGCACTGGCATTTAGCTCCGTACACACAAGCGCACACCCACTTACAACCGCTTAAACATGCTTACTCTTGCGCACATCCTTACTATTTTCTTTGAAAGAAAAGAAAATGGGGATACAGGAAAGTGGTGAAAAAGGGGTCACAAAGAGGCTAAGACAGTAGGGAAACAAGCTTGGGATGTGCAGGAGGGATGTAGGTAAGGCCCATAGCTGCCCATTTCTTCATCAGCAACAGCTGTGCATATGTATGTAATTTGGTGTGACATTTGAAACCTTCCACCCCTGAGAGAGGTGTCAGGACAACAATAATACTTGTTGTACAGCCAATTGTAATTGATAGGTTCCATGTCCAGCAGACATGTGTGCAGAATGGGCAGCTATGTATGGGGCATAATTTTTTTGTGGGTACAGAGTGCCCTTTTTTTTTCAGGTGAGAGTGGTATGTCAGGTGAAGGAAGTCGGTACAGCTGGGGAGGTAGGTTGGGTAGGTAGGTAAACAGACAAGACAAACAAGATGCATACAGGGACAGTGTGTGACACGTGTGGGGGGGTTACGCAATTGATGGGGACGGAGGTTTGGATATCCAGAGCCCATGAGCCCACAGATGGCAACAGTGGAACTGATATCCCCACCCATAGGCAGTTGCCACTGTTCCTTCACTGCCCAGGACAGGGCTGTGCTGGCGGCTTTGTAGGTGGGGCAACAGGCATGCCCGTTAGTTGCGCCACCTGTGCCTCAAGCTGGCGTAGGGGTTCGAGAACAGAGTCCCGAATCTCCCTACACACCACAGTCCAGACGCTACGGAGGGTGAGTGGTGGTTCTCCTCCGGCCACACTTGCAGAGGGGGGGTGAGCCCCATCCCCTGCAGCCTTCCACCCGCAGGTGGCACAGGGCCACCGAAGGATGGTCCGAACTCAGCACTAGTGCCAGGTGCACTCGTCAGCTGAGGTGGGAGAGGTGGGTCCGCTGGAACCCGCCTTCCCTGTCGTACTATGTTTTGCATTATGTCATGACAGTTTGGGTTAGTGACATATAATACCATTCACAATTAGTTGTAACAGCATGCATTAGTATTCCCATTAACCAAACACCCAGATATTCACACCATTGAACAGCGTGCATAACACATGCATAATTTGAACAGAAATACACAGTCCAACAACATGCAGGGTTAATTGATGGCAACAGGCCATCAGGTGTGGATGTATGAACAGGGCAGATGCATCAACAGACATGCAAATATATATGACCCAACAGGACAAACGTCCAGGGGTGTTAATTGTGATTGCACATACCATTTTCATGTGGAATGGGTTATATGTGGTTATAGGGTGGGGTGAAGAAAGTAATATTAACACCTTCAATAACAATACATATGCTGTACATTTCTAATAGCTACAGTTATATACACACTACTGTTCTAACTACAGTTTCCTATATGATAACTATTTCAACTTGGTGATAGGACTGTTACTGCAACATCAATATACATTTTATGGTTCTTCATACACATTCATATCTAGCTTTGTTCAGCTACATCATCCTGCTACATTTGCTTTATATAGCTGTAGACAAGTGTGGATGTTTGGTATATCAGACAAACATCCTATCTGCATATTGCAGACTGAGAGCAACATATCCAGACTTTGGGATACAAATTTCAGATGCAGCAACACTTTGAACAGATTTTGCTGTATGGTTTTGAATCTCACATGCATTTCATTCTGTCTTGACTGCAGTATACTTTATTCAGGGGTTATTACTACTGTATTGCTGGATTCATGACACTTTCTCACACTCTCTCACTTGCTTTCATTTTACTATTCAGGATGGTACTTCTAGGCTTTATTGACATGTTTTACCAGTAGTTATTACAATCCTTTCCAGCAGTCTCACTTCTGTCATGTTTCAGTATTTCCACAGGGATATATTTCACACATGTGATTTCATCATCTTCTGCAGTTATACTTTTCAGCCTGCTGCAGGTTGTGTACTATTTTCTTACAGGCAGGGCATTTTTATTTCAGAATATATGTTGGACAGTTTCATGTTTAAGTTAAACTTACAGGCTGAAACACACTTTTGTAATCAAGCAATACTTGCATACACTTTCACACTGTTACTTGCAGATTTTATTCCTTACTGACTACACTGCACTCTTTTGCTGACTGTCATACATTTATATTTCTTTACAGTTACTGGTAGTGGATTACTGACCTGCCTAGTGGTGCAACCACACCAGCCTATCGCCATAGGCTCTGTGGTTCGCAGAACGGACACCTGCAGCTGTAATATAAATGAAGTAATATTGGAATACACATCTCCATAATATCAGCTAGTTTAATTTCTTACATACATAATTAAATGTTACTTATTCAGTAGTGGGGCATTGGGTGTTTGCTGGGCCTCCTGGATCCAAAGGTTCAGTTGGTCCTGCTTGCGTCTCTTCAGGTCCGCATGGTGGTGACGGACCTGCTCACCAGTCCTTGGAATCCCTGTGGCACTGGTGAGATCATGAGCCAACTGGTCCCACGCCTCAGCCCTGTATGCTCCCCAGAGGACCTGGCCCTGCATGAGTTGGGCCTCATGATTATGGACTAGGAGCCAGACCATGTACCTGGACTCCTCAACACCCCACCTCTGTGCTCAAAAGCGACTACCCTCTCCTACTCCTGTCATTCTGCCTGCAGGTCAGTTCTACAACCGTTTATGCTGTGTATTCCCGCCTATGGGGCTTATATAGTCTGTTTTTCCGCACATATCTGTGATTGGCCATTTTGGAATTGTATCAACTTCAGTAAACCTGCATTGTCATGCTCTAGTTTGTATTCATTCCTATATATTAGCTATTATTGCATTTACAGGTACTGCTGTCATGGCTTAGTGGTTCTGTACCTTGACTATGGTGTATAGTATCCTGGGTTCGAACCTAGCCACTGCTTTTTATTTTTCATGACTGTCTAGACATGCTGAGGGGTGTGTCTGTGTAAAGGCAGTTTTGATACGGCTTGCTCAACGTTGCCCGTCGGTTAGCTTGTTTGCGCGGTGCGCAGCTCTGTGCAAACGGGGTACGCTGCTTTAAACCTAATTTGGCTATCGGCACGCATATTACGCTCAGCTCAGTTAGGGGCACATAGATTTAGCGTGTTAAACCACTGCTCATCTACGGGCACATGCACTCACTCTGTTAAACTGTAGCTCAGCTATGAGCACATCTGGCATTTTTTCTTCTTTTGCTACCTCACATGTCTTCAATATAAATGGGCTATTTCATTACATTTTACATATATTGGGGTTTTATGTTTACATATTTGTCAGGAACTTGTTTCCTGCTTATTTTGAAAAAAAAAATTGGTGTTGTGGGGGCTCGAACCATGAATGTCTGCTCTTCAGCCAACATCTCTACTGCTATGCTATTGCTTCCTGGCTTATTTTGCATATTTAGTTCTTATATGCTTTCCCACTGGCTGCTAACTGTAGCTGCGCTATGGGCATGCCCGCGCAAACGAGCGCACTCACGGTTAAACATCTTTACAATTTAAAAAAAAACATATAACATGTTCATTTATATATATTTTATGTTCATAGTCTGTGGGGGCATGTGTTGTGTTGTGTTTATTCACATTTCCGTGGACTCTGTTGTGGGTGTTTACTTTGGGCACTTTTACACTTCTGGGGGCATGTCCGCTTGCAGGGCTCAGCCTACGGACATGCCCCCTACTGTCTTACACAGACCGTGTTAGACTTAGGTGTGATTCGGCATGCTCTCATGAATATGCAAAGCATGCTGACATCACTCCGTTTAACTGCAGCCTCCGTGTAAGAGTTATAACTCTTACACGGAGGCTTCGTGAATCCTGGGCCTTATGTCCAACAAAATAGATAAGTTAACAGAGATTAAGCTAGAAGTATTTCAAATAAACTATCCCAATATTCAGTAAAGTGTGTACTAAGTCTTTAGGTGTATTTCAGATATTTGTGGGCAGGTGTTTGGTAGCAAGTTGTTTAAATGCATCCTAAGTGAGTAGAGATCAAGCCTTCCAGTTAAGGATGATATAAAGTTTGACAAGGGAAAAGAGTGCTATTAAAATATGAGTATGAAGTTTGGAATATTGTGAATTTTAAGGACAAGGTCATTATTTCATATCCCTTTTTTTCCAATTGTACCCTAAGGGAGCACCAGAGTCTATAAAAGCATTTGCAGATCCAAAAATATGGAGCACGACAGCATTGTGATTGTTACAATGGGGACAGAGGGGAGAGGAGGATGGATAGATTTTGGAAAGTATAGCAGGGATGAGGTATGCATTGTTTAAGATCATAAGTTGGGTATAATTAAGTTTTTTAAGGGGATTGAGTTTCAAGGAGAGCTGAATAGCTTGGGAGATTTGGTTAGAGGTAATGGAGGTATCTTGGTCTTTCCAGCAGTTTGAAAACATTTGATCATTTGGGTTTGGATATCAAGAATAAGTTTGTATGAATTAGAAACCATTTCCTTCTTAAGTAAGAGAAGGTTTCATATGGATTTGCAGGCTGTAATATCATTTAGATGTAGAGAGGTATCTTCCAAGGTATTACAACATATTTCAAGCATTTGTCTCAAGATGTACAACTTTTGGGTAGCGACATGTGTAGTCTTATTTCAGATAATGGATTATTTCTGAAAGGAAAGAGATCTGCTATAGTTAACTCTATGATAAGGGGGTATTTATTCAGGTTGATAATTTTGTTGTTCAATCTAAGGTTGGGGTTAAGGTGGAATGGTTGCAGGGTATTAAAAGCAGAGGACAGTTTTAGAGATTTGAAAATCTTCTGAAGAATAGTTATTTTATGCTTAATGGTTGATAGTAATTTGAGTGTTTTTAGGTTTTCTGTATTCAGAAAGTGGAGTGTTTTGGGGTTAAAGCTGAATGTTTTGATATAGTTATAGTATAATATGTAGTAGCCCAGGTAGATGAATTGGGAGCATAATCAGATATTGTTACTATCTTGTTACCATTGGTAATATCGTAATAAAGTTTGAGGTCAGGTAGACTTAAACCATCCTTATCTTTTGGGAGAGACAGTCCATTATAGCTAATTCTAATTTATTTGGAGGACATAGGAATTTGGAGAAAGATGTGTGGAAGGTTTTAAAAAATTTGTTGTGAATTATTGAGTTAGATACATTAAAAACATAAAGTAGACGAGGTAGAATGTTCATTTTGATTATAGCAGCTTTGGTGAGAAGTAGAAGATGTAGTGTTGCCCATCTGTTCAAATCTTGCTGGATGTTAGATCGTTGTTTGGAGATATTATTTGAATAGCTTTGGTCAGGGTCTTGGTGAAAGGAAATACCGAGATACTGTAGACAGTCTTTAATTTTGATTTGAGAAGGGGGGGTCAGCTAGGTAGTCAGCAAAAAGGGTTCAGGGGATAAATGGTTGATTTCTCTAAGTTTAGTTTATAGTTTGAGAATTTTGAATAATTATCTATTGAGTCTAGCATTTCTGGAAGGTCAGAACTGGGGAGGAGTAATAGAGGTTAAGGTCATCAGCAAAGGCTGAGAATGGAATTTTAGTATTGAAGAGGGTGGGAATATGATAAAATGTTTTTTAGGTGACTAACAGAAAAAGAGGTTCAATATAGAGGTCAAATAGATAGGGCGACATTGGACATCCTTGTCTAGCTCCATTTTAATGTCAATCCAAGAAGATAACTTGTCGTTGATTTGTAAAATAGTGTAGGCATTGGAGTATAGAGTTTTAATGAATTGTATGTAAACTGGAGGAAAGTTGAACTAGAGAGAGTAGATAGGAGGAATTCTACATTCAGTCTGTCTAAGGCTTTAGAGGCATTGATAACCATAATATATATAGAGTTGTGATTAGCATTAGAAAGGGTTAAGAGGGCATCAACAAGAAGGGTGTGGTCAAAGGTTTGTCTATTCTGATTAACCCTAATTGTTCAGTGGAGATAATGGTAGGGATAATAAGTTTAATTCTGTTAGCTAGGATAGAAGCGTAGATCTTCATGTTGAGGTTAATAAGAACAATGGGCCTTTAATTCCAAGGGATTTTAGAATCTGAGTTGGATTTAGGGATGAAAATAATTTTGGAGGCATTTACGTGTAAATCTTTTATTCCATTATGAGTAATGTAGGGAAACAGGTGGAGAAGGAAAACAGATATTTTTGACTAAAAGCTTTGTAGAATTCTGGGGTACAGCCATCCGAGCCTGGGGCTTTATTGGGCTTGAACTTGATGTTAACCATGACAATTTCTTGTTGGGTAATGGGAGATGATAGGGTGTCTTGTTGTTCAGGGTTAAGTTTAGGGAATGCTAGTTGGTTCAAGAAAGTTTCTATATCTGATTTTTTTAAATGGAGGTTGAGGAAACTATATGAACCTCTATAGATTTGCTCAAAAATGTCAATTATATCTTAGTATTTATGGTAGCTCTTACCTTGGTAGGTTATTTCCACCATACATGGGGAGAGTTTGTTTTGGTTGTTTAACCTAGCAAGGAATTTTGAGGGCAGATGAGACCACTCTGAGTAGTTTGTTAGGGTCCTTATTTTGTGGAAAGATACATTTTTATTGTTGAGGTCTAAAAGCTTATTCTGTGGATGGATTAATTGTTTTTCAGATATAGGATTGAAAGTTGAGTGAAGTTTGGTCTCAAGCTTATTAATTTTATTTTTGATAGATGTTTCTTGGGAGAAGTAACTTTTTTTATAATAAGATGCTTTATTGATGAGAGTGCCTCCGATCATGGATTTAATGGAGGCCCAATATATGTCAAAGTTTGCTATGTTCGATAGAGGTCAAGGCTTGGTCGAGGGTACCTTCAACTTCCTGTAGAATCTCTTTGTTGTTTTATAAAGTAGGGTTAAGTTCCCATCTGTGACCTCTATTTTTAATAGATGGGTCTTTGGACCAGTCAATATTTAGAGTAATCTTAGAGTGGTCTGAGAAGAACTTGGGTTCAGTATGAAATAGAATGTTATAGTTGAGGAGGATATTAGAGACAAGGAAAAAATCCAACCTGACCACATCAGTGTGAGTAAAAAGTGAAATTATTATTGGGGGTATTATTGGACTGAGAGGTACAGGGATCAAATAAATAGAAGTCATTATTGAGTTCCATTATGGCTAAAGAAGTGTGATTGTTATGTTTGGTTTTAGTGTTTGTTCTGTCAGTTAGTGGATCTTGAATAGCATTCTGGTCTCTACCTAGAATATAGTAGTGGTTAGGGAAGGGGGAGAGGATTTTGTAAATAGTCATGATAAATTCATGTTGTCTGGTGCAAGGGGTATATAAGTTTAATAGGAGAATAAGTTTGTCTAAATGTGGACAGCAGAATGTTATGTAACACCATCTGCCTTCAGTATCTGTGTCATTTTAATTTCCTGGTGAAAGTTCTCTTTCACTATGGTAGCTACCCCTGAGCTATTCATAATCTTTCCCAAGGCTATGATAGACTTAATCCATTTTTGAGCCCAGAGTTCCATTGTTCTGGTAATAAATGTGTTTCCTGCACCTAGAGTTAAGCTGGTTTTAGATTTAAAGACCAAGTGAAAAAAATAATTTTCTTTTCTATTCTATCTGAATCCCCTTAATATTCCATGAATGAATTATCCACATGCCCGATTATTTTTGGTTACATTGATAAGAAAAAAGGGGGGATTATGACAGTAGATACCTTAGTTTGTAGGGACATAGGCGTAAATCTCTTTCTGCATTTACCTTGTGCCTAGTCAAAAACCTACACAGCCCAGAAGAGATAGGGAATATAAGTAGTAGAGATCTACCTTTATAAATACCGAGATGGTTAGTGGACATGCAATCTCTAAGCATTGTATTTCTATTGTATTAATAGTATGTAATCCCAAAGTTAAAAACATAATACTTACAGAGTATAGATAGTATAACTAACTAACAATTCAACTGCAAATCTCTATCTCTTTATCTGTTAGGTGGGGTAAGGTAGAGAGTAGAGAGTAGAGACTGGACATGATTTTGGTGGGTCCCACATAAGGTGCAACTAGATATTTAAGTATGGCACAAAAGATGTCACGTCCCATGTTGAACTGTGTGAAAGTAATCTGAGTAGTCTTCTATTCCATTTCGTGGAGACACTTCTCCATGTATAAACAAGATAAACAGTACAATATAACCATAGAGTTTCGACATGAAATTAAACTAAGAAATAGGTATAGTTGTTAACATTTCACAGCTGTCAGTATCTGGCAGATCATGCAAGGAAAGACTGTAAACATTTCACATATATACCAGAGAAATTACACATTTACTGCTATCTAGTTCAAATTTCAGAAAATACTAAATATACTATAGAAACCAAGTTAATAGTATCAAGCAGAAAACATACGGTAGGTAATGACAACAGGTAAACTTTTGGCAGTGACCCTGTTCATTTAGAGAGGAACTGTTATAGATCAGTAGCCATTTAGTGTAAGAGGGTCAGCTTTCATGAACATAGAGTGTATGATTGTTCTGCAACATATTCATGGGCCATGCCCAAAAAGCAGGAAAGAAGCATATCATTTTAATAAGATAGATGTATTATATCTGTGTTTAGCATCCTCTTACATTATGAAGACACTATGATATGAATATGTCAAGGGCTGTGAGTATGTTTTGACCACGATAATGTATCCTTTGTATGAAAAAGGTTGAGAGCCATTGATAAACATATAATAATACAAAAGCTATGTAATTGTAGGAGAGGCAGTGCATTTAACCGTGGACTGCTTTGAGAGTAAAGGTATGATAAATTACTTAGTTTGGCATAAGTATGATCAGTGGTAACAGTAGTATAAGGATATGTACAAAAACTGAGAGGGTTAAGCCATGTTAAATATAATATAGCAGTAAAACTTAACTTCCTGGATGTAGCCTCTAGAGGCTACAGAAAACTAGTAACAATTCACATAGTATGTACTTAGGTGTAGGGTTGCATACAGAGTAGGTATGAAGTCTTCTGTATAAGCATTAGCAGTACTGAATCTAGAGCAAGTAAAACATCAGCAAGGATGCTGGATAAAAAAACTGAATCAATTATTCTTGAGGAGATTCCCTCACTAAAATCACATTTGAGGGTGATTCAATAGTTAGAAGTGATGTAGGAGCCAGAAAAAAAAAACAATCATTTTAAGTTTCATTGAGTAAACCACGTTTTTAAGGCTGGAGCCCTTTAAGAGAGTGTTGCAGACTGGGTAGGGAGGTCAGAGTTGAAACTAAGTGTTTTTGGGCCTATCCAGGGTTGTAGAATCACTGAGATCATGGTATGGAGCAGATTAGCAGTTCCCACAAGGAAAGAAGTGCTTTGGGCATCCATAAAGCTGCTGTTTGCCATGGTAAGTGCTAGAATGAATATTTATGCTTTAAAATCACAGATTATAAAGTCAGAATGCAGTGATTCATGTTTCTGAAATATGTAGGTAGCAAACAGTTAATACATTCAGCATTTTGGTGTATTGGCTTCAGGAACAGTTTTAAATACATTGAGAAATGTTGACTTAGCTTCTTTTAGACTGGAGATTGTATATTTGGAGCCTTGATGTTGTTTCAGTTTTGATTTCATTGTCTAGTACTTTAGCTTCTGTTTTTTCAACCCTGGTAATAATCTGGTTGATGGATTCTCCCAAGGTTTTTAACTATTCTGAAAAGCTTAGGACAGCTAATTGTAAAGGCTGTAGTGTTATTTTAAGTTCATCTAGGTTTGAAAGTTCAGCTTTGTTCTTACTGGGCATTTTACTCAATTCTTGCTGCTTACCCTATCTGTATCTTTTGAGTAAACTGTCTTTTTCTGGAGAAGCAATCAGTGAAAATTTAGTTTTAGACATTTGTGTACCCATAGAGTCAGCATTAGATGGCATTATTGTCTTATTTGTGTTATTTTTGGCTGAAGAATGTAGCAGTAGCAAGCACATGGCAGAGAGCATGTAGAGCACTGTAAAAGGAAAAAACTTTAAAGACCAATGCACGTTAGGTTCAAGCAAGGCACCCTTTATTACTTGCAGCAAGGAGACAAAGCATGTAGGTACAGGATTTGTCTGGCCCTTTGGTGATCAGTAGGTTATTCTTATACAGTTCTCTTCATGTCACGCAGAAAATGTTACTATTCTATTGCTGATGTAGTTGGACACAGCTTTCTGTATGTTTCACAGAAAATGTTGCCAGACCTATTGCTGACATGGTCAGATTATTTGCTGTCTTGCAAAAACATTTTGAGAAAAACAACCTGGCCTTGGGCTTATTTTAGCCCACCTTAACTTTTCAATTCTTCAATTGTACAGTTCTAATACATGTGTTACATTTTGTCTAGATTCAAGATACATTTCTAGCTTTGGTACAAGTAATGCTGACTATGGTTTATACTTTCAAGCATCTATTGTTTTCTTTATCAAAGCTTCTAACAGCTGCATATTTTCTCATGGCATAAGCAGAAATGAAATATCTCTTTGTTAGGTTTCATGATATTAGCAGAAATGAAATGTCTCTTATTAAGTTTCTAATAGCTGTGCAGATTCATGCAGTGTGAACAGAATAAATGTATTAACCCTTTTAATCATCAAGTGCACTAATCTTGCAAATTACTATTCTATATTTTTCTAACATTTCCCCCCTTTTAATACTTTTATTCTACTTTCAAGATAAGCATAAACAGTTTTTTCTTCCCCTAACCTCTTCCTGCTCAGGATTTGCAGTTTAGAGAGTCATTCAGTTTAAGCTCATGAAAGCATTTCCAGTTTTTAGCAATTCTTCAAGTTCAGCATCTTGGTATAAGGTTTCTGAAACTGAAATGTCTACAAAAGTTTTAATCAGTCTTTTTATGCAGGGGATGCAGCAGCACACACATACCACCAGTAGGATTATTCCTACACAGATGGCAATCAGAATGTTCATCAGGATGCTGCCCCATCCCCCCAAATAACTTCTGGAAAAATTCTGTCAATGGATTTGGTCCTGGTTTGGTCATGGCTGACACCTGCTGAATCACCTCAAGATGGTTGTCTATCTCGTGTTTGTGGCCAGGAATATATGAACAGCACTTCTGCTGGATTAAAGCACACATACCTCCTCTCGCCGCTACGGTGAAGTCAAGAGCCATGCGATTTTGAAGCACCACTGTTCTTATGGCAGTCATTTCATCAGTCACCAATTCTAGGGCAGAAAAGGTAGCATTGCTCATTATTTCGAGAAGCTTAGACAATTTTCTCAGTTCCCAGATTGATTTTGTTGCTCCATATGCTGGCAGTACACCTGCCCACGATATAACAGTATCACTCAAGTCCATGTGTGACAGTCCATTGTTCCCTAAGCCCACAGCATGATGGTTTTCCAGCGCACATTGATTTGCCCTACTGGATTGACAGGCTTCTTGATTTCTCGAACATTCCGAATTTTCCCTTGAGGTAAAACTGCTGTGTGTCATATGGCCGGAACCAGGTACTCCAAAAAACAACTGCTGGACCAATTCTCAGGTAGCCATTTATATGCTTTTCTACCGCATATAAAGTAACAATCTTCTACTTTAGTAGTAACTTTACTATACCCTGACTCTGCATGAAACATTTTTCTGTCGATTATGGACAGTTGCTTATAGAGGTCTGCATTATGTTTTACTTCTTCAGTTGTCCTATGCATCAGTTCAACAAATGTATCATAGCTCGTGTTGCAATAGGATCTGATGTTATCAGGTTTAATGTAGCATTTATAGGGAACAGTCACATTGCAATTGCTCCAACCCACCTTGACTGTATCATTCTTATAAAAACACACAGTTCCCTTCTGTCGAACAGACAAGTGCAATGCTACTTTATCTTGTGATGTGACATCTGATGTATCATGAATTAGGTATTCCCAGGTCTTGTTGGCTTCTAGGGGAACTGAAGTTAACAGTAACCCCCCATATGCTGTTGGTAAAGCTGTGCAAATCCAGCAATTCAAAACATTGAAGGTTTCAGCATACACATATTTGATTGACTGGTAAATGTTAAAGTTCGGGTGCCACTCTGCACGCTTGTTCAGTTCAATATGTGTGGCTGAAAAAAGGAATGGCCACAACAAAAAGATTATTGTCACTAGTACAGCCAACAGGATGGTTATGCAATACTTTTGTGGAAAAGGTTGTTCTGCATTTCTATTTTCTCCGGCTCTTCCAAGTAGGTGTATTTGGATCTTACTGGATTATGTCATCTTTACTTTGGACACGTGCTCTTACTCTCTGCCCTAATAGGACCTTTGGCACTGATGGTTTCTTCACTGGGGTTGAGACGGGTCAGTCCTATTGATCTGAGCCCCCCTTTGTAGCCAGACTTTGTGCTGATGGCCCCGATGGAGAGGTAAGATTTTTGTCCAACTCAAAGTTCTTAACCAGCTTGCAGTGCGTCAGGTGTATCCACGAAGCTCGTTCTGCTATCTTGACTGCAGTGGGTGTTGAAAGAAGCACCTGGTTGGGACCTTCCCACCTTGGCGATGCCCAGTTTTTTCGCTTGACAATTTTGATCCACACCCAGTCTCCTGGCGTCACTGCCACTTCTGATGTTTCGGTTTGTTTTCTATCTGAAACAGAATTTGACTCCAACAGATGTTTAGAACTCAACAACTTTTTCATATAGTCAGCTAGTGTAAAATCAGCTTCCTGATCTGATGACATGAGAAGTTTCCACTGGGGTGTATAATAAGCCCTTCCAAATAGTTTTTCAAAAGGAGTCGATCCTTTTGCTGTAGGGACAGTTCTCATGCTCAACAGTGCCAGGGGTAAACAGTACAACCAAGTTTTTCCTGTCTCAGCTATTAATTTTCTCAATTTGTGTTTTAGTATACCATTATGCCTTTCAACTAGCCCTGCAGGTTGTGGATGGTATGCACAATGATTTTTTAAAGAAATAGCAAAATGCTTACTCAACTGCTGTATGGTTTGATTTACAAAGTGTGTACCATTGTCACTGTAGATTCTTTCCAGAATACCAAACCTAGGAATGATTTCCTTGACAAGTACTTTTGCCACCGTTGCTGCATCTGGATTTTTGGTTGGAAAGGCTTCCACCCATCTGGAAAACATATCTACAACGACAAGACAATACTTCTTATTTTCACATTTGTTCAATTCTATGAAATCCATACAAATAGTGTGAAATGGATATGGTGGTGTGGGAAACTCCCTTGCTTGGGCTTTATCACCCCCTATGCATGATGTTTGTTACAAATCTGACACATCAAACAAAATTGTTTAGAGTAGTTTGTAAATCCGTACGTTGTGAACACCTGGTTCACCAGCTGTACCATCCCCCCTGTTGAGACATGGCACTGCCCATGGCTCAACAATGCTGCATAGTGAAACAAATTAGAGGGTAGTATCAGTTTTCCCTCTCTAGAGAAGTAAAGCCCCTTTTCAAGGATTGCTCCTCGTTTTATCCATCGCTGTTTTTCAGCTTGCATAGTGAGTGTCTGCATTGTTTTTAACATATCTAGATCTAAAGTTTCAGAGGGTTGTAAATCCTCATTTAAAAGAAATACTTCTGTGGCTGCTTGTTTTGCAGCTGTATCAGCTATCACATTACCTTTTGAAATCCTATCTTGTTGCTTGGTGTGAGCTGTGCATTTACAAATGACTACTTTCTGAGGTAACTGAACAGATTCTAAAAGATCTAAAATAAATTGCGCATGATTTATAGGTTTGCCAGTAGATGTTATCATTACCCGGTTTTTCCACTGTTGTGCAAAAACATGTACAGTAGAAAAAGCGTACTGGCTATCAGTAAAAATCTTTACACATTTACCCTTTGCTAAGGTACATGCCCATGTCAGGGCAATCAATTCTGCTGCCTGTGCAGATAAGTTGTGTGGTAAAGGTTTTGCTTCTATAATCCCAGTATCAGAGACTACTGCATATCCTACTAGGTTCTGTCCTGCAGGACCCCTTTTGCATGAGCCATCCATGTAGTATGTCACCTCGGCATCATCCAAGGGGACATCCGTGAGATCTTCTCTAGGTAGTGTCTTTTGCTCAATTACCTGCAGGCAGCAGTGCAGTGTGCCATCTGCAGGGGTCGGGAGCAGAGTAGAAGGGTTTAAAGTCGTGCATCGTTCAATTGTCATATGAGGTTGGCTCAATAATATAGTCATACAGGAAAGATGCCTAGCAGGGGAAAGATATGCCACCTTTTCTTGTAGTAAAATAATCGCGACTGCATGAGGTACTCTCAAAGTGAGAGGGTGGATCAAGACTACTGAGGCTGAAGCCTGTACTGCCATTGCAGCTGCAACTACTGCTTGTACACAGTGGGGTAAGGACCGTGCCACTGGGTCTAGTTGTGATGAGTAGTAAGCAATGGGGCATTGCTTATCCCGATGCTGTTGTGTTAACACTGATGTCATGTAACCTTGCTTACAATCTACAGTTTGGAAAAAATGTTTATTGTAGTTTGGCAATCCCAGAACTAATGGGGACGCTATTAACTGCTTTAGTTTACAGAAGGCAGATTCTGCCTCTGGTGTCCATTGTAACAAATCCTGCGCTGCCATAGGCTTCTTATATATAAGATCAGTCAGAGGTGCAGATTCCAAGGCATAGTTTGGAATCCAGCTCCGGCAAAAATTAGTTGTATCCAGGAAGGACATCATTTCCTTCTTGGTAGTGGGTTTTGGTGCTTGCAAAATTGCTATTTTTCTGTCCTCATCTAACATTCTACCTTCCTTGGATATTAAATATCCTAGGTATTTCACCTGCTTTTTCCAAAGCTGCAGTTTATTTTTATTTACCTTATGTCCCTCAGCAGCTAAAATCGTAGAAGTGCTATGGTATCTTCTCTACAATCCTGCTGGGTGGGGGCCGCCAGCAAGATGTCATCAACATAAAGTAAAATCTGACTGCCTCTTGGTGGGGTGAATCCCGCCAAGTTGCTTGCCATTTCTTGTGAGAATATCATTGGACTTTCACAATATCCCTGTGGTAGTCACGTATATGTATACCTTTTCCCCTGAAATGTAAATGCAAACCAATACTGGCTATCAGGGTGTATCGGTATCGAAAAGAACGCATTGCTGATGTCTACCACAGAAAAATATTTTTGTTGAGGTTTCAAATCATTCAACAGGATGTGTGGTTCTGGCACCGTGGGTGCTCTTGGTATTACTGCATCATTTACGGTTTGTAAATCCTGGACCATACGCCATTCTCCATTGGCCTTTTTAACTGGAAATAAGGGTGTGTTACATGGTGAATCAGGAGATTCTACTAGTATTCCTCCTTTAAGTAAGGCTGCTATAATAGGCTTTATGCCTGCCTCTGCATCTTTTCTTAAGGGATACTGTCTTTTTTGTGGTCTGAATGCTGACTTTGGCGTGATAGTAACTGGTCCCGCTGTACGAATGAGTCCTACATCTGATTTCCCTGTTGACAAGAGTCTCTCTGGTATGTCTCGTAAGGCATTCTCTTCCTCCTTTAATAGGAGTGTCAATCAGCTGTCCTCGCTAGACTGCAAGTGCACAGCTGGGTTGGTCTGAGTTATGCAATTCAACTTTTGTACTTGTATTCCTTGTTCTGACAGTCCTAGTTCTATCTGTTTCTACCATCTCGTGACTTTTTCTCCTATGTCTGCCCATTCTGTATTTCTGTTTTTGGTTAAGATAATGTGGTAATCAATTAGATTTATAAAGTGCAAAGAACTCCTGGGTCAATGAACAGCTGGCTACACTGTTCCCTTCTGTGTCCCAGTACAGGTTACGCAATATCAATCTGTTTGCATGATTCTTAAATAATTCTTGCTCATATTCCTTATCAGGTCCTGGTGTGTTGCAATAATACAGGGTACAGTGCAACAGGCATTGCTTATCAATGTCAAGAGAGGGGAACTTGCTGATGGCTAGGTTCATTAACTCTTTGGTCACAGTCCCTGGACCAGTTGTAACCAAGTCCTGGCTGTACCAATAAAACATTTCACCCTCCGATTGCACTACAAAGGTGTTAATTTGTCGCTGTGCTTCCATACCCTGCATGGTTGGGACTACTGATATACCAAATTGCCACATGAGGTCTCTGCCCAAGAGGTTTACTGGGCATTTTGTAGAAACTACAATTTTGCTTCTTTGTGTCAATCCTGAAACTAGATCAGTTATTGCAATGTTACGGGAGAGAGGCTTCCGATACAGCTGTCCATTAGCTGCTATGACTAGTATGTAATTAGGTGACTCTGTGTTTTCTGGTAGTTTGGAGGGGTGTATCAGGGTTCGTGATGCCCCTGAGTCACACAAAAATTTGACCTCCCTCCCTTCTACCAAGAGTGTAACTTCTGGTTTCATGTCTGCTAAATAGAACTCCAAGCTCAATAAAGCTAGGTCTAATATTTCATTTTCTTCATTGTCACTAACTTCCTGCACTTTCTCTACTCCCTCTATCACATTCTCATTTGTCCTTTCTTCACTATCCCCTTCTAGTGATTCTTGACTACCATATAGTCAGTCCTCACCCTCCTTGTCTTCCATTGTTGCCTTCTTATTTTTCTTGCAATCCCTTGCCAAATGTCCCTTTTTTACCGCATTTAAAACATTCTTCCCTTTTCTTTCGCCCTTCAAAGTCCTCTGATCGCTGATCAGATTGTTTGTTTCCCTGCGTGTTTTTCTTGCCTTTTTTCCCAGACTATACTACATAAACTTCTGCTCCATCTTCTACAGAAAATACTTGAGCTTTCTTCTTCTTTTTGCTATTAAAATGCCTTTCGGCATGCCTAGCGTATTCAAGTAATGATTGTAACCTGCTTGTATGATGGTCTACCATGTGTTTTGTAATAAAACTGCTTATAGGCATGCTACTGCCTTTTAAAAATGCATTCTTTAAGTGCTGTTCATATGGGGAATCTTGTGTTTGATCTGCAGGAACCTGCATTCTACAGTGGTTATTAAAACATTCTAATAATCTGGCATAATACCGGTCAATTGTTTCACCTTCTTGTTGGATGCATTGATTAATGCAAGTCCAGTCTGCCCTAGGTTTCTATTTTTCAGACATGCGGTCTGTAAGACCTTTTACTCTAGTGTCTAATTCTGCTCTGCTATGTGGGAGGGGTCTTTGTGCAGCATCACGGGGATTCCAGTTCCCACTAATCATTTACCAATCTGGCCCTACAATTTGTCTAACTACTTTTTCTATTTCTTCTCCATTTAGGTTATAACTCAACCTCATTCCTTGTAAATCTTCTGAGAATTTTCTGAAATTAACCTTTGGATAGGGAATTCCCTCAGTGGCTTTCCGGATATTTTCCAGAGTCCAAGGTCTATACACTAAGATAGTTGGGTTCTGATTGTCTTGACCTGCCTGAGGATTGGGTACTTCTATAAGTGGGAATATTTCTTCTTCTTCACCTATAGATCGTGAATTCGTAACTATTTGCCATAACTCGATACCTTCTTCTGAATTACCTGCCTTTGTTCGGGACCTGGTCCCGATGGGATCTCTAATTTTTGTCAGTTTTAATTTCACAATATCTCTATCTTCAGTGACCACAGGATATAGTGGGGGTGGACTAACCTGTTCACTTGCTTCATATTCTGGTAAGGGAGGCAGAGGTGCTGATGCTATTACTAAGTTATTATCTTCCTTATCTAAAAACATTGCTTTTGAATCTTTGTTTTTTTTGTTCCTTATGGTTTACTTCCTCCAGCCACCTGTGTGCCTGAGGAATTCCTAATCGACGTTGCTTTTTTACCTGACCCTTGAAATCGTTTTTGAGCTGTTTGATAAGCGAGTATTTTTCTAATTTTCCGTCGAATTCATATTTATTAACCCATTTTGAATAATATCTAATATTGTCGGCACGCTGCGACTGCATATATTTTGTGTCTTCCGTTAACGGTTGGTTTTGGGGTCTTTTTGTGCAATTATTACCCATTTTGTTTTACCCTTTGATCGTTACATAACTTCTCTTAATTTTTAACGTGGTACCATGGATTTTGTTATAGTCTCTTCAGAATGACTGCCTACTTATTCTGTTTCTCCTGATCTATAACAAGACAGTGATCTTTTTTGTCCCTGACTTGTAAAAATACAATCTGACAAAAACAATACACATCTAGTCCCTGATCTAAAACAGAAAACAGAAAAAAGTAGATTCACCTTACCTGAGCCTACGTGATTGATCACCGATTCACGGAGACCCGTCCTTCAGTCACAGATCAGAAAGTGGCTGGCCTCTTTTGAATGACATTTCAGTCAGAAGACTTTCCATATAAGAAGAACCAATTTGGTTTCTTCCCAGTATGGTTTCAACCACCTGGCCGTCTGATCCAAGGTGAAGAGAGGGTTCCGGTCTGTAAAAGGAAAAAACTTCAACGACCAATGCACGTTAGGTTCAAGCAAGGCACCCTTTATTACTTGCAGCAAGGAGACAAAGCATGTAGGTACAGGATTTGTCTGGCCCTTTGGTGATCAGTATGTTATTCTTATACAGTTCTCTTCACGTCACACAGAAAATGTTACTATTCTATTGCTGACATAGTTGGACACAGCTTTCTGTATGTTTCACAGAAAATGTTATCAGACTTATTGCTGACATGGTCAGATTATTTGCTGTCTTGCAAAAACATTTTGAGAAAAACAACCTGGCCTTGGGCTTATTTTAGCCCACCTTAACTTTTCAATTCTTCAGTTGTACAGTTCTAATACATGTGTTACATTTTGTCTAGATTTAAGGTACATTTCTAGCTTTGGTACAAGTAATGCTGACTATGGTTTATACTTTCAAGCATCTATTGTTTTCTTTATAAAAGCTTCTAGCAGCTGCATATTTTCTCATGGCATAAGCAGAAATAAAATATCTCTTTGTTAAGTTTCATGACATTACAGAAATGAAATGACTCTTGTTAAGTTTCTAATAGCTGTCAATATTCATGCAGTGTGAACAGAATACATGTATTAACCCTTTTAAACCTCGAGTGCACTAAGCATGCATATTACTATTATATATTTTTCTAACAAGCACATGTACAGAGAAGCCCGCAGGATCCCAGGTAATCTGCTTATTTTCCAAGTACTACTTCCAATCTCAAATAGTTGAATAGCTTGTATGCTTAGACTAAGTTATCAGGTTGGTAATTTTGAGCTGAAAAAATAATTTCTCTACCATAGACATTAGAGATTAGTATTAGCTTTGAGAAAGTTCAGAAACAGCAGTGTCTATAGGACGGCGGCCATCTTAGTCTCCCCTTTGTTGAAGTTCTTGATTAGAGTCTGCCTGTAATGCCACATCATTTGCATACAGCAACTTTGTTGATCTGTCCCCTCCAACCTGTTTGCTAATGCAGTCCATCACCAGTATGAACATCAGTGGGATCAGAGCTGAACTCTGGTGTACATCCACTCCCACTGGGAACCCCTTTGTGAGGCCAAACACTATTCACACTGGAGTCATTGGGTTCTTACTCACAGCATGCACTAATTCTACTAATATTTCTGGGACTTCGAGCCACAACAGTACTGCCTAGATCAACTTTCTTGGGACCTTGTCATATGCTTTCTGTGAGTGTAAGAATGCCCAGCTGGATTCTTTTCTCATCTCTAGCTTCTTCTCACCTATTTGTCGCACTGCAAATATTGGGTCACTTGTGCTGCATCCTGATATGAATCCAAACTACTCATCTCACATCTTCCATTCTTCTACTCAGCATATCCATTTATCAGTCACCATCTCCAGAAATTTCATGCAATGTGATAGGAGTTTGATGCCTCTGTACTGCTCACAGTTGTGGATGTTCCCTTTGTTCTTGTACACTGGCACAAGTATGCTATTTTCCAGTCATGTGGGATACACCTTTCTCTCCACACACTGCTATGAGTACACTTAGGAGCCATTTCTCCCCTATCTCGCCCAGCATCTTTATCATATCTGCTGTGACCTTATCTGAGCCTGCTGCTTTCCCTGGCTTCATTTTCCTTAGTGTTATTCTTACTTCTTCTAGAGTGGGCTCTTCTTCTTCTTTGCTCATTGTAGGCTGTGTCTGGGGCAGTGCAGCTTCCATGGGGTTTTCTTCATTTAGAAGCTACTGGAAGTACTCCTTCCATCTGCTTTTGGGGAGCATGTTGTTGCTGGCTTCCCTTATGAAGGGTGTCAGACTATTTTCTTTAACTTTCTGTCTTTGCCTTGCAACCTGATATAGTTTCTTTGTGCCACCTACTGAGTCACTTTCCAAATGTTGGTAGAGTGCCTCTGATGTCTGTTTTTTGCTATTGCAACTCCTTTCTTAGCTTCTTTGTTAGCCAGCCAGTATTTCTTCCTAGCCTGGTCGATCTTTTCTATCTCCCACTTTTTTTCTGCAATCCTTCTTTTGATGACTTTCTGGATTTCTGCATTCCAACACCAGTATTCCTTATGTACCTTATTTCCACACCTAGATCAGCCACATATCTGCTCTGTAGTTCTTACACATGCTGTTTTGACGTGCTGCCATTCTTCTTCAACTCCACCTATTTTCTCCTCTTCTTGGGGTTCTAGAGCCCTAAGTAATTCCTTGAACTGTTGTATTTTCTCTCCAGTCAACTTCTAGGTCTTCAGCCTGGTCTCGGTTGACCTTAGAGCCTTCTGTGATCACTGATTGCAGCTGATTGTGGCAACCAGTGGTTTATGCTGTGGGCTGACTGTTTCACTGAGGATGGTTGTGCAATCATTGAGTCTACCTCAGTGCTGTTTCTTTACTAGGAGGAAGTTCACCTTAATTGCATGTTGGCCACTCTTGTATTTGATCTTGTGAATGTCTTTCTGAACCATGTGTTGGCTAATATCAAGACATTTGCCAGACAGAAGTCTAAAATGGCATGCTTCTTTATTCCTGTTGCCCCACCCATGTGGAACCAGACAGTCCTTATATCCTGTTCTGTCGTCCTGATATGTGCATTCAAGTCACCCTTTATCAACACCAATTCATGTTGTCCTGCTTTATCTAGTAGGTCCTGCAACTGCTGTCTTAATGCACTCTTTTCCTCCCTGGTCACAACCCTGCTGTATGGCACAGGCTGAGATTACGAATACTGCCCTGTCATTGCACTGGAGTCTGACTGCCATGAGTCTATTACTAATTCTGATGATATCCCTCAATGGCTTCTGAAGCTTCTCTATCACAATATTTTCCTACACCATTTCTGATGTCATATGCATCACATCGCAAATGATCTGCCCCGGTTAGGATCCCCCACCCCTTGTATTCCTAGTAAAACCACTGCCTTTAGCTGTGTAGATGATACTTGCTTCCTGAGTCTCACCCATAGGAAAGCGAGTTAGGTGACCTTACCTGAGTTGCAATCAGGTGATCTTTCCCTGGAGTGGAAGGACCATCCTGTCACCCAAGATATGGGGGCCAAAAAAAGATTATCATCTACTGTCTAAGATATCATTTGAATTAAGTTTTTTTTCTTGAATATAATTTTAGTAATAATAAACATGTCCTATGAGAATATCTACAACTCACAGTTATTCTTGGATCATAGTTCTTACCAAACCAATGCTCTATGTTCTTTCTACAGACCACTTATTCTAGCAAATCCATCAATATAAATATGTCATTAAAAATAAATAATGCCAGTGTTATTTTTTCCTAATTAAAGTGGATTTATCTAGAAAGGCAAACTCAAGGTAATATCAAGAAAGCCTTATTGTCAATAGAGTAGACATCCAGTTCTGTTTAGAAAAACTCAGTTTAGAATTAGAAATAAAGAAATAAATTAGCTGGAAAAATATGTTATTATAAACAAAATTGTATTTTTAGATGCAATGTATTGAATAAATACTGTATTTATATATCCCTTTTACAACAGATTAAATAAAATCTTATAAATCAGCAGAGTGCACACTGGTTCAGTCGCATCATTGCATGAAGCATTGAACCATTATCACAAAATGTAAGTCAAAATGATGTCATAATGCGCTATGCACCTATTCTTGGGAATGCTTGTAAAATGTTATTTGCAAAGGATCCATTTTTGTAGCTCATTCAACTCTTAATCTCAAATGTCCTTATGAAACACAAAGTTCCTTTGAAGCTGTTGGGTCCGTATTTTAATATTGCAAACTATTTAATGTTAACGGTCATTTCCTTTCTGTCACATACTGTTACTACACGGTAACTAACACTCTTACTTTACAGCTTACATTTTTGCTCTCATTATTTGTTACTTTCTCTGCAAAGACTTCATTATTGCCTTTTACTATGCACCACTGATTCCAACTGGGACGAATCTGATGTGGTGTTTAGGATGCACTACATATACACCGACTCATTGTATGTGTGCAAGTCTTCTTTATTGTTATTGCCTCTGTTGTTGGGTACACTGATGATATTTGAGAATTTTTCAATCTAATATATATGCTATGACTTTTTTTTTCAAATGAATAGCTTTCTTTTGGAGTTTAAAACATCACTTTTACTTGAAAAAGCAAAAACTAATCCCTCAGCCATTACATTCATAAAGCTATTATAAATACAACAATGAACCATTATTGAATTTTTACTTTTGATACAAAGTTAATGTATTAAACTGACATGGAAGGCTGCCATCTGTATGAGAAAAACTTTTGGACTGTGATATTAGTAGTACAGCTGGAGACTTTAAGTAAACCTACAGTACATAGTTACCTGCAGCTACCGAGGGTTGCATATTTTATTCCAAACTTTGCATGCCACTTATCATTTTAATTGAATGCACCATATAAGGAGTGTTGTGCTAGAATCTCTAATAAAACTGTACATGCTTGCATGCTGCATGATTTCGATTTCTGAGCAGTATACTTGTAGTTTCACTTACTTTAGCCACATTCCTGTCAAGCGTGCTCAAATTTATTGTGAGAATTATTATTTCACAGTGAAAGGTCATATTATAGGCAACGCTAATGATGTGTTACCAAATGCAAGATGCATGTCAGCTCAGCACCACAATCCAGGAATCTGTTTACTTTCATTCCTGTATGAAATAATGAACAACGCATTACCCAACACTATATTGCAGCATAGTACATTACAAACTGTCTCATTGTCAAGAAGATTTACTGTTTGTGAACATAATACTGCGTAGTGTCCAACAGCATGGTATGATGCAATTGAGTAGGCAGATTAAAGAAAACTAGTATGTGAGTCAGCTATACATCTGTGCAAATGTCCCATGTCAGTGAAGCTGACACAACTCGATGGCTTAGCTGAAGGGATTTTTACATATTAGGATAACTCTGAATAAGGATATTTAAGAATCTTCTTTGTTCTGCTTCTACTGATAATTAGTAAGGTTAAGACATTTGTTGTTTGTGCCTTTTTTTAAACACTCAGATGAATGATAAATTGTTGTTTTCCTTATTAACTTTCATTTTCTTAGCTTTGCCTTCTGGGGTCTCTATTTTATGTGAATTTCCTTAAAGCTTACACATGAAGAATTACACTGAGAGCTCTGATTAAAGCTTAATTTCATTTATTAATTGTTAAGCGTGTAAGTGAACCAGTGTCAGATGTTTTCCATTAGTGATCCAGGCTATAAAGTCAAAGGTAAATACAGTATATATGGACAGTTTAGAGTAGCTAAACTCAATTTTTGGGGAAGTGGGATGAAACCTGAAGTGCCCAAAAAATCTATACAAACATACAGAGAATAAGCAAACATCATGCAGACAGTTACTGGAGGTAATTTGACCATGACCACCCTGCATTATGGCATACAAATTAGGTAGCATGAAGTTTACCCCCTCTTTACCATTCTTTAAATGTTTTTGTCATTTTAAGACAAGTAAAAAAAAAAAAAAAAAAAAAGACTAATTTGTCTCTGTGGCCTGTTTGCTATTAAAGTTAATTCAAAGGGAACATCAATGATGAGTTGTGAAACATTAACTGAACATTAACAAGTCATAACTATGAGATAACCAAGGTAGCTTGTAGGTGTTGTTAAGCCTGTGCCTGTTCCTCAAGTTAGAGTCTGAGTGAGGACACTAAACCCCCTTGGACAGATGACACTACCCACCAAACCTGAGTTTTAATCCTCTTTGCCCCAAAGAGAACTGCCTTTTAAAACCATAACTATTTGATCTTCTTGACCTGTCAAGACAACAGACCACTGAACTATGAGGAGAGAATACAAAAGGGGGTTAAGGCCATGAGACGACTACCAACCATGTCCAAAAAATAATTCAATAGGAATGTGTAGGGAGTTCTGATGAGCTTCATCTGCATTGAAATAATCAACTACTCAGGGTTTATGTAAAGCCCCTTCTTGGCTCTTCCCCTTGCAGAGGGCTCGCCACTCTTGTCCTCTTGAGACAAATAAAAAAATACAACTTTGCCTTTATGACCAGTATATTGTTAAAGTTGATTCAGACTGAACAACAATACTGAGTAATAATCAAATATAATAAATTCAACACTAACAAGTAATAACCATGAGATAACCAAAGCAGTTGATTGCCATCATAAAGTTCCTGCTGGTCTCACAATCTAGATTCTGAGTACATATGCCATCTCTAGGGCAGATCACATTGCCCACCAAATTTAGGGCTAAACTCACTTTTTCCCTTAAAAAATAGCCTTTTAAAACTATGACTCTTTGATCTTCCCAACCTATCAAGACAACAAGAGGCAACTAAACTATAAAATAAGAACACAAGGGGGGATTACGTGTGCAAGACAACTACCCATTAGCATGCATACATATGCTGTTCCCTTGTTGATGGCCTCCTCTTGATAGGAAAACACCTTTGGTTTATGAGCAGAACTGAATTAGCAAAATAATTCATGTAATCAACAATTAATATTCTGGCTATGATTATTATTAATAAACAAAGATACCTGTAAACTGAATAAGTCAAAAAAAATTGTTCAAGTAAATTCCATGACACTCAAAATCCTTATTTGGTTTTGAAATGTCACTATGCTCAACAACCTAGTCGGCAATAAATGCTGTGGTTTGAGCTACCCAGTGATTAATAAAGTGTCTGAATAACTCAATGGCTGAAACTCTCAGAACACCTTTCCAATTAAGCATGGGTATCATGGCAGACCAAAAGATGATTACATTTGGATAAAGTGTGTGCACACTGAGAAAGTCAGATAAAATCCTAGATAAAGTCTTTTTTGAGACCAGGGTTAAGTCATTACCTCCAAGGTAAATGATGAGGGCAGTGAGTTTAGCCCAACTGGTTAATAGCTGATGGCCAGACTGCATACAGTTGAAACCAAGATAAACCTAGGAAACAAACACAAAAAAAACTAAATATTGTCATCAAAGAATCCTGTTAACCCATTTAGGCAAACTGTTGACATCAAAGCCACTCTCTGGATAGAAGAGTGCCCCAAACATCGCAGTACTTTCTTCCTTGAAAAGTAAAACAGCAATGTTACTGTCTAATGTAAGAAAGGAAATCATCATACAGTAGGGCCACATTGACTTATCAGGAAGTAATCAAGTGACCTGATTAAACAGAAAATAGAACAGGAGAAAGCAGCATCAGGCACTAGCTTGCATAAAGCAGTAACCCAATAGCCTGTTCAAGTGTTGAAAGATTTAATCATTGCCAGTGAACTTGGTGCCACTGAATGGTCTGATCAAGCTTGGACTTCCTCAATCAATGCAGAAGACAGTCCTTGGTTAAAAAGACATCATCCAATTGCAAATACTACAGCAGTTCATTTACTCAAAAAGCCCCAGTGTGCAACCAGGTAAATGTGGTAGCCCAGACAATGAATGGATGAAAATCATTCACTGAGTAACAGACTCCCATGACAAGGTAACCAAAAAGGTGATAGCCAAATGGCTTATTGGGACCTTGCAATGATACTTTAAGCTTTCCCAGCCCTTTGTTAATCTAGTAGCTTGAAAATTCCAAAAATATCAGGCAGCCCTAAAGAATTGGCTAACCAGCTTAAGGTTGCTTCATCCAATAAGCACTTCTGAAGTACATTCAATAATGGAACCGCCCAATGTCTCACGTGCCACGGTAAACGTTTGTAGAAAATATTAAAGGTTTTTAAAGATAAAGAATATTCCTTTTTGGCATTCAAAGCTCAAGATGTAGAAAAAAGTGTGATGACTAATTTTCATCAATTAGGCAAATTACCAGGGAAATAGGTGTCGCAAAAGGAGATGCATCTGGTGCTAATTGACAAAACCTGGAAACATGGAAGTGGGACAGACTGCCAGCTATGTCATTGTCCCTTCCTGGTATGTGACAACTTGAAACATTCTGCAAGCTTAACAATATCAATAATCATAACTGATTGAACCTACCAAGACCTTAAAGATCTTTATTGAAGGCCTGAACTATGGCTTGTTTATCAGAGTAAATGTTGTTTTTTTAAGCCCCTTTTAGCATATTAGATAAACGTCTGAGAAAATTCCTGCCTGGGGAAAATAAGCCTGCAAGCAAAGTTAAGGAGCCCATGCAGCTGCATAACTTCACTAACACTCACTTTGTTAACTTTACAAAACCTGTCAATTGTGGAACTGAGACACTGCAACTTGTCAGCAGGCAGCTTAAAGGCAGTTGCTAGGACAACAATTTCCATGCCCAAAAAGGTGATGAACTGTATGGCCCCCAGCCAAGTTAAGAGCCAAAAGTACTCCCAACTCATTCATATCTTCATGAAGATTCACATGCCTGGTTTTACACCTTCCCTCCCTTTGCCTATTAGATAGTTGTCTAAATAATGAATGGCAGCTTGCAAGGGTACATGCCACTGCCTGTACCAGAGTAAGACAGAAGTGAAAGTTTCAAAAGCTGAGGAGGATAAAGAGCAGCTCAAAGCCATGGCCTTACCAAAAAAGAAATTGCTGTTAAAAGATAAAAACTCAGTAGAGACCAGTCCTCCTCTATGATGGGAATGAGGCGGAAGGCAGCCTGAATGTCTAGCATAGAAAGCCAAGGATCTGAAAATTTCAATGACTTGCTTAGTTTGATTAAAGGTGCTTAATGTACATTAGTTTGTTTTTTGTCCATAAACATATTGACAGAGAAACTGGCTGGGTGAGAGAGAAGGTAAATTAAATGAATTTTCTGTCTTACGTTTTCAGGACTACTCCAATAGGGGAAATTTTAAAAGAGTGCCAATGGCTGATGACCCTTCTTGCATGGACCTCTCTTCTGAATTAGTTTATGAAGTTTGAGTTCCCTCCATTTGAAGATAGGTTTTTACTGTTTGGAATCCTTTCAGATAGAGGACCCAATGGCAAAGTCTGACAAGAAACCTTTGACAAGAAAGTGAGCTTCCTGTTTGTTGGGGTAGTTGGAAAGCTCAGCCTCCAGTTTATCGACCCTGATTGAGGAATGCAAAATTTTGAGTATGTCTCATTCCCTGAAGGGTTTCCTCTTTGTCAATGTAAGAGAGACCTAACTGTGTATTGAGTATGCTGTCTCTAGGTGGAAGCATTCTCATTTAGCCAGGAATTAGAATTTGATGATGGCTGCCCAACCTTCAAACAGCACCTGATCACAGAATGATTATTTCTGCAACAGGAAGAAAGATGAGCCAACCTGCAAGAAGGCCAAGAGCATTTTACATTACTGACTGACTAAACTTTTAACTGGTTGTGTAATGGGTTAGCATCTCCCAGGTTATGAGGCTTAGCAAGCATAATGCTAAGCCAAACCTTCTGTTGCTTTTAATTTTGTAAGCCACTGATTATATCAGGACCATGACTCTCTTTGGATGTGATGTGCTTCCTTAATTGAGAGGAAAGAAGCTAAAATGAGGAAGAGCCTGATTAGGATCTTTTTCAGAGAGGATGGATATATATATATATATATAGACAGTGAATATCAGTATCTTATTACCCAGCTTCTAATAATTGTTTTGGGGAAAGCTTTAAAAAAGAAAAATCTTTAGACCATGAGTTATTGATCTCAAGAATCCTTTGGATGTCCTTCATATCAATTAAACTAAAAATGTTTATGTAATATTCATGGGAACATCAGCTGTGATTTATGTACCAGAAAATGTAAATCTGTCACAGTTTATAACTGCCACAGGGGAGAGGCATTGATCTATAGTGTGGACTGGGTCAGCTGACATGAACTTTTGAGAGGTGGAAGGTTGAGTATTTTGTATTTATATTGCATTCTATGTAGTGAGATGATCCAGGAAGGATTGAAGGATTACTGAAATCCCTAAGGAGCCCTGCTAACTATAGGACATTTGGACCTAAAGTTCCTCTCTAACAAAAACAAAAACCTAGACCTACCCTTATCAACCCTACTCTTGGCAAGTGATCTATAAATTTTTTTAAAACATTCATCTACAACTTACAACCTTCTGGTAAAGGCATCCTACATCAGAATCTTCCTCATTACCTTCAACTTCTTGATTGCCTTACAAAATCTGAAAAGTTGTTTCTGTAATAGTGCCAAATGAAATGACATGTCCATCTGATTATGTTGCCTTGATTTTTAGCAGGTATTGCACTTGTTGAGTGGTCAGATTCTGCAGCAGGTTGAAGCTTTCTTTTGTTTTTAACCTCTGTCTTGCTCATTTATGGCTTCCAATTCTGGAAAAAGCCTTTAGGTGTTGAAAGTTAAATGCTGCCATCTGTACTTCAGAGCCTACAAAAAAGCAGATCCTGTAACATGAAAGAGAAAGTGATGTTAGTAAAGTGACATAAAACAGATATTAATGAACACTTATAATATCCTCTGAAGCGCCAAGACAGGCTCTCAGGCATTACCCATGATTCTCACACCACCAGAAAAAAAAGTTTCTCAGTTAAAATAAATGTAAATGGTATTTTACTCAATAAGGTAAAAAAAAAATACAACAAACTGATACTATAGACCACTAAGTGGATTCCATGCTGGGAAAGCTTAAAATAATTAGAAAAAAAATGGGATGGGGTAGGTTTACTAAATAACAATCACCTGGGGTATCTTTCTAAAGAATTTTTAAATTATTTTGAGGAAAATTGCTTGATAAATGCATCCTGAAGAACTGGAAAGGACCTCTGTGTTTGCAGTGTTAACGGTGTGGAAATGATTATTGGCAGAAATTAATGAAAACTTATAATAGACTTTGGCACAGATGGTTCAGACACACAAAAAAGTACTGCTGGATCTAAACCAGTTGCACAGATTATCATATTTTTAAATTATATTTATTTCTATTATTCTTTTCTTTTTAACAGATAAACATATATATCTATATCTATATATAATATATATATATATATATATATATATATATATATATATATATATATATATATATATATATATATATATACACGGTTCTAGGTTATAACACCGACAGCACACAACATCGACAACGACATCACCGACACCACATCATCGACAGTTCACAAACACGACACCGCACACACTCAACACATCATCACAACAACCAATAAATAAAACAAATTCCCTGACCAAAAACCACACACACAACACAAGCACACCTAAATCCTAACAAACAAACATTAAACCTTACATACACAACTATCCACAACCCTAACCGAAACCCTAACCCTAAGGTCCGTCACTATCGCACACTAACCTAACCCGCGCCCTAACCCTAACTCGCTTAACCCGCCCCTAACCCAAAACAATTCACTACTGCACCCTTACCTAACCCGCGCCCTAACCCTAACTCACTTAACTCGCCCCTAACACAAAACATTCACTACTGCACCCTTACCTAACTCGCGCCCTAAGCCTAACTCACTTAACCCACCCTACCCCTACAGACTGTCAACATCGCACACTTACCTTACTCGCACCCTAATGTCCGTCACTACCGCATACTTACACATCCTTTCCCCATCTCGGTGTTCTCCGCGTCGGTGTTTTCATCCGTCGATCTTCTGGCGTCGGTGATTTCACTGTCGGTCTTCTCATCTGTCGACGTTGTAACCTAGACCCATATAAACACACACACACACACACACACACACACACACACACACACACACACACAAAACTACGTATATATATCTACATACATATATAGATATAGATATATTTATATATATATAGATATATAGATATATAGATATATAGATATAGATATATATATATATATATATATATAGATATATAGATATATACATATATTTATCTCTCTCTCTCTATATATATATATATATATATATATATATATATGAATACATACACACAATCCAAAGAGCAACCAATTAAAAACCCTTTGACTGAAGCAAAAGGCAAAAGTTAAACTGTCAGAAGTCTATGTATTGCTGCCTGAGGGTAAAAGTAGTAAAAGATAGGATTGTAGTAATAAATATACACACGGAATAATGGCAACTGTCACATACTGGTGACAAAATATTTATTATTGACTTTAATGAGGTCTAAGTCCCTTCAAATCTTCAGAGGACAAACTGACCTGAAATTCTTTTAAAGGACTATGTAAGACATCAACAAGTGGTAGTCAAAGAATTGCAGTTCTGGCAATGAATGAAACCTCCTGGATGCTTCACTGCTGTGGGTGTTCCTGAATTGAATTACTTGCCACTAAAACTTAACAGCACAGGAGAACAGTAACTGAGCAAAAAAAGCCCTGCACCATGATGAAACCTCACATGGCATACCAAGGCACTGACAGGAATAAAACCCTTTTTATCAGATCACACCCAATCCAGTACAATGCATCTCAACCTTTTAGCACAAGAGATCTGAAAAAAAAAATAAATAAAAGAGCATAAATAATGGGGGGACAACATTTCCAAGATATGGACACATTTTAAATATTGCTCTTATAAACATAGAAAGTTGCCAAAATAACAGAATTTGTGCGGCCATGCATTTTTGAAAGATAGGAAGTCTAAAATTCAAATGTATGCCATTTTGTAACGTTGATCCTCAAACATTTGCCATAAAGCCCAAAACTTAAGAGGAAAGTACTACAAATACTATGCAAAATCTGAACATTCTACAAAAAGCCTGGAGAGTTAACAGTTTGTGTGCACCACACAAGACAGTTGCACTCTGAATAACCTCAAAACATGATGATCAATCTAGCAATCAAGCACCCCCTGCACGACTGAAAATCCCAGGTGGAAAAATAAAATGCTTCTTTTCTGGAAAATGTCTCAACCATAATTTCTCAGAACATTTCTATTTCCTGATGTTTTACCAACCTGTTTAAGAACTTTAATCAAAGACATTTGAGCTTATGAACTCAGAAGATGTGAACGTACTTCAAGTAAGGAGACAGATATGATTTTAGAGGTAATTAAATTAATCCTGCTTATGTTCTGGAAAACTTATGTTTAGTAAAAAAACTTTTCATGTTTAGTAGCATTTTTTTCTTGACAAATAACAGATAATGTAGATAATGTGGGTCATTTTGCCTTATTGCTGAGTTACTCCGCATTCAGAGAGGGAAAATAATGACGTTGACCCTGCAGATACATTAAAACTTTGTGCAAATAAGCTTGATACTAACAGGTAGTTGTGTAATTTTGGGTATAGAATCTGTGAGTTTACAGACACTTCTGAAATTTGTTTGAGCCTACTGAGCTATTTTAGACTTTACACTGGAAGAAATAAGGTAAGGAAAAAAAAAGAAAAAGTTTCAGTGGCTATATTTGCATCAGGAAGTTAATCATTTCTGAAAAGTCTAAGACCAAAAGGAACTAAAGTAATCTTGTTTTTAACATTTGGAAGATGTAGTAGAACTGGACAATGTTCATGATTCTGAAGAAGTGCAAGGAAGTCAGTCCTTTCAGCATGAGTGAGAGAAGAGAAATCAGGATGCACCCCAAGTGGGCAGTTAATTCATACAAAAATTATAACAGTGAGTTGCTGCAGTGACTAAATACTAAAACACTGTTATTGATCTAACAAACAAGTACCATAATCTGCAAATTAAAAAGTAAGTCGATAAACAGGACCACTTGAAAGATGCTAAATAGTTAAACACACTACTCATAGAGACTAAGAACAGACTAAAGGTCTATGCAATGCTTCTAGCTAGCACAGTAACATGAATAAAGTCATCACATCTTTAAAAAGAATGCAAGACATGTTTCTTCAGCTTATAAAGCAAAGCAAAATATAAACAGACTTTGCATTAAGCTGCAAATCTCAGCACATGAGAGTGCTGCTGAAGGAAGGCAGTCTACAATGTGAATGTAAAGGAAGTTACCATTATCAACAGATACAATATCTGAAAGAACATAATAAAAGAAATAAAACACTGTTACACTGTTAGAGGAAAAGTTAAAAAAGAAAAGGTCGCCCTTGAAGCTGGATGACCTAACAAGGTATACCAATCAGAGGGTTCAATCATAGGTGTTAGAGCAAGGTTCAAGACAAAATACTTACCAGAAGTTAAATTGGAGCAGGGTTGCCAGATTTCCGACTGGCCAGGTAGGGACAAACAAAGTGAAGACTAAAAAAAAAAAAAAAAGGTCTTCCACGCTAGGGTCTTTAATGCGGAACATCTTTATTTTTGGGCCAATCAAAAATAAACAAACACGGAGCTGCTTCTGTTTAACATCGCAGTTCCATATTAAACAGAAGTAGCTCTGTTTTGCAATTTTTTGACTGGCCCGTATACCAGTATAGGGCCAATCAAAAATCGCTAAACACGGAGCTACTTCCGTTTAATGCGGAACTGCGATGTTCCGCATTCAAACACAAGAAGCTCTGTGTTTAGCGAATTCTGATTGGCCCGTATGCCGGTATACGGGCCAATCAAAAAAAAGACCAAAGCGGAGGATGCCCGGGATTTAAACCGGCAGTGCAGGACTCGGGATCAGGCTGCTGATCTCGGGACAGTCCCGCCCAAATAGGGACGGCTGGCAACCCTGAATTGGAGAGAGAGAGAGAGAGAAAATGTAGATATGTTCACTCAGTTGTCTGAGGTCTGTGACAGAGAAAACATTTTACTATACTAGAATTGTATACATCTGGAGTTTGAACACGTACCATGAGAAATAGGTCAGATATATAGGCAAGATGAATAAACAAGCTAGATATAAGAAACCAGAGGTTAAGACATTAATTGTGAATGACAATCAAAAGATACTTGTGGTAATAGCTAAACTTTTAAACTGAAACTTTGTATTGCTATGGTCTAAGTCAAAATAATCCATGTTTGTTTGGACAAGCAAAAGTTTAAAGATGCAAAGAGTGACTGTGATAGAGTTAATAACATGAAATAAGATTATGCACCAGCAAACAAAGTTTGCTCAGACCTTTGGGTCTACGGAAAGAAGTTGCCAGTGATCTAGCCATGTCTTAGAATCTGCATTACAATAACACTGGGAACTATTTCGAAAACGTGTGATTTGAGGCTCTATTTTAAGCAAATTCTTTGGTACAATGGGCACTATTGAGTACTGAGATCAGGGAATGCTAAACTGAATTCAAAACGGAATTAAAAAAATGGAAAGTTGAGATTGATTTAGGTTAAGCTTGTTTATGATTAACCTATGCTGTCCAGGAATGACAGAGATATCAGGTAGCTCAGACTGAAGCTTATCATTACAAAAGCTATAATAAATAAATTACCTGAAGCAAAATAGTCAGGGACTGGAGACCGCAGAAGATACCATAAATATATATTTGGCTACTGAATCTTATAACCAATTAAACCTTACTGGTAGCCTACTTCAACCACACATTCTTTCTTTATGCGGTAGGGCCTTACCAATTAGTCCTAGAGTGATTTTGTGAAAACTCAACGAGTAATCTAGGTTATTTTTGAAAGAAGTGAGTTGCCCTGCTTAAAATGCAATGGCAGTTTATTCCACTGGTTAAGGAGGCATCAAGATGTAAACATTTCCCTCCACTACATTTTCTTTGATTGCAGGTGAAGATGTAGGTACTTGGTTCTTGAATCAGACTTATAGAGAAACAAGAAGTCCAGGACAACTGGTTCTCTAGTAGCACAGTATGTCAGACAGAGATCTCTCTTCAAATGTCTGAAAGGCACTAAATAAAGTGATAGAGCTTCATGTCTCTCTTGGTATATCAGGGACATTAGGCCTGTGATCTGTTTTGGTTAAAAACCTTTGGTGTCTTTCTAACTGTGTAATCTGTTTAGTGAGATACACCCCAAAAGGGATGTTGTACTTAATACGTGGTCTGATCATAAATAGGTAAAGGCAGTGGTTACCTCTTTAAATTTTGTTGATATTCCTTTTGCATTTAACTGTGTTAAATAAAAGGACTTCTTGAGAACAGTTTCACATAATGGTCAAAGCAGAAGGAATGTTCAGCTAGTTCCTAGGTCCCCCTTTCCACTTTCATTTTGTAATAGCATGTTGCCCATACATTATGATGATGGAAGGGGTTTTCTACTAAAAGGGACAAGACTACCCTCGTAGTATTTAGCTTGAGCCAATTTTTAGTACATCAAGAGTTTACTAGGGTCTTGGTATCAAACGGTGACTTAACAACAACCCAGATTTTACAGTAATCTGGTAACTTTGTTTGTCATGTTGAAGATCTGAGAAGTAAAGCCCAAAAATCAGAGACCCAAGCAGCAAGCTTTAAGAAACACCACTAGTCCATTTCACACTTCCTGATAAAGTGCCTGCAACTTGTACATTATACACTCATTCATTCAGTGATTTGCTACTCACTTTATCACATATGGATTGATTTGAGGAGTGGTGTGGAAGAACTTGGTCAGGCCAAAATACACCCTATATACCATATAGTCATTGTCTACAGCCTCAGTAACCATTTCAAAAAATGTACCTTATTTAGCAGACAGGATCTACCCTTTACAAAGCCAAACTGATCAAGTCCAATAAAATTCTTGACATTAAAGTAATAAAACATTCCACGCCTTTATAGTTGAGGCTTGTAAGACTAATCAGATTGTAAATACATGGCTCTGTTGTAAGAACAACCTTACAGATTGGCATCAGCACTGCAGTGCTCCATTTATCACTGATAAAATTGGTAGCTAAACTACAGACGTATCTTTATCTTGGTTAACACTTTCTTTAAATGATCTTTAGAAATAATGAGGAGTAATTGATTCAGATATTTCATGGCTCTGCATCAAAGTCTCTGGAGTATGTAGTTGGCATAATTTGCAAGGATATTGGTAATGGCTATTGGGTCAGAATAAGAGGTGTCATTATAAAGAAGGTCAGAGCAATGTAGGGTTTGATAACACAAACAATACTGGAATATGACACAAATGAAAACTGGTCAAGTAAAAATCACTTAAATACGCGTTTCGTCCACCTTTAATCACTGTGAACTTCTTCAGAATACACATTCATTCAAACAATCACTTTAAATAATCATTGAAAAACATCACATGATCATTCCATCCAATAAAATCACATAATGTTACGAACACTTGCTAGCAATTAAGAACAAAGATTTTACAAATGCCCTAGCAAAACACGCTGATATATGCCCAGATTTCAAGAAATTTAGTTTTTCTGTTTTAGAAAGGGTTAGTGATGATTTGTTTAGTGGGAACTATAAAGTTAAACTAGAATGTAGAGAGGCTTTATGGCAAATTATGTTGAAAGCTGATGAATTTCCTGGATTAAATGAAGCTACTAATATTAAATGTTTTCTAAAAGCACAGAGATTATAAACACACAGTATGTTATATTTATATGTTTTGATTAAGGATTTTTTTAGTATTTTTTTTTTAAAAATCTGTTTGGTGTTAAGTGTTTGTTTAGAGTTATATTTGACATTTTTGTAGTATTTTAAAGTCACATATACATATTTGTATTTTTTTATGTGATTTTATTGGATGGAATGATCATGTGATGTTTTTCAATGATTATTTAAAGTGATTGTTTGAATGAATGTGTATTCTGAAGAAGTTCACAGTGATTAAATGTGGACGAAACGCGTATTTAAGTGATTTTTACTTGACCAGTTTTCATTTGTGTCATAATCCAGTATTGTTTGTGTTATCAAGTTTATTGTACTTTTCGTTTGAAATGCTCAATGTAGGGTTTGGTTTCTTAGTTTTCTAACATAGTTAAAGAAGGATCTTTAGTTACCTTTGGCTTCAGAAGCCAGTCTTAGTTCATGTTCTCCTTTAGTGTAACTGAATGTTTGTCAGCTTTATTTGCAATGGTTTCAAAATCTTCCTTGATGAGAGGCCCCTTGGAATTAAATCATGGTCTCTTTTTGAGCGATGAATACCTTCAGGGGTGTGATTGCTTGAAGGCAAGATAGAAATGTAACTGCTATTGTATGTTGAGGCCCCAGATCATTTCTGGTTCTTCTGCATGTAAATTCAAAAATATCTTGGCCTGCGTGTTGAAAATGATACAGATGAGAAAGTTAAGCAGGTTTCTCATCTGCAGGAAGCTAGTGAGAAGGCAACTAAAGGTAACAATGGTAAAGTGAATCAGTTTAAAGAGTTCAAGTATGATAAGAAACTAAGATGCAGGCAACAAGTCAACAAGTTATGATGTAAGAAATGACAATGATGCTGAGAGATTTGTTCTTACAGCTATGCTGAAGACAATAGATTTTTCCTTTGTGTACACTGAGCACATTTGTATCAATTCCATATGGAGAATTTACTACATTAAACACACACACACACACACACACACACACACACACACACACACACACACACACACACACACACACACACACACACGCACACATAGCTATATAACTTATTAGTGAAAACACCCAAAGTTGACAGCATGAACATTGGCCACAGATGGTCTAAACACAGAGGTTGACACAGCAATATGCATACAATATGAAACAGCCTTGGTGCATGCAATCTTTTAAGTTTTAAAAAAATTAAATTAATCATCATTTTTTATTGGGAGCAACACCCTTTGTTAATTCTATATACTAACTCAAACCTTGGACAAACACAGGGCAACGAAAAATTCCCAATCCCTATATTTTTACGATCTCATATACTTATAGATAAACTTCTTAGTGAACTACATAGGATCAGATAGACAGCTGTCGAAACACATATTCGTGTGTGTGTGTGTGTGTGTGTGTGTGTGTGTGTGTGTGTGTGTGTGTGTGTGTGTGTGTGTCTGTATACATCTATCTATTTATATATATATATATATATATATATATATATATATATATATATATATTTATTCATTTTACATTTGCTTATTGGGAAAATGTCCAACTGGGCAGGGCTGCCTGTTTTCAGCGGAGGCCCGGGGAGAAAAGCTCCATACAGTAATAACATACAATAATAACAATATAGTTGCAAATAAAGTACAGTGATAAAATAGTAAGTAGAGGTAACATATACATTAGTACACAATAATAATCCACAGAGTAATACAGACAATATGAGATTACAGCAATTGCATCTTTTGAACAACACTCTGGAGTTAAATGGATTCATACAAAAAGTTAAGATTATACATTTAGTAAAAATAGTGTCGAGACTCCTGACTAGTTTATAATTTAACAAAATATAGCCAAGTCTTTGTGCTCAGTGTTGAATATATATGATGGTGGAATCAGTAGGCACACAGGGATGCACAGTGAACTGTAAGAGTATGCAACACTAATAATGCTAATATGTTATTAATAATGCTAATAGAGACACAGTGATACCCAGTGAACTGTAAGTGTATGCAGCACTAATAATGCTAATATGGTATTAATAACGTAAATAGGCACACAGTGATGCACAGTAACCTGTAAGAGTAAGCAGCACTAATAATGCTAATATGGTATTAATAACGTAAATAGGCACACAGTGATGCACAGTAACCTGTAAGAGTAAGCAGCACTAATAATGCTAATATGGTATTAATAATGCTAATAGGCACACAGTGATGCACAGTAACCTGTAAGAGTAAGCAGCACTAATAATGCTAATATGCTTTCTTTCTCCTTTTAGGGTCTAGAAGTACTGAAAGAGATAGCTTTGGTAAGAGAGAGGAGGTGTGTGTAAGAGGGCTGGTAGTTTTTACCCAGGGCTAGTACAGGAACAAGTCCATGTGTTGGACAGGAGTAACTTAAAAAGATTCTTAAAGTCATGTGTGTTTTCTAGTGACTGGATTTCTAGAGGAAGTGTGTTCCCTGTTTTTGTGACAGTAGTAGCATAGAGGGAGTCCCCAGTGTTATATCTGGTTTTAGTGATGTCAACTAGTGATTTGTTAGTACTACTTAGTGGACGATTACTTGCATAGTGGTAAAGTAGTCCCTGTAGGACTGATACATGAACACACACACACACACACACACACACACACACACACACACACACACACACACACACACACACACACACACACACACACACACACACTCATAGTACTCCATAAATAAAGTTCGCATTTTAAGAATTCTAAATTCAGTCAAAAATTACAATATCTATCTATCTATGTATATATATATATATATATATATATATATATATATATATATATATATATAAATATATCTATCTATCTATATATATATATATATATATATATATATATATATATATATATTGTGATCTGTAGTGAGAGTAGGGAGATGGAAATATGCTCTAGAGAGAAGAGGAATGAAGGTCAGTAGGACTAAGACAGAATATATGTGTGTGAATGAGAGGGAGGATAGAGGAATGGTGAGGATGCAAGGAATAGAGGTGGCGAAGGTGGATGAGTTTAAACACTTGGGATCAATAGTTCAGAGTAATGGTGAGTGTGGAAGAGAGGTAAAGAAGAGAGTACAGGCAGGATGGAGTGGGTGGAGAAGAGTGTCAGGAGTGATTTGTGACAGACGAGTAACAGTAAGAGTGAAAGGGAAGGTCTACAACAGGGTAGTGCGACCAGCTATGTTATATGGGTTGGAGACAGTGGCATTGACAAAAAGGCAGGAGTTTGAGCTGGATGTGGCAGAGTTAAAGATGTTAAGATTTGCACTGGGTGTGACGAGGGTGGACAGGATTAGGAATAAGTAAATTAGAGGGTCAGCCCAGGTTGGAAGGTTTATAGACAAAGCCAGAGAGGCAAGATTAAGTTGGTTTGGACATGTGCTGAGGAGGGATGCTGAGTATATTGGGGAAAAAAATGCTAATGATGAAGCTACCAGGTAACAGGAAAAGAGGAAGTCCTAAGATAAGGTTTATGGATGTGGTGAGAGAGGACAAGAAGGTGGATGGTGTGACAAAGCAAGATGCAGAGGACAGGAAGAAATGGAAACAGATGATCCGCTGTGGCGACCTCTAACGGGAACAGCCGAGAGAAGATGATGATGATATATAAAGTAACATAAGCATGATACAACTTAGAATTCATCTTAGTTCTTACTGACAATGAAATACATATATACTTTTTACATGTACACATTATATTAAGTAAACAAGATAAATGCAGAAATGTGCAATAAAGTCTTCTTGCTCACACAAATGCCATCTGACTTAAAGTGGTTCTGTAGAAGCATGGCATCAGAGTAACTCTTGGGTTAGGTATGCTCCACTATACAAGAGATGAGACTGATACAGAAAAAGGACAGACCATAACAAAGCTGGGTGCTACTGCAACTTTTGTTGCCATACAAAGGTTATAAATTTAAATTCAATGAGAACACAAAGTATGGTAAAATAAAGTGAAAATGTTATATGCAGAGAAAGTGATTCAAAATCTATAAAGGCAACAACTGACATTTGATTCCAGACAGAGGTAAGATACACAATCCATGTGTACTCTCTCAGATTAGAGACTACATTATCAGCAGCCAGGTATAGACATATTTCTCAACCTTCTAGCTCTGAGTTAGATGGGTTAATTGAATTACCAAAGGAATGGATAGCTGAAGTCAAGCAGGCATTCTAGCTATCAATTTGGTACTAAATGAAAGTGTTTTAATAGCTGAATTTTGGTTTGACACTGAAAGGCTAAGACATTAGCTGAAAACTCAGTGGGCACTGCCCTTACATGCCCCTACAACAAAGATTTACATGGAATAGGAGTTCAGTTCAGTTCATGGAGAGGGCCAGAATCAACTTACAGATAGATGAGATACAGCGTGTTTGACTGGACTATTCAAAGTACAGCCTATAAATATATATGTATATATGTATATATATATATATATATATATATATATATATATATATATATAAAAAACCTCCCTGCATTTTACCAAATGTGCATTTGTCTGACAAATGCAAGCGTGTCAAGTAGTGTAATGTTCACAGTATGGATGGACGAGTGGTCAATATGTCGATGGTATGGAATATCAATACAGTTAAGTGCAGTTGGGGGTGGGGAGGGCGTGAGAGCATGTGTGTGTATGTGAGTTAGGGTTAGGGTCGGAGATGAGTGAAGGATAGGTGCTGTGTGTTTGTGTGTTGTCGTTGTGTCTTTCGGCTTTTCCCGGTTAGGGGTCACCACAGCGGAACTCCGGTCCGCTAATGATTGGCAGTATATTTTTACGTGTCGAGTTGCCAGCCCTGATGCACAACCTTTAATGAAGGTACACCCATTCACGCATGTCTCCACACAGAAGACGCTTTAGCTGAGAATTGAACAGGACATCTTACTGTGAGGAGACAACGCTACCACAGCACCACCACCACAGTCGCTGTGTGTTTGTTTGTGTATTTTAGGGTAAGGGTTAGGTCTGTCAATAGATGTAGTATTGTTTGTGTTAGTTTGTGAATGTTTGTGTAACTGAGTCTGTCTTGTGTAGTGGCATTAGTATTGGAAGGTTTTAATTATTTTAAGGTGTAGGGTTAGGGTTTGGGGAAGGGGCAGCATTAGGGTTAGCACCCATTACTACAGTGGTACAGGGGGCAGAGTCCCTCCCGCCCTCTTTAGATAAAGCTTATAATTAGTAACAGACGTACTCAGCACATCAGGTTGAAGATTTCTTTGTTTCATTAAATGAGTAATGTGAATGATAAGTTTTTGAACTGCTTAAGGTGCCATTTCCATTGCTTCTTTTCTTGATATTAAAACCTAGCTCACAGTTGTGCTTGCAAACTTCTTTTACCTTAGTAAATTATGTCTTGAAATGTCTGAGTTTATTGTTCTATATTTATTTTTGTTCATTTGACTTATTTAATTGAGCAAAGTGTTTTATTCATTTATTTAATTCCTTTTAGACTTTTCATGGGCTAACATCAATGAATGTTAAGTTTCAACAGCACATTACCCTTTTCAGATGAAATGCATGAATTTGTAGCTGCAGACTTCATTATTCACAATACAGAGGACTGGAGCTCTGAATCCGATCATAGCTAACGTACGTGTTTCCGATATGGATGCCAACAAGTTCTCTTCGAGAAGTGAATCTCTTCATTTATATTGGAAACCTATAACATGGGTTACGCTCAGTGAGATCAGATCATAATTCCTTGTACTGGATGGAGCATTATCTTCTCTGGGTGCTACTAGTTACAGAAAACTGAAAAGACTGGGGTTTCAATATGTTTTACATGGTTTTAAATCTCTGTAATGTGATAAAGCACTTACTGATGCCAATTAGACAATACACTGAAACAGTATATCTCTCGCTGAAAAATCAAGGGCTTTAAAAGCTGCTAAACACTTCACTATTCCACATTTTTGTTTGCTTATAAATATAGCACAGAGCAGTATTTATCAGATTAAAAAGCCCATTTATCTTCTGTTGCTCTTCTTTACCAGTTGGAACTATTCACTGTTAGTTTCTACCATGACACTCTGTCCTAACATAGCTTAGAGATGCTTAACAAGCTTTTGGCTAAGCACCCCTAAAGCAGTGTTAAGATCAGGTCTTGTGCTGGGTACTTCTGAAAGGTGGTTACAGGTTTATTTTCTTTATGATTTAGTAGGAAAATTATGGTGTTCCATGCACTACAAATTATTTTGAGCAGATAATTTCTACCTGATGTTGGCAGCTATGACATATGTGTAGAATAGAATGGATAGTGCTGTTAGCATTGATGAAAAACTGACGTATGTTTTGATTGCATGGGAAAGAATATGATAAAGCACAGGAATCTGAATGGGAAGAATGTAACAAAGCCTGCATTCCTCCCAGTTAATTATTCTCCTCAAGGACTGGTAACATTTTTTGTTAAAGGTCATAGTTATACTACCAGCAATACAGATATATATATATATATATATATATATATATATATATATATATATATATATATAAAATATATATATATATATATATATATATATATATATATATATATATATACATATATATATAGAGTACATTTATATATATCTATATATCTATATATACATATACATATATAATACATATACACACATGCATATATAAATTATATATCCACACACACACACACACATATATATATATATATATATATATATATATATATAGATAGATAGATAGATCTTTGTATATATCTGAGTAAGTAAGTGAATGAATGAATGAATGAATGAATGAATAAATACATAAAAATAAGAGATGGAAGGCAAGGAGTTAAGGAGGTAGGATTCATATTAGATAACATTAAAGTGATGTGGGTTTTGGTTCGATACTTCTCCTGGATTCTTCTCTGTATCAATAAAACAAACAGAAAATGTTATCAGTGCTGAGTTGTAAGCAAAATTTGGAATCTGCTTTCAGTCAAAGCATTTAATAACATTTTGTTGAAAAATTCCATGTATAGTTGTTCAATATACCTCCAGGATGTATTGCTTATTTTGACCTTAAAATCTGTCACTCAAGGAGTTTCCAATAGCAAGCATTACATTGTTTAAGTGTAAAACCAGTGTTTCCAGGAAGTATATTATTGGAGTGTGATAAATAAGATATGGTGTCAGCACACATATGAAACTTATGGTAGCGTTGGCTCAATCAGAAAAGTGGATTTTTACATAAAGTGTACATATTTATTTCTCATTCAAAAGCACAGTAAATGATGTTGAAGTTTGCTAGTATAAGAGAACTGGGATGATGTAATTCAAGATGTCCCTGTACTGGCCCAGTAAACAAGGAGCCTCAATCCTCACCACTGGCAACAGTGGGGGACATCCACAGTGGAAGGATGACAAGTACACACACAGTAAAGTGCAATTTCTCTTAAGAGCATGCACAGAGATCAGTCAGTCTGGGACTGGTTTCTCCCTCTTTCTCCAGATCCCCAGTAAGACTCCACACTGGCACAGCAATAGGGTTAAGATCTCAGCTGAGGGGTTAAGCCAAGACCTCCAGCACCCTCTCTGACCAACCAGTGCTCCATGACAGATTACTAGCTATGCCTCCTTCTGCCCAGACTATAATGTAGTTGTCACTGCCACCAACCCATCCTTATCAGCTACTATAAGTCCCTTACAAAGGGTGACCAATCCTACTGTGTAATGTTACTATTATCCAAATGATAGTTTTGACCAAGAGCAAGGCTATTTAGGAGTGGCTTGTACAGTGTCACCAAATGCATATGCAAGCACTGTAAGAGCTTAAATATGTCTCACAAATATCAGCCACAAAGATAGGTTTAAATATATTTAATAATAAATAATAAAAGAATAAGACAATACTCAGAAAAAAAACACAGTTACTTCGGAGTTCAGAACCACAGGAAATATTTTAAAACAACATTATAGGACAGTCTCAAACAAATACAGAAAACATCTAAACTAATCTTTACTATATTGCTAGCTATATTTAAAAGAGATACTATGCCTAAATCATACTTACAGAGCAAGGCAAATGCAGATGAGTGGATGTTCTTGCTAGGTCCAAGATAAAACACAAAATGCATAGTCTCTATCTCTGATAGAGTTCTTTAATTAATATCAAACATTACTGCTTGATTAACCTGGGTGAGATCACTTTTTGTCACCTGACCAGTTCCCAGGCTAAACCAGAAACGAATAGAATTTTAACATCCCTATGTGAGAAATAGGTATCTTTCAGATGTGCAGCTGCTAAGAAGTCATAAAGCAAAAAAACACTTTTACATTTGAAACCTAGTAATTATTTCTGTTTCAAGACAATACAAAAACTTCTAGCTTGCTATATTAAAACTAACTTTTATAGCACCTCATAAAGCACTTAATTTCAACTTATTTTCTTGAGGTTTTGTAAGTTAATCTTCTATGTTCCAGCAGGATATGCTGTGGATACATTCTTGAAGCTCAATACATAACATACTGTATAAATCATATCAATATTCACAAATGACATACAATTATTTACAAAATTCCAGATAGCTGGCCTGGCAGTGTCACATAATTAATTTCAGCTGTATTTGTCCGCAATCTATTTAAATGAAGTTTTCTTCCGGGTTCTAAGTACATTTTTCTTCAAAATTTATATCATGGATAAAAGGCAAACAATTACAAAGTGTACAGTTTTCTTAACACAAGTGATCAGAGTATTTATGGTTAGCTAGTTCATTACAGGGAATACATCAATCTGTGAGACTTTTTCAGTGGCTCAACAAGTTGATGAAGTATCCTTTGAAGAACTGCACAAGGAGTGCAGGGTTTGATTCCACATTTGGAATATTTTTGGCTTGGTTTTTGCTGTAATGATTACGGTTTTTACCTCACAGATACAAGGTACAGGGTTTGATTTCACCTTTAATAGGAAAATTGGCTAGGCTTAATATGGCCCCCAAGGGTAGCTAGCCTAGTACTTAGTTATGAACCTAAGATACTACGAGTTCAGTAAATTTTACTGTCTTGTAAACCATAAGATACTCAGTCTACATTCAGTAGAAAGCTGGCTATGAATATAAGAAGGAACATAGATACATAGATAATGGTTACTGGAGGATAACCAGAAATTTTTATTAGTGTGCTGCAGCAACTTTGTGAAATGACAAGTATGACTACACTGCATTCCTGTTACCCAGAGTCAGAGCTTGTAACAAGCATAGTAGAAACAAATACAGCACAATTAAGTTATCTTTATGGAATAGAGAGACATGCCCCTACTAAAATCTAGACCACATAGATTTCACAAATAGCTGGAGAACTGCAGAAGCTAGACTCAAGGGAGGAGAACAGACTCATACCAGCCTGCCAATCTGGGGAATGGTTTTGCCAGAATCCTTATGCAGGAGAGGCCCGGTAATGCAGCTTCTATGCAAGGAGTTGGATAAGATTTGGACCAGTAAAGAGTAAAAAGCACTCCAGATATAGATAAAGTATATGTGGCAACACACAACAGCACATTGACTCAATGTATCGAGTAACTTCCAGTCAACCAGGGCATATTGTTGCATCCTTACAAAAAAAAATGTTCCATCCTTAATGTGACAATGTAAACAGACCATAAATCCTGTATTGCCATCAAGTGTCTTTGGATATTGGCAGAAAGGAAGAACACACAGGACATTAAAGGATGGATGCTAGAAGGCTATGTTTCTGGGATTTGGGGTGGAAATAAGAATATTAAAAAAATGAAAAAACATTATGAGGCATTAAGTGATTTCTGGATTTAAGGCTTACAACCAGTAATGAGACATGAGGCATTAAAAATAAGAGTTTTTTTCCTGAGTAATTGATATATACATATATATATATATATATATATATATATATATATATATATATATATATAGCCTCTATAGGTAATTATATATGCATCTGAAGTATAGCCTGACAATGTGCAGCAAGGACAATGAAGTTCTATGTTTCCTCTTTATCTCCTTGGCTTATAACTGGGTATTGCCTGTTTGTGATCCTTTTTCAGGTAATGGATGCTAAGGATATGCAAGGATCAATCCACCTACAATTTCACAAACTATTAAATTATTTTATATGTGACAGGGTAAGTTTCCATTGAAACAAACTACTCATTTGGGCCAATTACATTAAATATCCATTTAGTAGGAATAAGCACAAATGTATTAGCAACTGATATCAAACCATCATAAAAACAAGTCATTAAAGAAAACCATGCCATAAAATCACATTCAGAGGGCTTTAAAGCATAAAAAATACAAACTCACTTTGATGAACAAATAGTAAAAAGTACTGCATGCATACTTAGAGGAGAAAGGAAAAAATAAGTGTTGTCTATATGTCTTATCTCACCATATGTCTTGAAGATAAATCTTCTATTACTGTTACTGTTTCTGTTTTTACTAAATAATACAAGTTACTTTGGGTAGCCAGCTGTTCAACATTCCTATTTAACATTAAACTACCTCCATATTATAGCACTTAATTGCTTATTAACAAAAGATTACAGATAAAACTCCAGTACTAATTGTTATGATCAAATGATAATTTAGGATGAATCATGAACTATGGAAAACAGGTGTTCTTGTTTAATTAAAATAATGCTAATTGTTATTTTCTCATTACTGCAGCAGGATTTTGCATCCATACAAAAACTTGTAGATCAGAAAAGGTATTAATTAGACACACAAACACCTTACATTCTTTTCTTAAATAATCATTACTTTGTCACACACATATGTGCATTTTTTCCTTGAGGCTAACTTTTGGAGATTAATTATATTTCAGCTTGCTGGGTCACTTATATTAGATTAACATACCTAAACTTGACTGCTTGGTATCAGCAACTGCTTTATGGTTTTTGTTTTGGAGAGTTTTAGCATTGCTGTCTGCCTTTTTACTTGACAAAAAATCTGTCTTATAGAGAAATGCTGACTGCATCCATTTTCTTTAACCTTCACAACAGTGTTTGCCACATATTTTCTATTCATGGGCAGGTATGATATGTGTTTAAGTATGTAGTTAGCTATTCCCTTGAATGTCGAAGAGAAGGCTAGCACAGTAAGTAGGAGAACAAGAGTTTGTATCTATAAAGAGGGTCATTCACTGCTGTGCTATCTATATTATTGAACTGCAATCAACTGGTAAACGTATGGGTTCATTTTTCATTGTTAATCCCCAGCCTGCATTCCTCTGTTATTGAGCTAATCATCCATCCTGCTTGTTATTGAAAACTTCCTGAACAACAAGTAAGAAACAAGTCTTCCTGAATAACAAGTAAGAAATATTTTTTTTTCACTTCTTGCATAAAACATTTTGTCACACACATAGGCAATATTTTCTGATATAATTATAATATGAAAGGACAGTAACTGCACATATAACCTTCTTTAAAGAACTATGACAAATTGTGAGGGTTCAGTATCTGGTGACCATATTCATAGTAGTATTAAACTGGTAGAAGGCTGACCTACACCAATAATGAGGATGAGTCATGGGAATAGGAATGCTAAGAGGTGTGAGTAGTAATATGTAGTGTTACTGTCTGTCACAAAGCACACCAAGATTTGCAAGATCTGCTGTTTTATGCTGTTAAAAAGAGCACTAGGTACAGACAGATGTTGAAATTTATGATACGGCTTTAATAAATCTCAAAATTTCAGCATAACTGGAAAACAGTCAAGATCACAGCAGATTTTTTTCTTGTACATCAGCTTCTAAATTGTCATGGGTACCAACAGTCCTAAAGGCACAGGAACTATCATATAGATAGATAGATAGATATCCATGCACTTAAAACTATAACCACTATCATCATCATATCTCCACTACCAGAGAGACAATCTCGCTTCAAAATTGGTTGAATAGTTGTGACTTATTTGATGCAAATATCTGTCATTATGCAATGCAAAGTAGATGCTTTAAAGATGAATTTTAAATCCTTTTACAAATTTCTCCCAAGTACTTATTTTTCCATAGCAGCATTTTGATTTAGTGATGCAGTTCTGAATTATAACTAATGAGTAACTTTTATATTATTAATAATGTATCATTCACCTATTTGATCATGGATAAGATTACATTCACAATGATATTCAGACAGTTGAACTTCATATCTATTTCTGGTTACCCTCACCAGGCAATAACCTGTATAGGAAAAGGAAGCAGCATTGGGTAAGCAGTTAAAACATTTAAAATGTGTCCAGTTTCTCCCAGTGGGCCAGTCTGGGTAGTACTGGTAGAGTTCTGCTCAGATTTACAATATTTAAGTCTGGGATAGTTTGTGTATCTTCATAACAAATTTTGGATTTAGAATTTCCAATGTTGTCTTGCACACCTGGTATAGGTAGAGCCTTCAGTGAAATTAGAACACTTTTGTTGGTTAAAGACCTCAACATCTTTGGTTTGAGCACTAGTTTACTGCTCTCTGACATACAACTTTCACATGGATATTGTTTTAGTTAAGTCTCACAATTTAACATCATATGTAAGATCATGGTTCATTGTTTTTTTTTTTTTGTACTGCAACACCAACAGTCCCCCCCCCCCCCACACACACACACACACATTTTCGTTATACTGGTTTAACTGGCTGAAAGATACATAGAGTTAGGGTGGAATAACGCTTGACATGACAGCGCTTTTAAGAATATATTGCTTTGTTATCAATTTTCATGACAGATTCCTGTAGCATGATATCTGATCCAGGTTTGGATTTTAACAAAGATATATTAATCCTAATTTGTCTTGCAAGGATTAGCCATACAGGGCGTAATCTCATATCACTGTGTGGAGTGGTGCAGTTAGGCATAAGAGTTGTGTGAGGATCACATAGGTGAAGCATTTTTAAGCAGTGTAGATCTCTGTCTCTCAGAGGTCCATTAGATTGTATCTTTCAGACCTAACTTTTTCATCTGAGGTGTTCTACAGTCTATATGCATATGATCTGAAATTAGGTGAACTGATTACATGTGTTAGAGATAAGGTATGTCTGCAAAAGAACTTGACTAAATTGACCATTTGGGCAGAGGAGAATAATATGCTGATAAATGCATCAAAACTAAGCATATGAGGTTTGGGAGACGTAAATTGAAAGGCGGATATTTAATACAGCACACAATGATTGAAGCTGTAGACTCAATTAAGGACATGGATATATGGATAGATCCAGCTATGAGTTTTTCTAATCATATCAACCAATTGGTTAATGATAGTTACAGAACTATATGTTGTATAAAAAGATTTATAAAGTTTAGCATCTAGAAAATCAGAAATGATGAAGTCATTGTTTGTTAGTTACATTAGACCCAAACTTGAGTATGGCATAACAATATGGAAACCTTATAAGAAAATAAGCATGAGTAAACTGGAAAGTGTACAACGCAAATATACCAAGGGCATCCATGGATGTAAAAATTTAAGTTATTATGAAGACTAAAACATCTGAATTTGTACAGTGTCTCATAGATATATAAGAGGATATCTTATTCAGGTATATAGGATATTTAGAGACAACTACCTCTGGGAATGAACGGGGTTAGCAAAAAGTAGTAGAGAATTATCAGACAACCTATAGAGAAGATTCTATAGGAATGAGAGTGTATTAATTGGTTCTCTGAGATAGCAGCTGATGCATAGAACAGATTGCTAAATTACATTAAAGCAAGTACTAGTTTAGATATCTTTAAGAACAGCCTGGACATTTATTATGGGAACAAGTATTTTGGGATATTGGCAAGCTAGAAGGCCTTAATGTCTGTGTTTAAAATATTTGTATGTATGTATATGTATGTAATAGTTTTCTAGTCCTAGTAAGTGCTTTCCTTCCAACTCATAAGTAATCAGCTACTGTCTACCAAGAACCTTGTAGTAAAGGAACTGGTCACACTGGTTCTCTTGCCTGAAATATTTATATATAAGGCAAAACTATGAGGTTGTCACAAGCATTGCTTGTGACAACCTGCTTCTCTTCCTGGGAATGGTGCTAACATTTTGCTTCTGGTGAGAGAAGAAGCAAAGGAGTATTGTATCCCAAGAGAGTGAAGCTGTGCTGAGAGCAGCACTAGTAGTAGCCAGGCAGTAGCCCCTCATGCGACTCCCCTCTTTTCATTATCACTGACAAGCTAATTCTTTATTTTTCACTAAGTGCTGCTTGATTTCTTTCTAACTTCAGAAAAATCTGTCTAAATACTTTATCCTTAAAGTTTCAGGGTCTATGTATTAGTTTCCCCTCATGTGTTTGGCAGTGCTCTGTACACCTTGAGTGACATTTTTCCTGTAAAAGGAATATATAAGGAAACAACTCTAGTACTTAGTAGTAATGACCATCCCTCCTGGCATATTTTACTCTCTCTTGGCATCTCTAACAATATTTAAACCATCCCTAAAAAACTATCTACTTAGCAAATGGATCTGCCCATGCACAACCCTTGGCTGATAACTAACTCTCCATCTCCACATGCTCCTCTCCAATTCCCCTACTACCATACTTATCACAGTTCTCAAGCTTACACTATCTTAAACATTAAAAGAAAGTAAAACACTAGACAGTGATTATTTTTCATTGTTAGGACCTTAGTCTTTATGGAACTGTATAAAGTACATATATGTAACAGATCAACATTTATTGCACTCAACATTCAGTCCACTTCAACATTTAGCACAAGTAACAAAAAACTGAGGGTAATGCTACTCAATGCCAGAAGTCTAAACCTAAAAAAACACGCACTCGAGGCACTACTCAGTATGGAGAAAATCGATATATGTGCAGTAACAGAAACCTGATTTAAGGCCCCAGAGAGCACTCCAGCACTACCAGGTTACAACTCATACCATATATTTTGGCCATAGAACAACCCAAACCAAAATACAAAAGGTGGGGGCATATCCATATTCCTCAAGGATACCCACACCTCCAAGTTAGTGGCACAGCATGATGCTTCAGAGATTATCCACGTGCAACTAACAACAGGCAAAACTGCAATTCAAATTGTAGCTTGCTACAGATCACCCACCATGTCCCAAGACCCCCATTTCATGTTTCTGGAAACACTGGGAAACATAAAGATCTTACCAAGCAACCTAATATTGGGTAATTTCAATTACCCAAACATTAACTGGGAGAACTACTCAAGTACAAACTCCCTTGCCCAACATTTCCTAGAATTTATAAACTCAAATGCCTTGGTTCAACTGGTCAGCACTCCCACCAGAGGTGACAACATATTGGACCTGGTCATCACCAACATGGGCGACCGGTGTTCCACACCAGAGGCCAACTCCTCGCTTGTTAGATCTGACCATAAACAAATCACTTTGGATATCCACATTCCGCCCCCACCACTGGACAAGGAAACCACCATGAAAAACATTTCAAAAGCAAACTTCACTTTACTTAAGACCGAGGTGAAAAGTTTCAAAGCCCCCATTCTGAAGGATAATGCTGTCCAAGCTGCAAAATCCTGTACTAATGCATTCTATGGGCACCTACAAGAATGCATGGATCAATTCATCCCAAGCAAACCAAAGACTCACTCCTCCAAGGAAAGGAAACCAGTCTGGTGGAATCCTGCCATAAACAAGCTATACAATAAAAGAAGGAAACTAGTACAGAAAAGAATAAAATCCCAAGAAGGGAAAACATCCCTGATCAGTATCAGCAAGAAACTACAATCCCTCACAAAATCATTCAAGGTTAGCTTTGAAAGAAAAATTGCCAAGGACTCCAAAGATAACCACAAGGCATTCTTTAGCTATGTCAAGAATCTAAGTGGCAATGCTCAAATCTGCTTGGAGTTAGTGCAGAATGGCACAAAATACACTGAACCAACCGATATTACCAACATCCTGGCAGACAGGTTCAGTGCAAACTTCACCCCCCTCTCACCCCCAAAAGGGCCCATAACCATACCAGAAGAATGTCGAGACCATGAAATCACAGACACTCAGGTTAAAACAGCCCTCTCAAAAGCCAAAAACACAGCATCAATGGGACTGGATGGTGTCCCAGACTGTGTCCTACATGAGCTCAAAGACGAACTAACCCCTCACCTAAACATACTGTTCAAACTCAGCCTCTCCACAGGCTATGTACCAATAGATTGGCACACTGCAATGGTTATTCCACTCCACAATGGAGGAGCCACAACAGACCCCGGGAACTATCGACCTATAAGCCTGACTACCTTGGTCTGCAAGGCTATGGAGCGCATCATCATGAAACTCATTAACAGAGACATTGGGAACCTCCAAACACTGGACCCTACCCAGTTCAGCTTTGTTAAGGGCGGATCATGCCTCCTAAACCTGGTGGACTTCTTTGAGACAGTTACCAAGACTATAGATGAGGGAAAGGTGGTACACACGGGTCTATATTATAACATCGAAATCTACAAAGATCAAATGTTATAATATCGAACCCAAAACACTGAAATACGAAAACATCGAACAGTCAGAATAGCAAATTTTTTCCCAGGGGAAAAAAATTGCTATTCCGAGAAACATACACACAACACAAACACACACAAAAAACAGCAATCCACACACATACACTTAAAATCCTACACCTAAACTAAACTTTACATACACTACTAGCTATCCACTTACCTTAACCCAACCCTAACCCTAAGGTCCTTCACTATTGCACACTCACCTCACCCACGCTCTAATCCTAACTCACCTAACCCGCCCCCTAACCTACACACAACAGCACACTTACCTCACCCACGCCTTAACCCTAACTCACCTTACCCGCCCCCTAACCCTAACCTACACACAATCACACACTTACCTGACCCGCGCCCTAACCCTAACGTCCACACAACCGCACACTTACCTGACCCACTCCCTAGCCCTAACTCATCTAACCCGCTCCCTAACCCTGACCTACACACAATCGCGCACCTACCTGAACCCGACCCGTAACGTTCCAACATATCGAATGCTGAAAACAGCAAAGCCACAGCAATGGCCCACCGAATGCTTTGCCTGGGAAAGAATTCAGTGTCCTACACCTTTGCTGTTTGCAGCGTTCGACATTACGGGGTCGATATTATAACATTCGATCTTTGTAGATTTCGATGTTAGAATATAGACCCGGTACACACGGCCTACCTAGACCTCACTAAGGCCTTCAACACCATTCCCATTCTGGTATTATAGACAAGCTCACCAGCATGAACATAAACCCCTACATCACAAGATGAGTTGCCAATTGGCTCATGGACAAAACCCACATGGTGATAGTTGTGGGAGCTAGGTCTGACTCTAAACCGGTTACAAGTGGCATTCCCCAGAGCTCAGTCCTAGGACCCCTCCTGTTCAGCATATACTTCTCAAAGGTACAGGCAAGCACAGGAGGACTATGGCTGACCAAGTTCGCAGATGATTGCAAACTAGGGGCTATAACTGATTCTCTGGCTGACACAGACATCCTCCAAAAGGGTCTCACTGAGACGGATACCTGGTGTCAAAATCATGGCCTCAAGCTAAATGCCAAAAAGTGCATAGTCATTCCCTTTGGAAAAAACAAAGTAGCCACAAACTACCACATAGGTGGTAGTCGACTAAATACGGAAGACGTAATAAGGGATCTGGGGACCCGAGTAGATAGTAATCTCACCTTTGATAATCACATTGCCAAAGTAGTTAGAAAATCCTTCTACGTGGTCCACCTAATCACAAAAGGGTTCGCATCCATATCAAAAGAAGTCATTGTGCCCCTCTACTCATCACTCATCAGACTCATCATAGAGTACAACGCCCCATTTGGGATGTACCTTACAAGACACCTGCAACAGCTGGAAATTCTACTGAAGTACCTCCCGAAGTGGATCACTGGCCTCAAACAGTTGACCTATGCAGCTTGACTGAAGAAACTCCAGCTGTACTCGGTTGCATACCGCCTACACAGAGGTGATCTCTGCCTGACATACAAGGCCATATCCAACCCAGAATTGATGGACATGCTCCACCTAAAGAAAACCTTATCCCCTCTAGCCACATGCTCTAGGGATCTAAACCTCACCACAACAAAAAATAGGACGTGCTGGAGGGATAGATTCTTGTCCCAGAGACTTCCCAGGCTTTGGAACAGGATTCCAATCTACATTAGACAGAGCTCCTGGCTAACACTCTTCAAAAGAAACCTTGACGAGTGGATGGGAAACAGAAAGTTTATCCCGAGGATCACTTTAGTGACTCTGCTGGACAGAGGCACAGGGAACTAATCTAAGGGGGCGACAAAAGCCAACACATTCTGGCTAGCCTTATAAATGCCTTCAGGCAGATAGCCTAGTACCTACCTATGAACCTATGAACCTATCAGAATTTTTTCTGTTAAGCATCTCAAAAACTCATTATAAATGTTGTGTCATAATTGTATAGATCTTTGTTTCTTATCTGTAATGTACTGTTCTATCTGGAGCTTTTCTCCCTGGGCCTCCGCTGAAAAACAACGTGTCCAGTCGGACTTTCCTGGTAAACAAATGTAAAACAAATAAATAAATGTCTAAAGATCAGTTCCCTGTGCTTTCTCCTATTAACCTGGTGAACTTGGGCATTCTGAGGCAGTGTAGCAACTGCCTCATGTACACAGACAACCCTCTCCTCTTACCTCCCAACAATCAGACTTGTGAGAGATGCACTTATATATCCAAACTGGAAGCCATGCACTCTCAAGACAAGACCAGAATAGCTGGTCAAGAGGAGGTCAACACCTGCACCACACCCACATACAACACATAGCCCTCCAGAACACCCATCTTTACAGCTCTCATATAAAAACACAAACCACACACCCACCTTCATGGAGGCTCTCAATGGAAGTCTACCCAAACAGCAGAGACCTTCAGGGCAGAAGCACACTCAACAACCACAACACAGCACAAACCACAAGACACATAGCTCACCTCAACCTAAGCCCCTAAGGCAAAACAGCTTGCCCAATACACTAATCATAGGTGATTCGATAATGAGGCACACTAATGTCCCACTCACTAGGTTGAATAAGGAGAAGGTAACAGTCAGCTGTCTGTCAGGTGCCAGAATCTGACACATAACACATGCACTCAGATCACTCCACAACAAATACAACTAATACTCTGTCACTGTCCATGTGGGTGTGAATGACCTGAGATGCACCTCCCTGGACTACATGAAAAGACACATGGAGGAGCTCTCAGATTATGTGGCCCAGGCAGGTATGACCCTAGCCATGAGCAGCATCCTACCATCACCTAGAATGATACCACAGTACAAGCAGAAAATGACTGACATCAACAATTGGTTAAGTTTATGGTGTCATTCTAAGGGGATCCTGTATCTGTCTGCTGGGATGACATGATGACAGACCTCAATGCTTTTCCAGGCATGGCCTGCATCTGTCACCCCCTGGGTTTCCAGATACTGGCTAAGGCTCTTGCCACCCCTATAGTGCCTTTTTTAGGTGATGTTCCAAAGAGCAAACTACCACTGTAACAGCTATAAATAAATGCAGTCTGAGGGTTATGCTGCTCAATGCTTGAATTCTAAATCTCAAGATGCACTTGCTTGAATCACTCCTCAAAATGGAGAACATCGACATTTGTGCTGTAACAGAGACCTAGTTTAAAGCAGAAGGAAGCACCCCTGCACTACCAGGCTATAACTCATTCCACACCTTTTGGCCCCAGAACATGGACCGAAGCTCCAAAGGCAGTGGTGTCACCAGTCATAAAGGATATGCACACTTCCAGACTAGTAACCCAGTATAACGCAACTGCAACACTTCAGGTACAGCTAACATTGGGTAAGATGGAAATTCAGGTTGTAGCCTGTTTTAGGTCCCCAACCATGTCCCAAAACTCTTACTCCATGTTCCTAAGCACCCTGGAAACTATTAGGGTGCAAACTAACACTCTCATACTAGGTGACTTTAACTATCCCTCCATCAACTGGGAAAACTACTTATGCACCAATACACAGGCCCAACATTTCCTGAAATTCATCAATTCCAATGCTCTGGACCAGCTCATTCTTACCCTCACTAGAGGAAGCAACATCCTTGACCTGGTTATTCCTAACATTGACAACTGTCGCTCTACACCAATACTCAATTCCTCCCTGGTTAGATCTGACCACAAACTAATCACCATGGAAATCCACATTTCACCCACACCCCCCACAAAGGTAACCACTATGAAAAACTTCTCCAAAGCTGACTTTGGGCTCCTAAAAATAGAGGTGGCTAACTTCATGGTACCCATGTCAATGTAAAATAGATGCATGATTGCCAAATCATATACCAATTGACTGTACGAACACACATTTTTCTGCCTTGTCAACTGATTTTACAAAAAAATACAGTTTGAAAACAGCCATGTGACTGTCTTTACTCACTGTAGCAGCCCAGCTTGGTATTCATTATGGAAGAGGAAGTTCTTTGCGACCATTCAACTCTCAATTGTCAAGGAATAGGAAGAATACACATCTCAATGTTGAAACAGGCTGTAAGAACTGTACCTATTAGTTTACAAGTGAATTCTTGTAGAATACTGTTAGAGAGGTTTGGATTGATTTTTATGCTGCATTTAATTACACATACATAGTTTGATTACTTGCTCTTCACTCATAGGGACTGAATGTGAATATATCAAATTACATTGGTTCTATCTCACACAGAGATACAGGGTAGATATAGAGTCTTTAGTCTTCAGAGGCTACTAGATTTACATACTGACAGCTGCTTTCCTGGTTCTCACTGGTTATCTCTTTGAAAGGTGTTATAGCTAAGTTTTCTATGGCCCTTGGGTTCCTCCTGACTTGGCAGGATGAGATATATTTCAGTTGTATATTCCCTACATTGTTTTCTTTCTTGCATTTCCTTTTTTGCATTCACGGAGAGGGGTCGCAGTGTCGCCCATGTTCTCACTTCACAGAAATGTACACTTGTTTTGCTGAGCTTAGATAAAATATTGCAAAATTGTTAATAATCTAGGATGAGATGGAAGGTTTGTGGGGGATTCCATGTGCTGTGAAGTTGGGGAGGTTTATTTTCTGATTTGTCTTATGTAGGCAATCTGAACTTACAGCATACCTCTTAACTGAACAGATTCTCATAGAGTGCTTGGATTTTTGCCTTTTATGTTTGGTCTGTTCTTCATGGAATTTGTGGTGTTTTTTGGATCCTTTACGCTAAATAAGTAAGAACTGAATTCACTAAATGGTGGTAAGCATTTGGGCTTCAGACTTCATATCTTTTTGGAAAATGCACAATATAATAAATGCCTTTTATTCTAGCAACTGTCTAGGTTTATGAGACCAGTGCTTAAGATTTGTCCCTGTTTTGGGGGCTTTCCCCCCATTGTTTTTGGCTTTGTTCAAATTTCGTGTGCTAAGAGGTTGAAAGGTATGACTTGCGGTTTAAATAGCAGGTTGGTTTTCTTCATTGCAGATGGGAACATGGGTCTGGGTTTTGGCCAAGGAGGATTGCAAGCTAAATAGTAGAGGAAAAAGGAAACTATAAGTATGCTGCTTGGGAATATGAAGTGCGTGTGATGCTTTGGGGAGAGGAGACTTATGCACTGCTTAGCTCTTCAGGTTTGACTGTTAGTCGTGCTGTGTTTTTTTTTTGATATGTCGCACATTCTCAGTTTATGTGCACAGGCAGTCACAGGATATGCTGCATGAGTGATTCTTTGTTTTGCATGTACTTGCTGTGCCAGCTATTGGTTGGGGTCTGCATGCTGTTCATTGTCTTTTGGCATTTTACAAGGATTGTTTGCATGCTGGATTACCCTTCTAATTCCTGGTGGTATAATATGACACAGTGGCTATTGACAGGTCCCTTATTACGATTGCTTGGGAGATTTTTGCTTGTTCTCTTTTGGAGGTGTGTTTTGCCAGTCTGTTTAAGATGATTTTTTTCCCCCAGGAGTCAAGTATCTATTGCTTCCCTTTATTGTTCATTGCTGGCTTTCCTGGCTGGTGAATGCAGTGAAGTGTCTGAGATTTTGTTTGGTTTTTGTTTTCCCTGTGAACTGTGTCATAAAAAAATGTAGGGGTCATGGTGCATATTCAGTAGGACTTAATTGCAGGGTGTGAAAACATAGATGGCATTGCGTTTGTTTTGATATAGGGGTAGATTGTTAGTGTGGTGTTGTTCTGGATTGGTTAGTGATGATGACACAGGACATGTTCTGTTACTGCCATTGCTGACTTTCTCTTTGAATCACCAAGTTTTATTGAATAGTATCAGAAGGCAGGGCAGTTACCCAAGAATGGATGGAGAAGTGGACTAAATAGCAACCATATAACACTAATAACAATGTGGTGATCTTATTATTGAACTGATAAAGCTCAGTTCATAAAGTTATGTATTTTAGTACATCTTGGTGTGCATTATCTCTTTTCCTTATCATTGGGCACTGGTTTACAATGCAGATGAAGTGGCAGGTTTTCGTAAAAGACTCAGATTTCTTTAGACTGCTTCAGAAACCTTTTGGTTAATTAATCAATTATAACATCTTTATGATTTCAGTTCTTCAGTGAAATGTTGATTCTTGTCAGCCTGATAGTATAGAACTGCAGCAGGGATGTTATCACTTTTATCATCCTATTCTGAGTACCTACATACATGTTTTGTGAAAAAAAATTTTTTTTCATTCAGATTTATAAGTTTGTTATATGTCAATTGATGTCATGTAAAATCTTGATTATTTAATATATTTATTTTATAACACCTTATTACTAGCATTCTCATATGCCATCTTGTATAGCTTTCGAACAGGTGATATTAATTTTTATGCTGAAATTTTCATGCAATTTAATGTGGATATTAGTGTAATGATAGCTATGAGAGCAGTAATAGTATTGTCATCACCTTTTTTAGTTTATTACAAACTTTTGCTAAGGGGAAAAGTTATAGTTATTGTGTTAAATTATATCATGAATTTATTAGCTTTAATGAGTGTGACAAGAGATTATGGATAATATATTATAGTCTTAGGTTTTAAGGCTAGCAATGATTAGAATTTGATACTGATGGTGTGCTGTGATTTTAACCTCGCTCACTATAATTTAATCTGTACTTTTATAATGTGTATGTAACAGTGTTTTTAAGGCAATCTTACTGGTATGGCAGAGGCAGACTGATTTAAGTAATAAACCATTTTCTTTACTTTTAGTAATTGATATGGTAGGTAACAAAGCTCCATAATAAGGTGCTAGAATGTCTTCCAGAAGAAACCTACCAAAACCTGGCACGATAAACAAAAAAATAAAAAAATCACAAGGCAAATGTCAAAAACAAGTTTAATCCACTAGTAAAATCTTGATAAAATGAATGGTTGAGGGTTTTTGTCAACACAATTCATAACAGTTGACTTCTTCAGATAACTCCTACTGATGTTTCTATGTGTCAAATATTGCTTGTTCATATTTGCATCAATAATTCTAAGACCATGCTATATACAAGGTTTTAAAATATTTCATCTTAAAGCTTACACAATGGCAAACTCAACTGTATTAATATTTGACCTCTGTCTACTGCAGATACATAGATATTAACTTGTTTTATGGTATTAATTTATATAGATATAATTTTCACATTTTTCTAAATATTACAACAACCAAGTAACACAGACAGAACTCCTTAGTCTCACATGAAAGCTCTCGGCTGGATGAATAAAATGCTGCTGACAGTGTGTGTGTAACAAGTGGTTACTGAGATATTGTAAGTTGTTTACAAAACATTACAGATGAAAGTTGCTGTGTTTACTGTGACTTATACAATTTGGTTTAAGACCTAGAATCTAAAGAATACTGCCACTGTAGAAATAATTTGTGCTGAAGAGTTTGCCATCTATTCTTTTATGACCCCTATGGATCCAGAGACATGAACATTTGTTTGAAATGTGAGGACATAATTTGATTCTGTCAAAAAGCTTAGGCTTCACCCACTGGAAGTTACAGTGCAAACTTCCCGAGCTCCATTGGAGTGAATGAGTTTGCAACACAATAACCCCTATTAAAAATTATAATCAATACAAGCAACTCTAATATAACATACAACTTTATAAATATGAACATGTGTAGACAATTCAATACAAATTATAAGCCTTCAGCTTTAGGAGGCTGCTAACAGATCTGTTATCATTAAGACCAGGGAAATCAAGTGAGTTTAAGCACACCTGCCATGTTAATTCCCTGACTTCCAAAATAATTTAAAATGGTCCTCCCCTTGACTTAACAGAAACTGTTTCAAGCCCTGCAAATTTAAATTTAGTGAAATCCTTATATAACATGGAGTGTTATATAAGTGCATTACAGAAACCACTGCTTAAGCACTCTGTTGGTTTTCCTGATGTTAAAGAGGATATTCCCTTTCCAAAAACATCCACTGTAGAAATACATTGACACATTGACTTCAACATTGTCCAAGATCAGATCATTCTAAGGTGGATTTGTAATGGCAGGTGCGTTTAAACTCACTTGATTTCTCTGGTCTTAATGATAACATATCTGTTAGTAGCCTCCTAAAGCTGAAGGCTTATGATTTGTATTGAATTGTCTAGAGATGTTCATATTTATAATGTTTTTTATTGTATTAGAGTTGCTTGTATTGATTGTGATTTTAATATTGAATTAAACATGTTTTTGATATTTGCCTTGCAGTTTTCTTTTTGGATATCGTACCAGATTTTGACAAGTTTCTTCATAGGTTCATAGGTTCATAGATTAGTACTAAGTTAACTGCCCATTCAAGCCATTTTAAGCTTAGCCAATTATCCCTTGTGGAAGAAATTCTAGCAACTTTTATTATTGTTTAATTTTGTTTGTGGCTTGAGCCTTGGTTTTGTCATGATAAAGTTCCATCTGATTATTTTAGTTTAGCAAATCTTTAAATAAGTAAACATGCATTTTAAGTTAGTAAGTCTGATTAAATTACATTGAAGTTAATGGCAAATGTTTAGTAAATTTTTGATATTGCTTACATAGATATTTTATGTATGTTTAATATTTATTAACTAGGGATAAGTAGCATATGCGTGATTGTGATATAACTGATATATTATATTGACTTTTGCTTTTGAAATAAAGATATATAATATAAATGAGCTTTATATACTAATATGTACTGATGTTTAGTTTATTCTTAGACGTAGTAGCACTAGATTGAGATTGGGTAGTGCTAGGATGATGGTTGTGAGTGATTTGCATTATTACTTCATCAAACCAGGAATATTTTATTCCATGTTAGAGGGTGTAAATACTTTTATAATTAGTATGTTCATAGTTAGTTTAATGAACTTGTCCATAACAAAGTATATTAAAATTGGAAGTAGGTCCTTGATTCAAAAGCATAAATTAGCTTTCTTTGAGTTTGTTTTCTTTTAAAGATTTCAGTATATAAATGTATCTCATTAAATGTAAATGATCTTAATAATCCTATGAAGAGAGGTTGTTTAATCAAATATTTAGCAGTAAATAAAGCTCACACTGTTTGTTTTTTCAGTAGGTACACTTGTTAACTAAGGATTAAGATAGATTGTTATTTAAAGATTATCAGTGTTTGTGGCCTGACATCTTAGTTCAAAAAGGAGAGGCACTCATATATTAAAAGAAGTCATTGATTATGCAAAAGGTAATTGATACTTATTCTATTAAGAATGGCATGCTGGGATTGGTAGTTGAAATTAATAAAAAAGCATTACATGTGTATTAATGTTTATTGGTTCTAAGGGGACTAAAAGATATTTAGATATTAAAAACTTATAGTCAAAAGGGAAAATTTTATTGGCTGGTAATTTTAATTGCGTTTTATCTGGAAAAGATAACACTAAAGTAAAAAAACTAGAATATCTCTAGCTGTAGAAAAAAAGCTCAAGGCAACCACCACAGCTAAAAGCATATAATTTATTCAAGATGTTGGATAAGTACTTTCACACTAGGTGCTTCATCAGATCCTGCAACATAATACAATTCCACACATTTAAGTAATATCAACTTAATCAATCAACCAGTAAAAATAGACAATTAATTCATTGATGCCTTTTTTAGGCAAGGCTGAAAAGACAAACCCACCTCCAACACAAAGAAAAAAAACAGGGTAATGCTGCTCAACGCCAGAAGTTTAAACCTCAAGATGCACGCACTCGAGAATCTCCTCAGTATGGAGATTATTAATATCTGTGCAGTAACAGAAACCTGGATCAAGGCTCCTGAAAGCACCCCAGCACTACCAGGTTATACTTCATACCATGCTTTTCGGCCACAAAACTCGGACCAAACCACAAAAGGAGGGGGAGTATCCATATACATCAAAGATACACACACCTCCAGGTTAGTGGCACTGCACAAAGCATCAGAGACCATCCATATGCAACTAACAGTGGGCAAAACTGCCTTTCAGTTTGTAGCCTGCTACAGACCACCCTCCCAAACACAGGAACCCCACTCGGCTTTCCTGAGAACACTGGAAAATATGAAGGTCTCTCCAAACACCATTATATTGGGTGACTTCAACTACCCAAACATTGATTGGGAAAACTACTCAAGCCCAAACACCCTCACCCAACAGTTCCTAGAATTTATAAACTCAAATGCTATGGAACAACTAACTGGTCACCACTCCCACAAGAGGGGAAAACATATTGGACCTGGTCATCACCAACATGGGGTCTCTATGTTCCACACCAGAGGTATACCTCTCATTGGTAAGATCAGACCATACATTAATCTCACTGGACATTCGTATTCCGTCCCCACTCCCAGCCAAGGAAACCACAGTGAAGAACTTCTCAAAAGCAAACTTCACAATTCTCAAAACTGAGGTGAAATCTTTCAAAGGCCCCAGGCCAGTGGAAACTACGGCCCAAAATGCAGAATCCTTTACAAAAGCATTCTATGGACACCTACAGGAATGCATGGAGCATGCTATCCCAAATAAAACCAAGACTCACTCCTCCAAAGGCAGGATACCTGTCTGGTGGACCCTGGCCATAAATAAGCTATATAACAGAAGGAGTAAGCTACTACATGATAGAGCAAAATCCCAAAAAGGGAAGGTGTCTCTGATCAGTACAAGCAAGAAACTACGATTCCTCATAAAATAGTCTAAGGCAAGCTTCGAAAGAAAAATTGCACAAGACACTAAGGATAATCACAAGACCTTCTTTAGTTATGTCAGGAACCTGGGAGGCAACTCCCAGATATGCTCTGAGTTAGTGCAAAATGACAAAAAATATACTGAACCCACAGACATTGCCAACATCCTGGCAGAAAGGTTCAGTGTAAACTTCTCCCCACTTTCTCCTCCAAAAGAGCAAATGTCTGTCCCAACAGAATGTAGCCTCCCTGTGATCACAGATGCACAGGTGAGAGCTGCCCTCTCCAAAGCAAAAAACACAGCATCAATGGGACCAGACGGTGTCCCGGGCTGCGTCTTACATGAGCTGCAAGAAGAACTAAACCCTCACTTAAAGACACTGTTCAATCTCAGCCTTACTACAGGATATGTACCCAAGGAATGGCGTACAGCAACAGTGGTCCCGCTCCACAAAGGTGGTGCCACAACAGACCCCAGAAACTATCACCCTATAAGCCTGACCAGCCTGGTCTGCAAGGCTATGGAGTGTATCATCATGGAAATCATAAACAAGGACATTGGGAACCTCCAGACACTGGATCCTACCCAGTTCAGCTTTGTTAAGGGCAGATCTTGCCTCTTGAACCTGGTTGACTTCTTTGAAACTGTTACCAAAGCCATAGATGAAGGGAAGGTAGTCCACACTGCCTACCTGGACCTCACAAAAGCCTTCGACACAATACCCCACTCGGGCATCATAAATAAGCTCACCAGCTTAAATATCAACCTCTATGTCACAAGATGGGTTGCAAACTGGCTCAGGGATAGAACCCACATGGTCAGAATTGCAGGTGCCATGTCAGACTCTAAACCAGTTATAAGTGGCATCCCACAAGGCTCAGTCCTGGGACCCCTCTTGTTCGGTATATATTTGTCCTAGGTACAAGCTAACACAAAACAAATCCCCCTGCACGGAAGCAATTGCCCGGCTCAAATGAAACAAATTGGCAAAAAAGAAAGCATAGCCAGCAAAGCAGTGACAATGAATACAATATATTAAATCATATTGATGTTATAACATCTAGAATAACATTTAAACAGCTAAAACAAAACCGTTTCGGAAAAACAACACACAGCCTTCATCAGTGTAAAGATAATGACATTCAGAGCTGTTTAAATAAAATAAACTGACAGTCTATTTTGTTGTTAACTAAAAGATGTTCATTTTAAACCAAACAGAACACCCCACCCATTTTAATAATTTTTTTTTTTGGCATTAAGAATGGAATGCCAACCAGTTTTTTTATTTACATTTAAAACAAAACAAATCAATGATCATAAACCCTAAATTTTAAATAAAAGTGTACCAAAACGATGCTTTATATAGATATATTGTTATTGTTTAATGATGGCGTTTTAAGTGATGTTGGCCATAATAAAAACATAAAAGAACTGCAATAGCCAAATAAATAATCCAAATACTGCTGCAATTAAGAAAAGAAAAGAATGAAACATCAAAGCAAGTTGAACTTGCAAAAGTGTTTGATTTATCATGTTTTATTCAATGTAGTGAACAATACATGAAGGAAACAACCTATGAACCTGTTGATATTTTGGTGTGAAAATGTTAAAAAACTGTTTACTAGACCTTTAAAAAGCATTTTAAATTATATTTAAATTAAAAGCATTTAAATTCTTCCAAGACATTGATAAAGAAAGATACAAGATCCGATCATCATATTGAAGATGTCCCATCACATTGAAGAATATTCCAGTGTCTATGTACATTATGAACAAGAGTATTGAATCCAAGTGGTAAGTAGTCAGGAGATTGCGGTGGTCTTCTCCTGGTGTTGGGCTGATCCTGGTGAAAATATGATCCTGGTGACTGGCATTCAAAATGGCTGGCATCTAAAAACCCCTATCCTTGAACCTATTGGTCAAGTCTACTTCTATTCGCAAAATGTTAACTTTTCAGAACAAACAAAATTGGACCGAATGAAAACAATTTGGCTTGGTCTGATAGCACATGGGGGCTGAAAAGAACATGACTGTAAATAAAATTATATTGTAGAGATTTCTACAATATTCTGGTGGTGTTTCCTATATACCTCTGTACTGATAAGTACATCCATAATGTTAGTATGAATATTATATTGTGTTGAAAATGTATATCCCAATCATTATTGTTCAAATATGAATGAAATCCATCAATTGTTCATGTATCCCCGTTCATACATCCATCACCATCGTCATAGCCGTCAAATATATCAAAATAGTGGTCAAAATCCATTGGTTTTTTGGATAAAAAATAAAGAAATATTATAAGCAATAATATCATAAATAATAACAAGAGATAAAGAGATCTGCCCATTGCAATAAAAAGATTGCCCATTGCATTGGAAGCATCAAAGGCAGGCATTACAATAAGTAGCATTGTGCCATATCCTACAAGAAGGTCAAGCTGTAAACCCTAAGCCAATAAGCTAATAAGTCCAATCCTATATGTGTTGTAAATTGAAATAAGTATATTACAAATCCAATTGCATAAAGTGGTATATTAGTACCAGCCAGGTCTGAAACAATGTGTGTGTCTAACAGCCATTAGGGATTGTGTTGTGTGTCCTGTTTGCAGGGATATGTGTGTGTGGTGGGAATGAATGAGGTGTTTGGTCACAGATATACCCTGGCCTGAGGTGTTTGGTCAACCTAGAGATATAGGCCTAATATATCCCCTGGATCTGGACACAAATATACTGAGTGGATGAACTGGATCCTTTGAAATTCAGCAGGTTGGTATAATAAATGAGATCATAATGTCCTTCACTTCCCTGGCAGTATCCCTGGCATGTAAATGAAATTGTTCAATCAGTTCATTAAATATGTATGCATGCAAATTGAATATCTTGAATAAAAAATCTTAGGCTTGCATGAATTCACATATATTCTTTATCTTGTCTACAGTTCCTCTTTATCATAGTCCACCCAGTTTAGTAATTCATTCAAGCAATATTCTTTTTCCAGAATTCCACACAGCATTATTAGGGAAGTGTTATTTAAATATTATTATGTTCCAAAACCGTAGAAATGTAAAAATTCTTAAATAAAGGAGAAAGAAATGAAAAAATGAATATCACTTAGGTGGTGATGAACTTGATTGTTGATACTACATAAACAAAACTGTCACCAAAAAACTATTTTGAACTATAAACTTTAAACTAAAAACCACAGACAGCAAAAACTGATAACATCTTGAGCAAATACATCAAAAGACACTACAAAACCGGGTATAAATGTCAGCCCTTTACTAGATAATGGTTGATGTGTAGGTTATTCAAAATTTGTGGAGACATGTTCAAATTTGTTGTGTATGAATTTATTTATTTCATTGTCGCCATTTTCAACATTAGATGAGAGCCATGTTTTTCTTCCCACTTAGGTACAGGCTAACATGGGTGGACTATGGCTGACAAAGTTCGCAGACTGCAAACTGGGCACCATAATTGACTTTCCAGCTGACACGAGCATCCTCCAAAAGGGTCTCACAGAGACGGATAATTGGTGCCAGAGCCATGGCCTAAAGCCAAATGCCAAAAAGTGCATTGTCATTCCCTTTGGGAAAAACAAAGTGCCCACAAATTACCACATAGGTGGTAATCCATTAAGTACAGAAGAAGTAATTAGGGACTTGGGGACCCAAGTAGGTAGTAATCTCTCCTTTGACAATCACATTGCCAAAATAGTTAGAAAGACCTTCTATATAGCCCATCTTAACAGGAAAGGGTTCACATCTAGATCAAGAGAGGTCATTGTGCCCTTCTACTCATCACTTATCAGGCCCATAATTGAATACAATGCTCCATTTGGGATGTACCTTACCCAACACCTGCAGCAACTGGAAAGACCCTAAAAGTACCTCACCAAGAGGATCAAGGGACTCAAACAGATGCCCTATGCACTTCAGCTAAAGAAACACCAGCTCTACTCAGTTGCGTACCGCCTACTCAGAGGCAATCTGTGTTTGACGTATAAAGCCATGTCCAACCCAAAATTAATGGACATGCTCCACCTCACGAAATCCAAATCCCTTAGAGCTACATGCTCTAGGGACTTGAACCTCAGTACAGAAATAAATAGGACATGCTTGAGGGACAGATTCATATCCCAGAGGCTCCCCTCACTCTGGAACAAAATCCCAACCCCTCACTGACCCTATTCAAGAGAAATCTTGACAAGTGGATGGGAGACCATAAGTTTACCCCTGGGATCTCCTTTGTGTCCTTGCTAGACAGAGGTACAGTAAAATAACCTTAATATGGCTACTTTCTGTGACCTACTATACAGAGGCACAGTCAACTAATCTAAAAGGGTGGCAAAAGCCAAACACACTCTGGCTAGGCTTATAAGTGCCCTAGGGCAGATAGTCTAGTATCAACCTATGGATCTATGTGATCTGCATTTTCTCAATACTGGTTTTAAAGGCACAGATGCATTCAGTCCAGGCGTTTTGTCAGATTGCATCCTTATGATCCATTTTGTTTCAGCTAGTTCAACCCTGTTATTATGAACTCCCCCCTCCTATCAACTGGCATGACCTGCAGTACTAAAAACTCAAACTGATGCCCTGGATTAAGAGAAATGTGCTTAACTAGTGCATTCAATATATTAACATTCTTAATATCACCAAGGTGCTGGAGGATGTGTTCCTTCAGCATCCTGGTGGTCTTGCCTATATAGAAGGAGGGGCAAGATTTGCAACTTGCCAAATAAACCAAATATCTAGATCTGCAATCTGCCTAAATCTTAGGTGTAAAGATGAAATCAAGGAATGGATGCTGGAACTCAGTAGCCTTGGCTATATGTGTGCATGCTCTACAATTCCTACAAGGAAAGCTACCTTTCCTAATTGAGTTCACAGATGTAATTAAAGTGGTAGTATAACAGAGCTTCTGCTTAAGACAATAATTATTCTTAAAACTATAACTAGGTCTACCACCAACTATCTCTCTGATGGCATCATTAGTAGATAAAATAGACCAATGCCGGTTAATAATTTCACATACTTGGTCAATATTATTGCTATACATCAGGGGTAATCTAAGAATGCCCAGTACTTGCCTAGAGTCCCCAGATGTATGCTGATGGTCCCATGTTCTAAAGATAAATGGTTTACCTTCGGTTCTTCGCTTATCTAAAACTCCAGCTGAAATCTCTTCTAAAATATGCTGTTGATACACCCTGTGCAGAAGATCACCGTTTAATCTACCCATAGCTCGCAAAAAGTCTGCTTCTTCTGTATAAAGTCTTGGCATCTTCAGACGCTGCCCCTTCACAATGTTACCAGAAATGTGTTGTGGGTGCATACTGGGGTGATGTAAACGTGCATTCTTTCTACAGGGCTTTCTATATAATGAGCTACTAATACAACCTTCCAACAGATCTATTTTCACATCAAGAAAATCTATGGAAGTTGCCAAAGACTACAATATAAATTTAAAACATTCACTATTATTTTCAAGATAACAAACAAATTCCTGCAAACTTGAATGCGTGCCATGCCACAAAATAAAAATGTCATCCAGAAAATGCCTGTAAAACAATTGTGAAGGGAAGGCATGTGCTGAGAAGACAACCCTGCTCTCCAAGTCAGCCAACACTAAGTTAGCATAACTGTTTGCACAGGGTGTCCTCATGGCCACACCCTTCTTCTGTCTGTAGAGGATATCATTGAATAAAATCACATTATTATATAAAACCAGCCCTAAAAGTGAACCCAATAATTCAATATATTCAAAACAGTAATCTGCATTCTCAGTCAAAAATCTCTTCAAGGAGTTTATTCCTATTACATGGGGTATCACTGTAAAAAGTGTCTGTATTTCCATCGTGACAAGTCTCACTTCCTCAGTAAAACTACCATGGCACCTCATAAAGTCCCCCAAGGAACGCAAAAATGTTCTGTATCCCTTAACACAGTATCAGCTTTAGTTAGCAAAAGCTTAAGTGAGCTTTCAATAAAAATCCATATAAATTAAGTAACCCATCCCCTTCCTGAAACTATAGGTCATAGGCGTGGGTTAACTAAAGTCTTGTGTACCTTGGGTAGACCATGGATAATCGGAGTCATTTGTTTGTCAACTAGCATAAAGTCATACATGTCCTTAGTAATGGTTGAATCCATTAAAAACCCATACAAAGTTGTGTGCACATTTCTAACAATTCATTCCATGGTAGCAGTTGTAATAACTTCATAAATTTCTGTGTCACTCAACATAGTCTGCATACTTTCATTATAAAAGGAAAAATCTAAAAGTACTACCGCCACCTCCTTTATTAGCTGGGCGTATGGCAAGCCTAGTGTCACCTCACAACTGTTGCAGGGCAAAAGCTTCTTCTCCAGTTAAATTGTAAAATTGTGTATCATGTAAACCAGAATCAACAATATCCTTTTCAACCAACTTGACAAAAGTGTCTAATAGTGGTAGTAATTGAGGATTAAACAAACTCGAGCCTTTCACTGAGCTCATTGGTAAACTCTGCTGATTTCCAAACAATAACTTTAATGCTATGTTCCTCGCAAATAACTTAATATCTATAACAAGTTTACTGACCTGTGCTCATCGAGCTGAAACAAAACTCAGTCCTCCATTCAACAGACTTAACTGGGAAGCAGTTAATTTGACCGATGATAAATTAACTACCAACGATAATTCTTCTTGAAGCATGAGCGGTGTCTGGAGCCCTCTTCCTCTGTGGTCATTTTCCTCTTCTTCCGTCCCTGCTGGGAAACCGCCCCCTCCCATTAGTTGGAAGAGATCTGAAAGGGGCAGGCAAGCCTGGAAAGGCCTTGTCAATGAGTAAAGAATTATTTATGTCCTTGGGTCTAGCACCCCCCTGCTGGTGTTTGCTCAGAAGACACTTTCTTAGTCATGCTGCTCATAACATTCATAACATTCAGAGCAATAGATGTGTCCTTATGTTGCTCCATGTTAGATGCAATCACTACTTCTGGATCAGATTCATGGAGCTGTTGTGTAATCAAAGGAAAAGTAGGGCTTGAGTGTACATTCACGGTATTTCTGACTTACCAGCCCCTTCGGTACCACTGGGCAAAATGAAGATATGTCCATTCCTAAAATCAGCATAATCTCGCTAAAGCTTTTTCTTTTTCTGCAGCTGCAGCCTGTCATCATAGGCTAACACATTATGTATTACGTTATCAGTTTCATCTGCATGGCAAGGATCTCTGAAGTTATCATATAGTTCTCTTTGTAAAGCTTCCATTTCACCAGATAATTCTTTCTCAAGCAGAGTAAAGAAATCAGTGATAAGCTTGATATAATTAAAGCTTAATTCCATATTAAGCACCTGCCATTGCTTATGTAAGCCTGGAAAAGTCTCACCGTAAGTGGGCATATGAAGGATACGAAGGTCTCTATGGATGACTCTATAATGCATACATGCATCCAAGTGTAGGCACTGCCACTGTAACCTTTTTAGTTTATAGATGCCATTCACAAAATCTTTCAACTTAGTTTTAAAAACATCCCAATCATGTCCATCTGCCACTGTATCATCACCTGTTAATTCAAGTCTTAAGAGCAGATTAAAGCCCAAGTTAAGAAGCTGCTTAAACCATCCATAATTAGTATTCCCTTCTTAAACCATCCATAATTAGTATTCCCTTCATTGGGATGATAACTCAGTTTGATCCACAGCTTTAGGTATGTGCTGCTGAGTGACCACAATATAAACAAAATAAAATAAGAAAAGCAACAACAGCAGCCAAAGGTCACCAATATGAGAAATTGTATACTGTAGAAAAAAGCTCAAGGCAACCACCATGGCTAAAAAGCATATCATTTATTCAAGATGTTCGATAAGCACTTTCACACTAGGTGCTTCATCAGACCCAATACAATTACACACATTTAAGTAATACCAACTTACTCAAGCAACCAATAAAAATAATCTCTAGCTGCTAAACATTTAGACCACTTCATAAATTCAGTGAATTTATAAGACACATGTGATTTAAAATTGTCAAAATCTCTTAACTACAGACATTACTCATTTAGATTTCACACACAAAGAAATACAAAGTTTTTACTTCTAGTGCGTTATATTCTAAAAATGATGAAGTACTAATAATTTCTTGTACTTTTAACATCACTATGGAATCTAAGGATTCAGTTTTTTTTTTTGTTTGTCAAACAATTCCTGCTTATATTACTAAAATTAAAAGATTTAAGGAATGTTTTCAAATTAAATGAATTAAATTTATTTATTGAAATTAATAATATTGGTGAAGTTACTGATGCTATTTTGTGGGATACGTTAAAAGCCTATTTAGATGGCAGAATTAAGAGTTGGTATCTTTATAAAAGAAAGAAGTGGGATAAAGAGTTAACCGTTTTACAATCAAAAATTGATACATTAAAATTATACTTAAAACTTAATGAAAAGATTGTAAATTCTGAATTGAAAGGCTTAAATCAGAAAAATGTAGAAATATTGCATCATGACATTTCAATAAACATGGAAAAATTTAAATTACAGTTCAATTCTATTTGCATAGATTAGCTATTAGATCAAAAGATTAAATAATATATATCATATTAAAAAGATTACATATAAAGTTAAGAATAACTTTTAGAAAGTAACTGATTTAAACGATATAGAGAGTTTTAGAAAATATTATGATCTAAGTAATAATAATAAATTATGATCTAAATAATAATAATAAATTAACCATAGATAACAGTGATTTAACTGACAACTTTATAAAGGAAAATATAAAACATAAGTTAATTCAAGAGCATAATTTAATATTAGATACATCATTCTCCTTTAGGGAACTAAAAGGACAAATTAAAAATATAAAGAATAATAAGGCCTCTGGTCTGGATAGCATAACTCCTGAGTTCTATAAAATAATTCCTGATCTTCTGTTTTTTCTGTTGACTTTTCCTGGTTAGGGGTCACCACAGTGGAACTCCGGTCCGCTAATGATTGGCAGTAGATTTTTTTTTTATGATGCCGAAGTGCCAGCCCGATGACCAACCTTCAACAAAGACACGCCCAGTCATGCATGTCTTTCGAACGCCACTCGACCTGGGGAGGACATGCAGACTCCACACAGAAGGCGCTCCAGATGTGAATCAAATGGGAGAATCTCTTGCTGAGAGGCAACAATGCTGCCGCTACACCTGATAATATACTAAACGTTTTGTTAAAAGCATTTGAGGAAGTTAGAAATATGTCATATATTCTTCCCTTTTAAAATTTGTCATTGATTTCACCTATTTTGAAACAGGATAAAGACCCACAATTATGCTCCTCTTATAGCCCCATTTCTCTTTTAAATGCTGTTTATAAAATGTTTATATCTATACTGGAGAAAAAATGAAATATGATGCCAGGTTTAATTTAAGATGATCAGACTAGTTTTATTTTAAATAGTAGTGTACATCATAACATTATAAGACTCTTTTCATTAATAGATGTTACTAATAAAAATAAAAAAGAACTTTCAAATTATAAGCTTAGCCTTTGATAATGCTTTTGACTCTGTACATTTTTTTATTTATTTAAAGTGCTCAAAGATTTTATAATGAAGTTGTATAAGAACTCTATATTTTGTTAAAATTGGATCCTTTTTTTTATCTAGCTCCTTCATAATATTAAAAAACACAAAACAAGGATGCTTTTTGTCTCTTTTGTAGTTTGTTTTGTCGATAGAGCCTTTTTCTAGTTTTATTAGAACTAATACAAAGATAAAGGGTTTTTCTGTAGATGATAGTTATACTTCTAAAATTTAATTATTTGCTGGTGACATCTTATTAAGATGTGGTGACATTGATTAACAAGTGGTGACATTGGATCTTCATTAGAACGTGTTCTTAATTCAATAAAATAATCTGAGATGATTTCATGTTTAAATTTTAATCATAATAAAACAGAAACATTGCTTATTAATAAAAATACTTTCTTATCAAATTGAAATAACTGGTAGAATATGCAACTTAAATATTTGGGTATTATTATAAAAAATCTAGCTGGAAAATTTTGGTTATGATAAATAAAAAAAAATACAATACTAAAACTAATTGATAATTGCAATATTTTTTTCTTTTTTTACAATGGAAGATAGACTTACATTGATTAAAATGATAATTTTACCAAAATTCTATATACAGTTGTTGATTTTACTTCTGTCCAAAAAGATTCTTAAATACTTAAATTCTATTTTACTGGTATCTTCAAAAACCAAGAATAGCTTTTGGCTGGCATGTAAAAAATTGGGAAGAAATTGGTATTGGTTTTCTTAATATTGAATTATACTCTTAATCTACCATTATAAATATAGTAAGTCATTGGCTAAATTCTTCCAATATTTCAAATTGAAAACTTTACATGAAGTAATTTTAGTTTCAAACTGTAAACTTGAAATAAATATTAATTTGCAATCTGGCTTCAATAGAATATATTGAGTCCTAGAGTATTTTTGTTTGAACACAAAAAATTATTCTGTTTCTACACCTTTTGTTAATTGTATTATGACTACATTCAGGATAGTTATGGAAACTAATTACTTTGCCAAAGAATTATTAGTTCTAATGTTCCTATAGTCTATACTAAAGGATGTCTGGAAACATTTAATCTAATTAAAATACTTGATCTTAAAGAAAATTATTCAAAATGCTGGTATCAGTTTCTAGATGGCACTAAATTACATTCAGCTGACCACCTATTGACTATATATAATATAGAGAAAATAGTTGTTTAAGTATACAAATCTTTAAGGAATGTAGTAATAATAAAATAAAAACATATTATTAAATATGAATAAGAAACATCCCTAAAATGTTGGATTTTTTCTATAAAATTAATAGTGATGCGACCGAAAATAATTCTTATTTAGCAATAATTTATAGGATTTTAAAGAACTGAACTATAGTCTTTGATTTGTCATATTGGAATTATTCAATAAAAAAATAATGATTATTTTTTTAGATATGAATGAAAAATTATCTTTGAAATCTGTAGGTAATCCTGCCTCATCACTTTATTGGAGAATGTTTACTTGGAAGTACTTGCAGAGAATCTATTTAACTCCTCATAAGATTGTCTTAATTATAAAACAGAGAAAATAAAATGGAGATGTGATGAGGTTCTAGATGTTCCATTTTGATCAGAGTTCAGAAACTTTGCTATAGCTTTGTGATCAGGCAATTGTACTGTTACAAATTCCTTGATTTTATTTAATGACCCAATTCCAGATTCCATACCAAAAACACAAAGGTTTCTCATTTGGTCCATTCTGGGTATTGCCAGAAAAAAAATATTACAAAGAATTGGAAAAGTAAAAATATCCTCTCTTTTGGGGGGTTCAAGAATGCTGCTGTTCTGTGAGCACTGCTAAAACCTAGCTCTCAGAAATACCCTGGATTAAATAAACCCAGAAGACAATGCAGAACACAAAAAACACAGAAATTAGAGTAAATATCTATTTCTGATAACAAACAGCAATCAAAGGAAGGGAAAAATGCAATAGATTCCTTTTAAATATGACAGGGTTAACCAGGATTTTGTCAGATAACTGGAACTGTGATACTGAGGCACTGCTGTTACACATAAAATCTGAAAACTCTCTTAGTTGCAAGATGTCAAAAGAAAAAAATAATATGGAGACTCTGACAACTAAGACCAAATTCTCGGTTCTAACCTCACCAGATAAGGACACAACTCCAAAGAGACAAAGGACAAATAAACAGTGAGATAATATTAAATCTACAAGTAAAACAAGGACAGACCAGCCAGCTAGCCTGGAAGGCATTAAAACAGCCTTACTACCTATGCAGCAAGCAATACAGGATCTAACCTTATAGTTTCATTTGGAGATTCACTTAATCAAATATTAACCAGAGTTGAAAACTCAGAGGCAAGAATACTTGAAAATGAAATAAAAATGGATTCTATAGTGCAGAGAACTGATTCCCATGACAAAGAGCTGAAAAGCATACAAGCAAAAATAATAGACCTTGAAGCAAGAGCTTGGAGAAACAATATTATCAGAAGGGGAATACCTGAAAGTGTGACTCATAACAGCTTAAAACCAACTATTAAAACATATTTAAATCCCTGCTGGATGACCCTGAAGAAACACAACATGTGATAATAGAGAGCTCATAGAGCCCTGAGAGAAATGCAATCTCTTCTGAGACCAAGACCTGTCTATATTAAAATCTTAAACTACCAGGATGTAAATAAAATACTTTTTGCAGCTAAAAGAAAGGGGCACTCACCTGGAATGGTAATATAATTTCCTTGGCTCAAAACCTGCCCATCCAGATAAGGCAAGCAAGACAACTTCTGTCTCCATACTGCAAGTTTCTAATAGAAAAGTAAATTAAATTCCAGATGAAATACCCAAACCTTCTCACTTTCTGTATTGCTGATCCCAAAGAAGTAAAACAAACATTTCTAGCCATTTTTAAGCAGATTCCACCTTCTGAAACTAAATAAAACATCCAGAAACTGAAAATGACTCGAGTGAAAAAGCGACAGAATTATGAGTGTTTTGGATGGGATACCATCTCTGAGAGTCTCCCCTTGCTTCCTAGGCCCTTAAAACGATTATGGGAGCCATGAGGAACACAGGAAATGCAAAAGAAAACCAGGTAGGAACTAAAATACAACTGCCATTTCCAATGCACGCCTTATGAATGAGCTCCACTTCCTGGGAATCTGGTATGTAAATTAATTCCCCTTTCCAGCTCAAAAGGATCCATTGCAATTCCAAAATGACCTGTAATGAAGACACAGACACAGCAAGGCTAGGAAATGACTATTGTCTTAGAAATGCAAAAATCAATTAAAACCAACTAAAAGATAAAACCTGACTGAGAAGATGACCAGAAACCTGCATAACAAGAATCTGATGTCTAAGGTACTGTTTCATTAAAACAATCACTGAGGCTTTGAATCTCTTATTAGGACTGATTATGTAGAATCCAGCCTTAACTACTGGATGAGAGACTGTCTGAATCTGCTTACTTAAAGGCTGTTTGACAGAAATACTGTTGTCTGATTAAGATAACTGAGATAACAATAAAAACACTTTAGAAAAGTGAGAATACCTGATCATACTAATATTGACTTTTTTTTAACTGCAGAAAGTATGATTATAACCTAAATATGCAGACTATACCAAAATATAAAACATTTTTTTCTCTCCCTCACATTCTTACTTCTCTCTATAGGTGCCAATAACATAAGCTGTGTGCATATCAGGCTGTTACAATAATCTGTATAACAACTAAAACAGGGAAGTTCTTTACTATAATAGATAGAAGGAGGGAAAGAGAAATATAAGAAGAACTATGTGACCAGGATAACCCTTATTTAAAAGGCATGGTATATTGTAAATATGTGACCAGGACAACCCTGGTTTAAAAGGCATGGTATATTGTAAATATGTAACCAGGACAACTCTAGTTTAAAAGGCATGGTATATTATAAATATGTGACCAGGACAACCCTGGTTTAAAAGGCATGGTATATTGTTGTGTATCTTGTTTTATCTAACCGAGGATTTGAATACTAACACGTTGTTTACAAAATGTTTTATCAGAAGGATTACGTCATAAACAAAAAAGTTATAAGCTATCTTTACACATTACTATAATTGTATATAGGTTAAAGCAAAAAACTAGGGATATGATGTAGCAGTGCTTTTTTAGGGAACTAGTTTGGTAAGCTTTGTTAGTATTGTATATAGTAACGTAAGGAGGATACCATGTTTTATACCTATGCACAAAGAGAATACACAACTTAAAAATAGGGAAATTTATAGTATACAACAAATTCACATTGTATTCCCCTGGTTATTCCTGGTCCAGGGATATGGTGGTTAGGCACAGGGAGGGGACGGGGATAGTTCGATGCTTTCCAAAAATACTCTATAGCAACACATACAAAAATCATAAATACAAGTTAACACATACATCAGGCAAAACAAAATTTTTTAACACATAAATGTGGAAAATTGAGATATGGATTGTTAAAGGACTACAAAATAAAGAAAATAGGAAATTGTTTCTGCACCTTACCTTGAAATCCAAAGCCAGTGTTATATTGATACAAGAAAAGCATTTAACTACAGAAGAATGGTCAGATATTGGTAAATAGAAGTGGATTAGACAAATTATAGCATCAGAGGGTAAGACTAACAGTGCTGGTGTAGCAATAATAATCAAAAATCAATTTCAAGATAAAATACTTGAAACTAAAAGTGATAAAGAGGGAAGGTGGTGTTATGTAACTTTCACCAACCCAGTATTACCAAATCCCATAATGGTGCTATATATATATATATATATATATATATATATATATATATATACACCCTGTAACAACCAACATCACTGTATTATGTCACTTTACCCAATCTTGAACCAAATTAAAGATCACTATATAATTATTGGAGGTGACTGGAATACATATCAAAACCTAGAAAAGGACAAATCTAACCCGACCATATCTCATAATAAACAAGCTACAATAGCTCTAAATGAATTTAAACAAGATTTTAAACCGTATAACTCCTTCAAGTATGGGAATAATGACAATACAACCAGGAAGTTCACATTCTATTCCCAATGCCACAAGATGCGGTCAAGAATAGACTACTTTTTAATCTCAGACATACTTATAAACATAGATCCCTCAATAGTCATACACACCAGATTTTTCTCGGACCATTCCAAAGTTACACTGAATATCAACTGGGACAATATACCTAGCAGATAGAGGTCACAACTGGTCTTTAAATCCTAATCTGCTTACCAAAACAGATATAATAAAAGAAATCGGGGACATATTAAAAACATCCCTTGTAGATGTCCCAACCTCACAAGTCTCAATGGACATAGAATGGGTGGTGGCCATAGCACTCATCAAAAAAACAACATATTATAAAAATAAAATACAACTAAAAGAGGAACACACCTTGAAAGGGAAGATAGAACAGCTTGAAAGAGAATTACTAAATAACCCTAATAATCAAACGGAAGTTGATCTCCTAAAAACACAAAGAGACCTGTATATGTTAGAGAACAGAAATCTATATTTTTATGAGGCAAGAATGTTAGCCAATTATGCAGAAGAAGGACACATTCCCACGAGAGCTTTGACCAGAATTATCTCACAACATAAAACTACCTCAAATATAGTAGAAATAAATTACAGGGACAAAAACTATATAAAAAATGAAGAAATTATCAAGGTATTCGAGCAAATATATTATCAAATATATGGAGAACAGACATTACAAGCCTCTAGGGAAGAAAGGACTCTTTTTCTTCAAAAAATAAAATTTCCAAAACTTAGAACAACAAAAAAAAATTAATGGAACATATTTCTATTAATGAGATAATCACAACATATAAACATTTGAAATCACACAATGCCCCCGGACCAGATGGACTTACTTCAGAGTTTTACAAATCTTTCACTCCCCTTATTGCTAAAGTACTATATCATGTGCTGAACTATACAATAAATAATAACATAAATGATATTCACTTTAATGCCTCCAAAACTATTTTCATATTAAAAGAACACGCAGATCCCAAAAACCCAGATAGTTATAGATCCATCTCCCTTTTAAATATAGATACAAAGATCCTAACTTCGATACTCACAAACAGATTAAAAAAACCTAATAGATAAAATCATTTCTCCAGATCAATCCTGGTTCACACCACATAGACAGACCAGTGATAACACGCTAACATTCCTTTGAAAATCAGAAGAACATGAACATTTATGCAATGGTAGTAGATGCCCACAAGGCATTTGATAGGGTCAACCGAGAATTCTTACTTCAAACATTACCTTATTTTGACATACCTAACAACTATGTACAGATTATTCAAATTCTCTATAGTAATTCCCATGCATCCCTTTACATAAATAAAACGTGGTCAAAGAGAATCTCGATAAAAAATGGAACAAGGCAAGGATGCCCACTATTGCCTTTTCTATTTAACTTATACTTAGAACCACTGTTTTTATATATTAAACAAAATGCTTATCATAATTCCCCCCTCAATACATAACCTCAAAATATATCTTTCTGCTTTAGCAGTCGATTTAAATATATAGTTCACTACACCAAACTCTGATATGACCAAAATAATAAATGCAATTAAATAATTTTCCTGTATGTCTAATTACAAACTAAACCTTAACAAAACTAATATATTCCCTTTGAGGCCAAACAGGCTTATTTCATTGATACCACTTTTAGGCACCATAAAAATAAAGGATGAAATTAAATACCTGGGAATCACTTTTTTTCAAAACAATAAGGAATTCTACCAACATAACATAACTCTTAAATGACAAAGCATTATACAAGACTGTACAAGGTGGAATAATCTTAAGCTTCCATTTCTGACCAAAGTCTCAATAATTAAAATGAACATACTACCTAGGCTAACGTATATATTTATGACATCACAAATACCTATACATAATAAATTCTTTAAACAAATTCATACCTCCCTAGGAAAATTTATATGGGATCCTAAAAAGACCAGAATCTTGTACCAGAAACTAACACTCCCCAAAAACAAAGGGGGTCTGAACCTACCAGATTTTAAAACTTATTACTCTATTATCCACACAAACAGAATACTGAGAATAGCAGAGTATAATCCATGAGCAAAAACTTGGTCACCCTTATGGGTGATAATATACTACAGATACATCAGATCACTAGGTATCAATACCAAAGTATTTCCCTTTTTCAACAAAAAATTATAGAGCCTCTATAACATTCTATCAACATTATTCCTTAAACCTGTGGCAAGCTCTGATAACATTACAACCCCTCCATAAAAATCCTAATTTAAAAAAAAAAATAAGATGCTAGATTTAGATTCCTTTCCCCAATTAAAAGAAAAAAGAATACAAGATATCTACCCACTACTTAATTGTACTATCCAAGAAATGAGAAATAATCTGAATCTACCTAAGTCTTATGTCATAATGCTTAGACAAATCAAAGAGATGTGTTCCAGTTACCTCCAAAACCTTACCATACCCGATAGTGACAAGGAAAAATGTACTCTGCTCTGGGAGACTATCCTCATGACAAAGACAACTATAACAAACTCATACAAAATGACAGGGGAAATCAAATTCCAGAAAGACCTCTTTTCTCTAACTATTGGAGGAAAATACAACAATCTCTGGATGACCACCAGATACAAAATGCAATTAACCTGACACTGAAAAGCATAACACTTAAAAAACTGTTGTATACACAGCTTATGATAAATAACAATGCATATTTCACACCTGCATTACTACACAAATTCAATGCAACAAAATCACCATACTGTCCACACGGCAAGGATCAGATAGCAGACTTAATGCATATATTTTGGAGTTGCAAATTCGTCTATAAACTCTGGAATTCACTGAAATTGCAATTACAAAAAGGGGATATGAATCAGCACTTTCATGGGAATTTACCATATTACATATTCTCCCATCTAACTTCTCAGTAAAACAAGCAAACTCACTTATAACCATATTCTCATTAATGAAACTATATATAGCCATCAAATGGATAGACTCTATGAACATCTCTTGGGAGGGTCAACTTGGGAACAAACCTTTAATATCATACTAGCATAAAACATCATGCACACTATAGAATAATGTGTTATAAGGGAACCTAGTAATATACTCACAAATTCACAACAAAATTTGATATTGCAAACATTAATGTATGTGTTGTCTTTATCATGTTTCAACTTGCTTGTGAAAGCATCTATGTATATAGTGTAAATAGGTTTGTTATATGACCTTCATGTTTCTATATTGACTACGATGTATAACTTTCTCTTATGGTCATGTTGTAAATATCAAAATTTTTGTGTCTTTTATAAATGCAAAATGAAAATAAAAATTATTGAAAAAAAATATCCTCTCTTTTACTGAATTTGTTTACTGAACTAAGACTGTCCCCGGGATTCATGAAGCTTGCACCAGGTGCAGGCATAGCATTGGCGTTCTAACACCAAAGATGGCTGCCGAGCGATTCAGGTACGAGCCATTCCCATGTGGACTACCTGCGCACGCTATGCCCGCACAACTCCTGAGCCTTGTATGCTAATTACCCCATTTGCAGCAGTGTAGCATGCAAATGAAGGTATGTAGCAATTCAGGAAGTGGTGCAGGCATAGTGTAAGCATGCAGAAATGTAAACCGTAAAAAACAGTTTACATTTTTACAAACATTAAATCGGAGCCATGACAGCCAACAAAACACATGTATTATATTGTTAATATATGCCCATGGCTAAATATATAGCCATTGGCATAAAAAAATGTACAAAATATAAAATTAATGTTTAATATACATAGTCACACTATCAGGACGTGGAAGAGCAGGGCAGCAGTGCGCAAAGGGGATAGCAAGGAATATATAAAAATATAGAGTAAAACCGCAATGAAACACATATCATGATTTCCCCATAATAGTCAATGGCAGGCATGCTACACCATACTCATGGCACAAGGGTTGCTAAGGGGCAGTGACAGTGTTATGCACAGTAGCTTGGAATTAGTAGGCAATGCCATGCAAATGAGAAGAGTAATAGTGAATTGCAGATTCCCCGCTGGTGTAAGAATGCACCTCACAGTGTAACGTTATAACACTGATGTGAGCCCTTGAGATAAAGATGACATCAAGAGAGGGGTGTGTTACCATTGCTGTAAGCACATTGGAGCATTGCTAAACTGGTCTGCCCCTAGCTAGGCAAAGCTGCAGGATAGGGGAGTGTCAAATTGCCCATAGCTTTGCTTAGCTGAGAGTACACAAGGTAACCAAGTATGCATGTGAACGGAGATGAAAATGCGCGTAAACCCCGTAAACGGGTATGTGAGGCATGCACTGCAGCTGAAACAAGAAGGATATAGGAAAGAAATAAGGAAATGCTGCAGCAGTAAAATTGGAGTACAAATGACTAATTAACACCTAGGAGCCTACAGTGGGCCTTTGACAACAGCTAACAAGGCTGCAAGCAACTACCTGCAGAACAGGGAAGGGGAGGGGCTGTACTGCAAAGAAAACAGCAAAATGTCAAAGCAGAACAAAGGCGATATGCAGTATATCAGCTACAAGTTAGATTTCGCCATGACTGGGTAGGGAAAGTACAAAACAAGAAAGACGGCAGGTGGATGCATGCCTTATAATGAGAGAGGATCCAGGGCTAAAAGTGAATTAAAGGGCAACAGATTAATCAAGGCAGGCAAGTAGATCTCCACAGTAAAGGCCCCACACATGCAGTACTCATTGCAAAACCCATAATTAAGACACGCAGCAGCTGGAATAGCTCATGTACACCCACTTACATCAGCAGCATCCATAGCACAATACTATAAAGTGTAAAAGCACCTCACACACATTTGTGTATTCACATACACTGTGCACCAGTGGTGAATACAGACAAGGAACTTTTATTATGTACATTTTATGGGCTGCCATAGCTGTGATTCACCAGCATGTGTTGGAGACTGAAGGTGGTGTGAAGAATGATGCACACAACCACCACAGGCACTAGAGGAGGAGGAGAGTGTTCAGACCCAGGGTAACCTACCAGGGGCTACATGATCTGGAGATAGTACAGCATTACAAGGTGGACAGGGACACCCTACAGCAAATTGTGGAGCTGTGCTGGTCATGCCTCAGGGCCAGAATAAAAAGAGGGGAACCCATCCCAGTGGATACAAAGGTATGTGTAAGCCTGAGAATAGTAGCTACAGGTACCTTTCAAAGACCAACTGGAGATATCATGGGTATCTCACAGACATCAGCATCCAGGGTACTACACCAGTTCCTGGATGCCATAGTACCACATGCCAATGAGCACATATACTTCCCCCGAACGCAGGCAGGGTTTGCCAGCAACATGCATCTCTTCCACCGTGTGGCAGAATACACAGAGGTACTGGGTGCAATAGACTGCACACACATACACATCAAGTCACCGCCTGGTGATCAGGGTAGGCACTACACAAACTGCAAGGGCTACCCCTCCATCAACTGCCAGGTCATGTGCAATGCCCAGGGCATTATCATGGATGTGTGTGCTGACAGCCCTGGAAGCTATCATGACTCCCACATCTGGCATGCCTCACATCTGTATCAGTTATTTGCCAGGGGGGACATCCCAAATGGCCACATGGTGGGGGATGCTGGCTATGCACTGGAACCATGGATGATGACTCCCATCTGAAATGCACACACACCCATGCAGAAACACCATAATGATGCACACGCACAAATTAGAATCATCATAGAACATGTGTTTGGGATGCTGAAATCATGGTTCCATTGCTTGGACATATCTGGTGGAGCCTTACAGTACTCTCCAGGCACATGTGCCCACATCTTCATAGTGTGTGCCATGCTACACAATATGGTCCTGCAGAAACAGCTGCAACAGGGACAGAATTGTGAAGGCCCGCACAGCCCACCACCATTGCCAAGGGCCCCACAGGCACAGAGGTACTCAGACAACAAACACCCTGAGCCAGCCCCAGTAGGCAGACGGAGGCATGCCCAGTATGCCCATGTCTTGGCAAAGAGGAAACGTATAGTACACACAGTGATACTGTAGCACATAGGGACCGACACCTTTCTCCACTTGCACACACAGTAAAAATGGATGGCACATGCACAAAACTACCTGTAAATTGTCATGTATAGGCAGTCTACTGTGTGCATCCAACATAGGCAGCCCTCAACTATTGCACAAATAACAGCCATTGGCACAAGGTAAGTCAACACCTGAACAGTAAATTAAGCTATCAGCATATGCAGATACTGTATGTATAGATTCATAGGTAGGTACTTGGCCAACTGAGAGATGCCATTCATAAGGCCAGCCAAAATGTGTCAGCTTTTGCCACCCCATTGATTCATTAACCATCCCTCTGTGGTGCAGAGCCAATGGCTGGATCCCTGGGGTGCATCTACTGTTCCCCATCCACCCTTCAAGGTTTCTCTTGCAGAGTGTTAGTGAGGGACTCTGTATAATGTAGTTAGGGATGTTTTTCCAAAGTATGGGGAGTGTCTGTGACAGGAAGCTGTCCCTCCTGCATCTTCCGGTTATTGTTGTGGCAAGGTCAGCTCATTACAGTGTGTGGCTCACTGTGACATGGATTCCCATAGGTGGAGCATATCCATCAAGCCTGAGTTTGACATGGCTGTGTTGGCCAGTGGAGATCATCTCTGGGTAAACGAGATGCCACTGAGTAAAGCAGGAGTTTATTCAGTCCGGCTGCATAGGCCATATGTTGGAGGCCAGTATTCCCATTGGTGAGGTACATTTGTGGACCCCCCAGCTGTTGGACATGTCCTCTGAGGTACATCCCACATGGGTTATTATACTCTATGATGGGACTGATGAGTGATGAGTAAAGGGGCACTATAACTCCAGTATATCTAGATGGGAATATTTTAGTAATCAGATGGCCTACATAGAAGGCTGTCCTAACTACTGTAGAGATATGATTGTCAAAGGGGAGATCACTATCTACCTTAGTCCCCAGATACCCCATTACCTTGTCTGTATTAAAGTGGCTGCCGCTCATGTGTTAATATGTGGGTGCCAATTCCACAATGGAATGACCATGTAGTTAGTAGCACTTGGCTGGAGGCCATGTCGTTGGCACCCTGTGATGTTCTCTGTGAGGCCCCTTGAGGGATGTCCATGTCCGCTAGACTATCATTCATGGCTACCAGTCTGCAATCATTGCCAAACATGGTCTGTCGTAGTCCACCTGTGTTTGCCTGTACATCTGAGATTTATATGCCAAACAGTAAAGCTCCCAGGACTGAGACCTGTGGGACACCAGTCGTGACTGTTCAAGAGTCAGACCTGGAGACCGCTAGTGTTACCATGTGGGTTTTGTGTGTAAGCCCGTTGGCAACCCAACCTGTGAGGTATGGGTGAATGTACAGGTTGGTGTGTTTATCAATAATACCTGAGTGGGGCATGGTGTCAAAAGCCTTGGTGAGGTCCAGGTAGTATATCTGAACCACCTCCCCCATCATCTAACGTCTTGGTGACTGTATGTAAGACGACAAACAGGTTCAGTAGGCATGAACTGCACTCAACCAAGCTGACCTGGTTTGGGTCACTTGTTCGAAGGTTGCCATTGTCATTGTTAATGAGTGCCATGAGGATGTGAACTATGCCATTGCAGATCAGGCTAGTCAGGCTTATGGGGTGGTAGTTACTATGGTCAGGTGTGATTTCACCTTGATGTAGTGGAATAACCATTGCCACATGCCATTGTATGGGCATGTTGCCTGTGGAAAGGCTGAGGTAGGTATGCTTAATTAGGTGGGGGGCAGGTTGTCTTGTACAGTTTGCAAGATGCAGTCTGGGTCAACATCTGCCTCCATTGACACTGTGTTCTGCTGTTAGAGAGGGACATTTCCACCTGTGTGTCTCTGATAGGATACTGTACCTTTCAGGTAGTGTTGTGGGCTCTTTAGGGGGTGAAGTACACACCGAATGTATTTGCAAGGATGTTGGTGATCTCAGTAGGGTCAGCAGATTTTGTGCTATATTTCACCGGCACAGTGCAAATCTGTGTGTCACCACATAGATCCTTGACATTGCCAAAGAAAGCTTTCTGGTTATCTTTTGAATCCTTGCATATTCTCCTGCTGATGTTAGCCTTGGATGATGTCATGAGGGACCTATCATATTAATAGTGGTCACGGATGTCTGCTCTTCGTGGGATTTGCTGTGTGTCTGGAACACTGTCCTACTTCTGTAGTATAGCCTGTTTATTGCAGAGGTCCACCAGACTGGTGTCCTTGTCTAGGAGGAGTGAGTCTTGGTTTACCAGTGATGGCATGATCCATACATCCATGTAGGTGCTTATAGACTGCATTTGTAAATCTGTCTGTATCTTGAGCAGTGTTTACCCTTAGCGTGGGGGATGTGAAACCCCCCACCCCTGTCACTAGTAGTGTAAATTTAGCTGTAGGAAAGTTACACACTGTGGTATCCATGGGTGGGGGAGATGCTAGAGTGTGGAAACAGTGAATAGTTCAAGGTCAGATCTAACCAGTGAATGGTTAACCTCTGCTGTGGTGCACCTGTTGCCCATGTTGGTGATGACCACGTCTAGTAGTTTCCACCCTACGTTAGGAAGGTTACCACCTGATACAGGGCATATGAGGTGATACATTCCAGTAAGCGATGGTCCTGGAAGTGAGTACCGGAGTACGTTTCCCAGTTAATGGTATGGTAGTTGACATCGACCAATGCCAGTATGTGCATTAGGACTGTGGTGTTCTCCACTGTCTCCAGGTAGGTGGAGTGGAGGTCCTGGGTCATGGAGGGTGATCCGTTGCAGGCCACATTCCACATTGCAGTTGTGGCTGATGTTAGCTGCACATGGATGATCACAGAGGTATCATGCTGCCCCTCTAACCTGGAGGTGTAGGTATCACTGATTAATATGGCTACAGCCCTTCCATGTCTGTCAGTCCATGTTCTGTGGCTGAAATATGTGGTATGGGTTGTAGTCTGGTAGTGCTGGTATGCTCTCAGGAGCCTTAAGACAGATTTCAGTTAATGCACAGATTTTGGTGTTGTCCATCCTGAGGAGTGCTGTGAGTGCATGCATGTTGTGATCACAACCCCTGGTGTTGAGTAGCATATTCCTCATTGAATCTGCTATTGTGCTGTTTACAGAGCTGGTATTCACCTTTGAGACTCTCCTAAATAAGGCACCATGGGGGCGCCAATAGCCTTGGCCAGTATTCAAAAGCGTAAGGCTGACACATAGGCCAATATGGTATCATTGCATGCATGTTTCCCATCTGTGCTTGTTTTTCATCTCCCTGTAGGTAACCTACTGGTAAGCAATAGTAAGCCTTAAACTTATACAAGTTTTGTAACTTCCAAGATAGGCTTTTGGAGTGACTAAATATCAGTGTTCTGTATTTTCTTGCTGTACGCAACTGTTTCCTGACTACATGGTGAGTTCTCACTGTACATTGTGATCTGAAGGTCTGTTTATTCACATATTATGGCTGTGATGTCCTGCACATTAGAGGTTCACAGATAGCCTACTACCTATCTGCCCAAGGGCAATTAGAAGCATAGCAATCGTGTGTTGGCCTTCCCCGCACCATTGATGAAGTAACTGAGCCTCTGTCAAGCATAGCCAATGAAGCAATTCCAGGCAAAGTTGCTGGAAGCTATTGAAGACTGGGGTTGTGGAGGGTAATAGGGGCACTTA